>NW_025335909.1:4476679-4809535 GCF_004798865.1 Varanus komodoensis
CAGGCAGGCAGGCAGGCAGGCAGGCAGGCAGGCAGGCAGGCAGGCAGGCAAGCAAGCAAGCAAGCAAGCTGGCTTCTTGACGTGGTCGATGCAACAGCATGCGAGATCTGGAGCAACCTGAGTCTGAAGTGCCTCTCAGCCATAATGCAGAGACTCAGCCCTTTCCGTGTCTTTCAGCTTTGACGTTGGGGTTGTCGTGAGGCCTGAAGTAAGAGGGGAACCTCGACCCCTCCCAGAGCTCCTGGCAGTCACTGAAAGCTACAGATGTTCATATTCCTGATAAAATGAAAAGGGCATGCAAGGCGGAGACCAAAGTAAGATGGGTCTGGCAAACATCTCCCACCCAATTCTACTTGCTTCTTCCCAAACTGTGATGCCTGCGGGAGAAACTTTGCTTCCAGTTCCTTCCATAGGGGTAGTGGGGGAAGCTGGACAGGGATATTCAGAGGAAATTGGAGATGATTTTAGAAAACCTTCTTAAAGCTCAGGAGCTTGGTGATTAGCAGTGTGATGTTTCTTATTCCTTGTCTTTGTTTGTATGTAGCATTCACGCTCTGGACACAGCATTGGTCTGGGGCACAGAAAAGAGAAGATTCACTGGAAGAGGAGATATTAAGGGGGGAGGGAGGGAGGGAGGGGACAAAGAAAGGTGAAAAGAAACAAAGAAAGGAAGACCGAAAGCATGCAAGAACAACCATCATGACAGTTATGCTCTCCACAGCATGCCTCAAAAAAGTTCCACAATTTTTTACCACCACCTCAAAGCACTGACCCCCTTCCAATTTGTGACCTGGAAATTCATGGCGAATTAGAGGAGGGGGAAATTTCAGCCAGCCCTACTTTTACCGTTTATTTCACAGGACAATGAAGGACTGCTGCTCATCCTGAGAAGGGGACTTTAGGTTCAACAAAGGGGAAAGCGGCAAAAACCGAGGGTATGAGTTGATGTGGCTACACAAAAGCCTCTCTGGAAAGGGTGGGTCTGGAGAGGGGCTTCGGAGGAGGAAGCATTTTGGGGAAAGGGAGAGGCAGGGCATGCGAGAGAGGAGGTGGAGGTTACAGGGAATGGAGCTGACTCATATCAAGAGGATGATCTGAAATGATTCCTTTCTCCCACATCACAATCAAACAACTACCACACAACCCTGCGGTCATATTCCCTGCTACACGGAGCACTGCTAAAACCACCCTCCCACCCCACCCGCCCCTGATGCTGGAGATGTTCCAAGCTGACCAACTCGGTTGAATCACATCAAGATGTGCTTTCCAATCCAGCCCAAGAGGGTGAGGGAAACTCTCACTGCTCCTCACCTCTGCTGCAGTCCAATATGAATTTGATACGAAAGGGAGCAAGTCTCATAGAAATGAACGGAACTTGTTCCCGAGCAGGTTGGCACAAGACTCTGCTCTAAGTGGATGCACACTGAAAAAAGAATGCTTCGTTTGCATTCACACACGTATGAAATTTTGCAAGAGGATAGAAAAATCCACTATGGTGCATTGCTCAACTCATTTATCCCTAAATTAAAAACATGCCAGTTTTAAATAGAAGTGTTTCCCAATTTGCTTAATATTTGGGGACATCTCTGTGGTGGTTGCAAAAAGCACAATATTTCTCATATTTCCAGCATGAAGTGGTGCCTTGTTATTCTCTTTGGCTTTTCAGCAGTTGCGTCCCTTAATTGGCCGCTACGCTCTCTCGTGGCTGCTCACCCAGCTAATCTGCAGGGAATGGTTGGGAGAGGCCGTCAATGGACGACGTGGAGCCACAAGTGAGGAGAGAGGCCAGCAAGCATTCCAGATCATGATTCCCAGATGCACACAGCTTTTCTATTTCAGACCAGTGCAACAGAGAGTAACAGAAAGGCAGAAGTGCCATAGGATGAGACCCAAAGGGTGTTTGAATTTCCTAGCTCAGCAGTATCACTGACAAGACCATAGGTCAGTGGCCGAGGACACACCCCATGGGAAGAGTCAGTTCAGCGCTCCAGAGAGAAGACACACAATAGATGCTGGCAGATGGTTGATTTTTCCCTGCAACTGCCCACTCCTCCTCAGGCAGGTCATCCGGTTCTCTGAGAAAGAAGCTCATGGTTTGCAAGCAAGTCTGGACTCAGGAAACGGACGGGTTTCCAACCTCAGCTCAAAATATTGCTGTGGTGGCCATCCGACCCATGAAGACGCTCTGGATGATGGGTGATAACTGGGGTTAAGAAGCACAGGATCACCCCTTCCTGCTGCTTCAGCGCCAATGTCACAATCGCACAGTGCACCTGAATGGCAGAGTGAGCCCAAGCAATGCTAAGAGTGATGCCAAGCCCAGACGCAGATGGGGAGCCCACTATGTCAGGTTCCACGGGGCATTTCGAGGGAAACAAAGGGATGAGAATGGAGGGACTTCTGCCAGGCTCGTGTCTTTGAAGGAGACAGGCAGAAAAACAGCCAGGGAGGCCTTTGGTGATGCAAACTGTTCAGCCCCTATCTTGCTGCCCTCAGCCTGAAGAGCTCTGTTGTTTTTCCATTAGGTTTGGCTCCTCAGATCAGTGATTCCTCCACCCCCCAGAAACAGAGCTAATCAATTGTGGAATGTGGGGAGAGTAATTAGGGCCTGGCATTTTTCAGGGAATCCCCAGATGGATTCTTTCTTTCTTTCTTTCTTTCTTTCTTTCTTTCTTTCTTTCTTTCTTTCGCAGAGCAGTTGCAAACATGGAAGTCCAAGATGCTTCATATCCCCCCATGACACACACATGCCTTTTTCATTACTAAACAAACAAACAAAACTAAAGCATGCCCCTCCCTGGCTTTTCATTATGAGCCCTTGCATAATACCATCATTTACGGTCAGCTCGATTCAAAAGCTTTGCCATGCCAGGAGCAAGGAAGCAATGAAAGTATAACTGATTAACTTCACCAATCAAACCAGCTTTTAAAAATAGACTGTGTAAAGGGAAATGCTTTTCAAATGAAAGCTTTAATCATAGGATTTGAAAATTCACCGAAAAAAGCTTGTTGAACTCTTGGATGCACACATTTTATCCAGGTGTGGCACCAAAGCCAGAAAAACCATAACTTGTGCAGCAATGAATCAACCGGACAAGTTAAATTGTCTCCGGACAATATAACTAAGTGAACATGCTCAAATTCTTGGGGACAAAATTCCTGGAAGGACAAAGTTCACACCTATCATCACTTTAAGATGAGCAGCTGAGGCTGTTCTCACTAGTGCAGCTTGGAGGGTAATTAGGCAGAGGAGCACAAGAGAGACTTTTCTGCCACGGACCCTCATCGCTGGACTAGGCTGCCTTGGCCATTCCATCAGGCCTCGTCTTTGCTGGCGTTTCGCAGCATCCAAGGCTTGTTTCCTCCGGTCCTTTTGCAGAGTGTTACTCAGATATTCAGAATTCCTAACTGCAGTTATGCCAGATTTTAGTCCCAACAGGGGTAGATGCTGTTTTGCTGGTGTTTGCTGCTTTTATTAATTTTTGCTATTTTAGAATGGGCACTGTTGTTTTCTCCTGTTTTGTTTTCCCTGCATGAGGTTTTATTGCGGAAGCTGTGCAGGGTTAGAGTCCGGGAGGGTTCTCCCTGAAAGGGAACCAGGAAGAGTTGTAGAGAAATAAATAAACCAACTCTCCATTGCGACTGAAGGAACAGTGGCTTTGTATCCAGGCTGGGCAACTGTCCAAGGTCTATACAAGCTAACTTTGAGTTTTGGGGCACTCCAGACTGGTACAGATGTTGTTTTTAATTTTGTGGTGGTGGTGATCGTGATGATGATGATTTCACCACTGCAGGGTACTAGGTGGCCTATGCAACCTCTAAGTTGTCTATTGTCCATCTGTTCTTTAAAAACATTTTAAATAGACTTATTAGACTCACTTCAAAGATGAGCTGAAGACGACAGTCTCATAATACTAGTCAAAGGAGGATTTAAGTATTTTAACCACCAGAAGAACCCTGAGCTTGCTTTCCACTGCTCAGGCACCGTCCTCCAGCTCCCTTATCCCTCTGCTGCCGCCACAGGTGAAAGGAAACAGGTTCTAGGATGGAATCCCAAGCACATTAATGAGTCTCATTGGACACTGAGGCCTGTGTGGATAAGCACAGATGGGGCATAGGGGAATCGTGTGAACCATCCAGTCACAAACCCCACAGAGATGGATGATGGCGCTTTTTGATGACAAAGCCGAAATCATTTCCATAGGAGAAAAGACCCTGATTTCAGCCAGCTGGGATGGGAAGGGGACTGGAACTGCTGAAGTGTGTCCCTGTGGGACTTCAGCACTCCCCCTGCTTGCTGCACTTAGAGGGCCAAAACTGCCTCTCTGGGTCTTCTTCATGGCATGGGGTGCCATGGCCTGGTGCCGTGGGATTCCTTTTCAGTTCATCTTTCAGGAACATAAACGTAACAGCCTACAAAGCTTTGGGAGGGACTGCAGTGGAACATCTGCTTCGCTCTGCATACGGATGGTCTCAGGTCCCATCCTCACATCTCCCAGTAGGACTAGAAAATATTGTTGCCCAAAATGCTGGAGAGAAGCTGCTGATGATCCGTGTTAACAAGTCCAGGCAAGATGGACCAGTGGTCTGCCTCAGTATAAGGCGGAGTGTCCTTAAACCTCCCACAGATGGTTCCACCGTTCCTAAGTTCTATCTACCAGCCTGCCATATGCAAAATACAGAGGACTTTCCTCCCACCTCTTTTAAGTAGAGTTTAAGGGGATGCAAGGCAAACAGCCTCATAAAAGCACATCACCAGCTGGTCATTTTCTAAGTAGCTAGGAGCTAACAGTGCGACCTTGTTCCCATCTGCTAATAAATCAGGAAGAAATGCAGCCTAGCCAAAGGAGGGCACGGAAATGTCTGGAGTCAAAATGAGCAGAAGGAAAGTAATTTAGATCTCATTTATCCGTATATCTCCTGAAGGCTTTTATTCCATGCTTGGCCTACATTTGCCACGACATCTTAAGCGTTGGGAAAATGAGAGGACCTAAACAGACAAGGTAAAGTTCTTTTTTATCGCCGGGGTGAACATCCAAAATGTTAATGGCATTTTGTTTTTAAAGGCCTTTTAAAAGAGATGAGAGGGGGAGAGTGAGAGAAGGGGGGAGGGTAGCAGGATTGTTCTTCTACCCCCAAAATAATAAAAAAATAAGAATAGGAATTGTATTCATGCTCTGAGTGAAAATCGCACCTTTAAAGAAATGTTACATTTTGGTTTTGGTTTGCTTAAGTGTAATAAGAGAAGAAACTGTAATCCGCTTAGAGAGCCCTTGGACTGGTTATAGCAGAGTATAAGTTGAATGAATGAATGAATGAATGAATGAAAGAATGAATGTGGGGTGCATGTTCAGTTGTTCCATCTTTCTCGGTGCCCATTCTGTCCCCTCTTTTCAACCCATCAGCATAATGACTCAGCCAACAGTTTGCTGTGGATATAATCAAGTTGCAGCCCTGCAGATGTCACAAGGGATTATGGGAGTTGCAGTCCAGCCACTGGCTGATGGGAGTTCCAGTCCTGGGGCATCGGGAGGACCGCAAGTCACCCACCCCTGGGGGATGCATCCTGAGATAAACGACGAGGGAGGGCGCGTAACCTGCCCAAATGCTGGCACTGTGTCGTTTTGTCTTCAAGCTGCTGCAGGATTTTTCCGGCTTCGGAGGCACATGGCACTGCTTCTGCTCCAGCCATCCTGCAGGCAAAGGCAAGGCGCCCCTGTGGCTGCACTCGCCTCTTACCAAAGCTGCAGTTCAGTGCCTGGCAAAATGTAATTATAGCAGGCTGTATAGATACATAGAGAGAGGAGGGAGCTTTAAGGCCGTGCGGCTGCAAAGCAACGGCGTTGTCCCGGACCCACTATTGACGCGTGTGTGTTGCACTCAGGATCTGCCCCTGCCTAGTCTGGAGGGGTCTCCCCATGCCAGAGCCCACCTCCTTCGGCAGCGTCCCCTCAACTTGCAGTGCAGCATTTTCAGGAGCAGAAGAGGCTGCCGTGGGGCACCGGGAGCAGGGGCAGGGCAGGTGCCTAATGCTGGATCCAACCCCTAACCCTGGAGGGGCATTTATAGTCCAGGTGGCCTGCTCACGCTAAATGTACGATCGTTTATGGATTTGACGAATCTCCCTTTAAAACCATCTAAGTAGTCCAACTTGCAGCAGTGAATTCCGTGAATTAATTTTGCATCACTCACAGGTGCAGCACCAATGCCCCCATCGGTGGTGACTGTCGCAGTGATTAAAACTTTACTGTGGCTGATTTAGGAAATGGTTTGCTTTATGGGAAGATGGAGGTCTGCATGCATGCACAGATGCGCCCTCGAAATGGATAAACCTGCCAATTGCCATTTCTCATTCTTCCAGACCCAAGTATGGTTCCTGCAGAATGTTGGGGATTCCTGTTGGGGGGCTGCTTTGGGCTGCGGAGAAGAATCAGAAGGAGAAGGGGTGAAAGAGCAGCAGAGGCCCTGGGAGCATGGGCCATCCTGGGACTCGGAGATGAGAGGAGCGGAGAGTCTTCTGTTAAGGCCAGACTCCCCAGGTGGGCAGGCCGTCTCTGCGAGTAACCAAGAGGTACAGTTTGCAGGAAGGGGCTTGGAGCAGGGGAGTGTCTCAGACTCAGGAAAGACAGACACAGCTCTTGACCCCATGACTCAGTGCTAGCGGAGGAGGGTGGCCCGATTAGAGGATCAGCACATGGAGAGGAGTCATGCTTACTTTCAGAAGGCTTCTCCCAAAGGGATGGGGACCAAGCCTGCTCATCAGGAAAGTTCCGGAAGTGAATACTACATGGGATTCAACAAACCACTCTGCGGATGCTCAGAGATTCACTCTGGGTGCTTTGTACTTTAGTCAATAAAGAATATTCTGCAAGGGAAAGGTCTGTGAGTTTAATTCCATGAGTTTAATATTCAGTTCATCCTGAACTCTGAGTTTTTTCAAAGCCCACATGAAAATTCATAGGCAGTTTTACACATATTTCCCTAATCCATGCATTTCTGCCTAAAATGCACCATTTTTGCAAGCTGGTTTCCTAGTCGAATGCATGCTTTAGCATTTCCCCTACTGTGCCCATTTTCACTTGCATTTCTGACTGGAAAATGCCATTGTAAGATCTATAGAAATGCCAATTGCAAAGGATGATTTGATTTCAACCCACAGATTTCTGCTCTGTCACCACCACACACAGTTTCCAAAGGATTAGCAAGCGCACCTTTGCCGGAAAGCAGTTCTGTGGGCAACAGGACCTCCTCTGCAGTGTGCGGAGGAGGCCAAACTTTAAGCACTAGGTGGATGGGAGGAGACAGGCACCATCCTCATGCCTTGCTCTTAAGTCTCTCAAAAGAATTTTTTAACAAGCTGTTGGAAACCAAATGCTGGACTAGATTGTCCCCATAGATGTGCAGGTGATGGGGAAGCCTTTATCCTGCTGGCATTAACTCTGCCGGTCCTTTCTAGGTCCCAGATCATTCGCTGTACAAAACAGAAAGATGTGAAAGTCTCTTGGTTTCCATTTCTGGGTAGAAGCATGGTTTGCTGGAGAGGTTAACTGTTGCAGGAGAGAGCAACCCGCTGGCTAATACGTGGCTTTACTCTGGCTTGTTCTTTGGATAGCATGAACCTCCCCTCTGGAGCTGATAATCTCTTAAAATAATTTTGTTACAGTTCACTCTGCACCATCTTTTCCTGAAGGGAGATGGCTCCAATCCACAATCTAGGTTATTGCAACCTGATCCGAGCAACAATTTATTTTCTTGAGTCCATGGAGAACTTTGGCACAGCGTGTGCCGAACCTCAGCACAGCACAGAGGCTGTTCTGATCTAGGATTACCGTGGCCTGCAATAAACTGAAAGGCAAACATGTGTCTGCTGATGCACGGAAGAGCTCTTTTGTAGATAAACAGAGCCCCTTTCTCTCTCTTACAAGGCTTCCTTCTGAGTTTTAGACGAGAACATTGCTGGGGGAGGAGTGAAGGGGGGTTTCTTAGCATTTCTCTGAGCAGCAGCCCAGTTCTGGATTTTGTTCCTGTTCTCCTGAGAGCCATGCTCGCCTGTCACAGCCCCCTTTCAACCCACCGATGCATTTGGGGGTCATTCTGAAAGCTACATTAAATTCCTTGTGGGCTTGCAGTGCATTTAACACACACACACACACACACACACACACACACACACACACACACTCACTCACAGAGCTTGGTACTCCAAGTACTGTTTCCATCATTCCCAACCAGTATCCACAAACACTGCCAGAAAGCACGTTGTGCTTGCATGGGCAAATGAACTTCCCTGTACAGAGCCAGTCTACCTCAGCATTCCAGATGGTGGGGACTATCTGGCCATGGTAGCTGGGAATGATGGAAGTTGCAGTCGAGCAGATCTGGAGGGCATCCCTTTGAAGAAGGCTTCTTTGGGATTCATCCCTCGCAGCAGCACAGCAAGCATGGCAGGAGTGAAGTTTGGGAAGCAGAGAATAAAAAAGGGACTAATTAAATGGGTCGGATCCTTTTTTGTCAATTAATAAAGAGGGAGATCACCAGGGGCAGGATGCAAAGCAGATCAAGATGGGAGAAGGGATCTTAGAAGGATATCTAATGCATCTCTGGCATTGTGTCAATAGATACCCCGTGCCTGTCACGAGCCTTCTCTCTTTAATAAATGCGGATGAGCAACGCTGCAGTTTCAATCAAGCAAAGGAAACATCTCATCAGCCACTGAGCCTGCTCAATTGTTTAAAACAAGAAAGGACGGGAGGAAGCAAGACGCACAAGCCGCGACTGCAGATGCCAGTAAGATAGCTAAAATTTCAAAAACAGCCAGACTATTTGGAATCGTGCATAAAACTATACCAAAGACAGAGCAGGAATTAGCTTTTGCAAAATAAGAAAAGTTTCTCCCTGCTATTTTTTTAATGTCCTTGGGACAATGAAGAGAGAGGAAATCAGTCTGCCACTGAGATATTAAAGAGTAATGGTCTATTAGCTGGAGAGACACAGTTCAGCCTGGGCCAGAGACAATCGTCCTATCGAATGGTTAGTGGGGCGGAAAACCGCTTGTGGACTTTGCCACTGGCCCAATTTCATCCTAGCAGCAGACGAATCGCCATGCAAGGCTCCATCAAAGCGATCGTGACTTTCTGAGGGAGCCCTTCAAATGCATCCCGCTGGAGAGTCAGAGCCCCCTCCTTTTTCGGGGCGGGGGGACGGGGCCAGATGGGGAGTGGTATATCTGATGGCCTCTTCTATGCCAGCAGCTTTGTCTGCATCAGCCCTTGGGGTGGCGGGAGAGAATAGTCTTTCTCTATAAGGACATTCACAAATAAATTCTTCAGAAACAGAACTGCAAAAGAGAGTGGCCTCTTCGAAATGCCTTCACACAGCTCGCCACAAATGCATGCACGGATCACAGGATTATGCAGGCAGGGCAAATCTCCCTGCATTTTAAACTGCGCATTCTTACTTTCCCGGATGACCAGAAAAGATGGACCCATGCCAGGGGGCCCCATGCCTTCCACACTTCCTGGGGTTGCCAGAGATTTGGCCCCGTTTGGAGGTGAATTCTCAGGGTTTAGGGAGCAAGTCCACATGTCAGGGCTAACACTTTTTCTCCACCTGGTAGACATGAGAACCTGGCTTGAAGGGATTCCCCAAGAATTATTTCAAAATCATACTCCTGTTAAAGATCTGAAGGAGCGTTCCAGTGCCTGCATCACCACTGGCCCCGCTGCTCCAACACTCGCCCAGAAGATTGTTTTTGCTGCTTTGTGTGCACTTCGGTCGGACAAGTGCCTAGCCGTGGTGATGGGGATGCATTCCCAAGCCTGTGTGTGTGTGTGTGTGTGTGTGTGGATGAGAGAGAGAGAAAATGGGACCTGTGACAACACAGAAGTCCATTGGTGGCCATCCCTTGGAAGAATGAACCTCTGGCTGCATTCCCAAGACCTGGAACTCACAAAAAGCTGTCAAATGCAGGGAGAGCAATGGTCTAGCAGTGTGTTCTACTGGCAGAAGCTCTCCGGGATTTCTGAGACAGAGCATTCCCTGGAGATGGCAGGGTTGAAATTGGAACCTCCTGCATGCAGAGCGGAGACACTGGTCCTTCCCTGGAGACCCCAAAAGCAGCCCTGTGCGGAGACAGACCCTTGGTCCCTCTAGCCCAGTATTCCCAGCACAGATCAGCAGCAATGGATCTCCAGGTTTTCAGGCAGGATTCGGGATTTGAACCAGGAACCTTCTCCATGAATGCATGAGCTCTGTCCCAACTCAAGAGGTGTTCTATTATTGCCAGTTTCTGGCAATACTTTTGGTGCATGAAGTAAAAAGGAGAGCCACCCATCATGGTACAAGAGGTATGCCCGGCACAGGAGATAGCAATTTGCTGGTGGAGATTCAGCTTCAGATAACAGATAAATGAGCAGTGCCGTTTTAATATTTTCTAAGCATTAAAAACACACACTCCTCACAAGTGGAAAAGTAGCACCGCAGGGAGAGCAGCCTGACCTAGAATCTTTCCCCCTGCTGCACTGGCTTCCTAATGGCAGGGAGCTTTTAACTGGAAAAGCTATTCAGGAACGGCACCCCAGCGGACAGAGGGGGTGCAGCCCACTTCACCACTCAGAGTTAGAACCCATGGTTTTGCTAAATATACAAACCAGCCTGTGGTGATACAATTGCAATGCTCCAGACAGGAGTTTACGAGAAACTCTTGCAAAGAATATATTTGTTTACGTTATCTGGCTAAAGAGGCTGCCTTCATTCTGTGTTCCGCTTGTATTCATAGCAACATCTGTACACTTTTAAACACTGCATTTTACCAAGTTATAGATCTGTTCTCAGAAATGAGTTTTCTACTTGCTGTGTATTCCTGAAGGGTGTCGACAAACATAAAATTTAATTTAAGCTCTCAGTGCAGATGATGATTAGCATATAGAGTGTTCAGAATCAATAATACAGCATGGAACAGTTTGGTGGGAGAGAGTCAGCCAGTCAAGGCTGGGCCATGGGTAGTCGCTGCACTGAGCCAGGAACTGTGGGACGAAGCCCATATGGGAAAATGGAGCAAACAGGATGGAAGAACAAGCCAGGAGCTGGGAGAGAAGGACAAGCCAGGCGGCAAAACCAGAGAAGGAGCTGGGATGGAGAACAAGGTCAAGACCAAGGAGCAAGCAGCCAAGAGGTGAGGTCAAGTCAACGAAAGAATGAGGCAGGGCTAAGCTGGAAGAGGAAAGCCTTTGAGGGCATAATCCTTTGGCCCCTAGGCATTGTCTGTGGAGTCATAGGGTGCTGGGCTTTCCAGGTAGGAGGCACCTCTCTGATCTCAGGAGGGGTGTCAGCGCTCTGGTCTCCTGGCCAGCAAAGAAAGAGTTTACCATCTGCTCTCCAGAGCTAGGAAAAAAACCTTGGAGAGCGGAGAAATAGGGCACTCAGTAGGTGGGGAGAGACTGGAGAGGCTGAGGACACGAACCTCATCCAGCCTCCCTCCATCCCTCCCTCCTTCTCTGCAGAACCATCACTAGATGAGCTAAAAAGCCCATCCACCAAAATACGCAAGGTAGGATGCCAAGATCGCCTCCACTGCTCTTCCTACCCTACCTTGGTTGTTCAGAAGCCTCCAAGTTTGACCTCTTCTTAAAGGTTTGCACCTTTATCATCCATCTGGGTGGGATGGAGTCCATCCTTGGCCTCAGAACACTAAAGTGCTGTCCTATACCCATCCATGGAGATAAGACAGCTTTGCAGGTGCTGTAACCCAAGCAAAGGTCCGGGGAAGGCTGAAAGCTTGCCAAAGAGCTGTCTTTGCTCACCTTATTCATATATCTTGGGAGAAAGATCTGGGAGCTAAGCAAGCACTCTGAGCCCCCCACCTGGTGCATCCCCATCTGTGCTCCAGAGTACCACAGGCAAAAGGGAAGAGAGCTTCAAGCCACAGTTGTGCCAGGGACACCTTGGAAGGGTTTTTAGGGATGATCGGTTAGGAAACCAGTCCAGTTGCCCCAGCTCTACTGTGAAAGGCCGACACCGGTGCTCTGAGGCGGGAACTCAAGGAGGTCTCCCTTGAACTTTCATCAAGCAAATGCTGCAGCGTGAATTTCAGAGTCTTGCTGCACAGGGCAGCTCTGGGCATTAATTCAAAACAGAATATGCAGCCGGAATTGATAGGCAATGCATAAGTCATTTCACAACCCAAGCTGAGCTGAGAAGGTTTAAGTCCGATTGATTACAAGGAAAGCGTTTTCCACATGCCCGATTCCCTTTCACTGGAAATCGGTCGGCCTTAAGAACACATACCTTGACTGGAGGGTGCCCAAGACAAATAAGCGATTGAGCTACGCGCCCGAGATTACTCTTATGTCATGAGTGTTATTATAAAATGCAAGCCGTTGGCAGGCAAAAGCGTTCCCCTTCTCCAGTTTCACTCTAATCCCAAAATTGCTGAACTTTTTGTAAAAAGGAAAGTTCTGTTTTGTGGTGCCGAAATGTGACAGCTGCCCAGATTTCAAAGAATAAAGTAAAGCAAATCTGGATGGTATTTTTTGTTCTTGCTTTCTAAAAACAGCCTTCCCAAACTTAAAGTGATGGGTGTGGGGCTTTGGAATGAGCGAGTTACAACCGATGATCACAGGGCAGCCACGCAGTTTAAGTAACGCAAGTCAGAGCGCAAGATGTCGTACGTGGTTTCTACAACCCACCACTTTCCAAACTCCAGGGATCCCTCTGTGGTTCTGGAAGAACGTGCGCTCGTTCCAAAGCTATGAACATTTTCAGGGACCAGCCACAGCAAGGGCGTGTACATACATTGTGTGCAACCCAGTCCTGTGCATGCACGCGTCTGTGTGTGTGTGTGTAGCAGAAAACCCTACCCTGTCCCGTGGGAGTTTATTGCCAAATAATCATGCAGGGATTCGCAATGCTAAGAGCAGAGTTGCTGCCCCTCGCCACATCAGACATTTTGGGTGACCTGAGGCTGTAGATGCAGCTTTGGGTCATGACCAGTCCCCTCTTTGTGCATTTCCCCACTCTGAAATCTTTCGGGGAATGCAACAGGGTTCAACGCATTAGAAGAACTGGGACCTGTTTGAATCTTGACAGTGAGAAAGGCCGTAATGGCAGACAGAGGACATGACCAAAGTAATGCTGAGAACAGGTGCCACTGGGAAAACAACCCACTCATGCAAGGCAGAGTAAATGGAAGGCCTGCCCACAGAATGTCCAAACATATGTTTTCTATGGAAAATCCAATGCTTTGTTGCACACACACACTCGCACGCACACACACACACATTTTGCTGGCTTTGCACATCCTTTAATATAATCAAATAGTCCAAGACATTTCCAAGGGGGAAGACAATTTGTCCCTCAAAGCCCCTCCTTTGAAATCATGACCAAAATGTACTTCTTGTACAATAGGAGATGTTAGAAAGAAATTCCTTGGAATATTAAACCAGAACCAGTATACTGCACCAGTTACAATGGTCTTCCTTGAGCTGGTGTGTTCCAGGTGTGTTGGACTTCAATTCCTATCAGCCTCAGCCAGGTGGGGGTCAGATATGAATGAGGCTATTCTTTAATGGCATGTGTGCCCGCGTGTGTGTATAAACTCTAGCAAATTGTGTATTTTTATATAGCTAAATAGCTGCTGCTTACACAAAGCCAGACCAGCCTGTAAGTCCACAGAATCCATGCTGCTCAGAAGCTGTTACTCCATTTCCAGACTCCATTAATAGGATTCATGGAAATCCCAAGGCATTTGAACCTCTTTTGGATTTCTCCCACTCAGCCCATCCAGATGACCTTTATGCCTTTCTCACCACCCCATGGCTTTCCCGCTGCTTGGAGCTTGCCTTCTGGATGGGGAATCAACAGGGTCACGTCAAAACCAAGGCTTCTGCTTGCCCTGGATTCTATTCCTTGGCTCCCACTGGCGGCCAAATTCAGGGACTTTTCAGAGGCCGCATTCCAGGGGGCAGGGTCAAAGGTCAAGGGCAGAGCCAAAACCACCAGCCTAATTCAGCTTGAAGCGCTTCTTGCCAGCCTTAGGAGATCCCGTTAGAAGAGATGAAAACTGCTAAATCCAGGAAAACGCAACGTGATTGGTGGTCAGAGAAAGGGGGTGGGGCTTGGGGGCCTGCAGGTGGGCCAGCTGTGAATCCTGGACCAAAGATGCTGCACCCTGGCCCTTAACCTGTGACAGAATTTTGGGAAGGCACAGCACATAGTTGGCTGGGTGTCTCCACTTTCAGAGGGATACTTCCTTGGATCCGTGGCAGGTGTGAATTTAACTGAACGTGTCTGGCGATGCGAATGATGAGAAATGCCTGGCACAGAGGCTGCAACGGGCCAACGTGCCTGTGACAACACCCCATATGGATCCTTGCAGATCAATTTTGCACACGAAGTGGGGCAGAGGGAAAAACAGTCCCAGGCTCCCAGCAGCTTCTCCCTGGAATGCAGCCACAACTCCTGATGAAATCATGCTGTCCGGGCGGCAGCACCGCTCTGCAGATGTGCGCCGTGTTATAAACAAATGGACAGCGTGTCTTGGGAACATGCAGTCTAATGCCTGAAACAGGAGGCCTTCCAACCTGCCCTGGGGCAGGACACAATCGACAGAATCAGCAACTCATCTCTTTATGCAACAGCCCTTTCAGCCCCCTTCTCCTCCGATGCTGGTTCTTAAACATGTTCCCGCAGCTTTAGCTCATTGGATCTTATCCAGAAAAACTAACAACGGTAAAGAAAACTCCCCAGAACATTGGGAAGAAAGAAAGATGGGCTTTTGTCACAGTGCTCTGGAGCGAAAAGAGCGATGCTTGTTTTGCAAAATCTTCCTGCAGCTGTTCTGATTTAGGGTCCGTTGTTGCAAGGTAAAGCAGTGGTGATGGGTGGCATGCTCAGGAAAGGCTCTCTCGCTTTCTGCAATGGTTGTGTCCGCACAACATCAGTAACCGGGGAGGTAGCAATGGTGCTGCTCCCCCCACCCCCCATTCCTATAAGTTGGAAAGTTCAGCCGGAATTTTGCCGCTCCATCTGGGCCTTCCGCTGTTTCTCCAAGTGGGATTCCTTTTTCTCAGGAGAAGAACCCAAGGTTATGCAAGGCGGCTCAGAGAAAGAGGACTGTGTGGCTCTGCTCCAAAGCACTGGCAAGAACTAGACTTACATGGACAAGTGGAAACAAGGCCGGTGGAAAAGGGGACGGACCTGGTGTGTTCCCCGCTGCATCAGGGCACCCAGGCAGAGGAGGCCGTCCTGCGGCACAGCGCCTGAACACTTGCTCTGCATGCAGAAGGTCTCAGGTTCAAAACCAGCTTCTTGCTGTGAAACATCGAACCACATCCTATAAGTGAATGGTAGCCAATCCAGATGTTTGGCCTACAAATTTCATCAGCTATGGGAGTTGTAGGTCGAAACATCTGGAGAGCCACAAGTGACCCACTAGTGCTATAAGTTCTCTTGACCCCTCTCCAGAAAAATGCATTGATGTAGAATCCCAAAATCCTACAAATGTCGACTGAAGCCTTATCTTTCCACCCAATGTTGTGTTAAAAAAATATGAGGAAATGAACCATTTGCCAGAAATGAGAAATAAACCAGAGTCTGGAAGGCAAACACATCCACTGGGAGGTATTTTAGCGCAACACTGAAGAATAACAAGATTCACATGCCCCCCGAGACTCAAAGAAAATTCAAACAAACCCAAGCTTTATATTTATGTCAAGAACGTCCAAGCCCTTAACTTAGTCTATATTCCTCTTTCCTCCTTTCCTACCTCTTAATTTCTAATTCTCCTGACATATTTGCACAGAGTCTGTTGGGAACCCAAACTTTCAACAGCCCCCAAAGGCCCTATTATTTCAAGCCCTTCCTGTCATATCCAAAGTGCAGGAAAAATCTAAAATATTTTATGCACCTTTTCAGGATTGTCTTTGTTTTCCTCATTAAAGAGAAGAATAATTTGAAAGGCTAGCAGAGCCTTTTCCAGATATTTATTTCAGCTGGACCAATTTTAATTTTCGAACCATTTATTTATTAAACCATAGCTCTCTCCTGGAGTACATGCCCAGCTGGATGTGCCTGGCCCATCGCTCACAAGTCTTGTGTATTATCATACAGCCTGTCTGCCTGTGAGTGAGTGTGTGATTGATTTGGTGTCCACACTGCTGTCTTTCTAGCACCAGGCTAAAACTTTCCTCTTCTGGCACACTTTAATGATAATAAAAATCGAAGTCTTCCAAAGCGAAGGAAAGTCCAAGGCAGACGAAAGTCAGATATGAGATGGGTTGACCCCTTTCGCGAAGCCACAGACTCGCATTTGCAGTGGCTGAGCAGGGCTGCCTTGGACAGAACATTTTGGAGGGCTGTCATTCCTGGGCTCGCCATGAGTTGGAGACAACTGGATGGTGCATAGCGAGGTAGCAAGGTGTCTGTAACTGCTGGTTTTGCGGGGTGGGGGAATTGTATTGTAGCCCCTAGTCCGTGCAATGTGATATTGCACCTTAAAGTGTGTTGAGCCTATCTAGACGGCCGGAGGGTTCTTCGGAGATCCAGGCCCAAAAAGAGCTCCAGCATGGCAGCTGGGTGTCCTCCTGCTGCTCACAGCCAGCACAGAACGGCCTCTGAGGACATCAGAGTGACTTTGGAGGTGGGGTTCTAGGGGGCAGGAAGGGGACAAGGCAGGTGCTGACCATGAAATCCGGGGTCCTGGGGCTACCCCCACCTCCCTTCCTGCTCCAAAGAGGGTTCTCCAGATCAGCTGTCTCAGGTCGACTTGCAGGGTGTGATGCACACCGAGGGCGGCCTTTGGGTCCTTCTCCCCTGCATTGTTTGCCCACAGTCCCCTGAATCCAGAAGGTTCTGGGATCCTGGACTGGACTGTGTCCTAGATGAAATTATTGTATGAGATCAGCGCATTATCTCATTGATCAACTGAAATATGCAGGAAAGGAGGTAGGTGGAAGAAGTGTAGTAAATGTCACTTCCAAATGTCTTCCTTCCTCTCAGCCAGCTGTCCCTCCGTTTCTGAGATTACATCCTAGGATCCCCTGTTGCATCAAGAGGACCTGGCCAGCCGAGGGTGTCCAATTAAAAGAAAATTAAGCTGGCCCAATGGCGGTGAGACGGCATCCTTAACCATTTGTGCCTACTGTTTTAGAAGGCTCCTGGGGGAGAGGACAGAAGGTAGCTATGGAACGTGCTCCCCAGAGAGGCCCACCTGGCGCCGTCGTTCTTTGTTTTTCGGCGCCAGGCGAAGACCTTTTTATTTAAACGTCATTTTAATTGTTAATATTATTTGCTTATTTTATCTGGCCAGGGCGACTTATTTATATTGTTAATTTGTTTTATATTTTTAGTGTATTATATTTTAATTGACGTTTTGTGAGCCGCCCTGAGGCTTCAGCGAATGGGGCGGCATAGAAATGTTTTGAATAAATAGCTAAAGTCAGAAGAGTCAGGGGTATTAAAAGCCCCACTATTTTTTCCCTTAAAAGTCAGACGTGGAGCTGCTAAAAAATGACAAACAAGAGGGAGCCTTTCAAGATGAAAAGAACTGGAGATTCCAACACTGCAACTATAGAAGAAACCGAATCTCTCCGATTTGTACCTCCAAACCCAGGACTTTGAGTGCTTTGCAAAGCCTGACCTTGAACACACAGCCATGTCTGTCTTCGACTCAAATTGCCAGTTCGGTTAGTTCGTTTGTATGTCTTGGTGACAGGCTCTTCAGCTTCAAGAATTATATGGCCGGTAGGGACAGCGTTCATTCATAGGGTCACCATAAATCAGAGATAGTTTGATGGCACAAAACAACAACAACAACAACAACAACAGGGACAAGACGTTCCTCCCCATGCTGGGAATAATTGCACCTATTGAACTTGCCTGGTGCAGATGGGTGAGAATTTTGTTTCTCTTCATTTTTTATCATTTACCCAAATTCAGCAAGTTCTTTGTATCTGGGAAAGCGGGAGGGAGGGAGTAAGAGAGAGAGAGAATGCTCAGGGTTTTAAAAATTGAATGCGAGAAAAAGAAAAACTGACAGATTCATCCATTTCTACAGTTAAGGTTTTGTTAAACTGAAATCATTTTTGTACCGGCATGGCTCGAAGGCATCCCTTGCCCGTCTTGCATCAGAAGAAGTTGAACTGGCATGCCATAACTTTTCTTACTGGGCAGGCCAACAGGATGATAAACGAGCATCTTTGTACATTCCCTCCCTCCCTGATAACCTCCTGGAGGAGGAATCTGTCTCCCACGAGCAACAGACATTGCAGGTATTTTGATGGAGCAAGCCATGGATTTTCATCACTATGGCGGCAGCCATGGACGATAGAACGCACCCTGTTAAAAAATAATCTCACCAAGGGTTTGTGGCAGAAAGGTCCAGGGTGAAGATACAAACTTGTAAATGGAACTTGTTCCTTCAAAATGCAGACATGGCTGCTGAACTCCACGGAAGGGCCTTCCAAGTTGCATGATCATATCTAATTTCATTGTTTCAAAGTGCTGTGTACCTCCTTGATGGCTCTTAATAAGGCAGAGCGGAGAAACTAAGGACAGCATTAAGAGATGTCTCGAAAGATCTAAGATGTCTCTGTTAGCACCACTCTTAAGGGACACAGGGTCCAAGTTCTTCAGAACTTCCAATATAACACACAAGAACAAACTGTGGGTCCAAGTTCTTCAGAACTTCCAATATAACACACAAGAACAAACTGTGGGTCCAAGTTCTTCAGAACTTCCAATATAACACACAAGAACAAGCTGTCCTTCACAGGAGTGCTGGTCTTCACAGCAAATGCCCACACAGTGCTCAACATGCAAAACATTTCTCTAATCAGTGGTGCTATATTATCTGGGACAAAACACCTCCTTCTTCCAAAACACAGGCCAGACTGTGGATATTTTCCCCTGTAGCAAATGTCAGAGTTACAGAAGAGTCACAATATGAAATACCATCAAACAAATGGTTTGGGATAAAGTATTTGACGGAAGCAATTCATCTATATACTGGAAGTGGATGCCTTCCCTTTCCATGCAGTTGGACAGATCTGGCTGTTGTCAGGGATTTTGTGACACATTGTTTATTAAAAAGAAAAAGAAAAAAACTTTCACAATTCTTAAAACTCCAGGATGAAGATTCAGATTCAAAGGGCCATCAAAGTGAGCAGGGAAACAACAGGTAGAACGAGGCACTCACGCAGGAAAGGATTATGAATAAAATGAAAAGAACATTTACAGGCCAAGACTTTTTCTGTTTATTTTATTTTTTCTGTCACTCGAAAACAGTGTTTTCTCTTCTGTGCTGGAGATGCTCATTCTCTTAGATGGAGCACCAGATGTGAGCAAGACTGAAAGCAAAATGCATTCCAGTTAATCCCCAGTCTCTCTAATGCTGATGCTTCCGTTGTGGACAACTCCAAGCAGAGTATTGTGCATACAGCAGCAACATATCTCCCCTAGGCCTCCATGCAAGGAAGAAACCTCAGAGCTGGTACCAGCATGGTCTAATCCTGCTGGGGCTGTACCATACTCCCAACCTTTTGAAAGTGAGATAGAGCAACAGTTTTAACAGCCCAGTCCAGCCTGTATGACCCAAACGAGCTAACCCTCCTCATGGCTAAAGGAGAACTGAATTTCAGCACTGAGCAAGGGCTGGACTCAGTTGCCTGGATGGTTCCTTCCAAATCTATGACTTTTTTGCTCTTCCATCGATTTAAAAGCTGGGTGGGTGAGGGGGTTGAGGTGGCTTAAATGAAGATACATTAGACAAACACAATGGCTATCAACAGCTCAAAAGACGTCTTGACAATTTCATTGCAAGAAATACACAAGGTTTGCATGGTGCCTCCTTTACTGAAGCTGTGGGCAGACTCCACACTGCCAAGAACCCTGCGATCCGCCAGCTACAGCTACTGTTATGGCCCAAGACTAAGAAACCTTTGAAACTTTAAGTTCTGAGTTGCAACGGAACCATTTCCTGGATCTCCAGCTTGCAACTGGTGCACACCCATTCAGTTTGCATGAGGCACTGTTGCCTTCTGACTTTGAGGGACAGAGCGTAGACCCTTCCAGCTGGAGGAGAAACCTTGAAGAACAACTTCCAGCCAGCTTCTCACTCCTCAGAACCTCACCACCCCAAAGAAGGTAGACGAGATCACAAGGAAGGACCTTGGCCCTTTAAACATTGAGAAAAAAATCCCCCATTGAGTCAAACGGTTCTGCTTAGGGTGATTAAATATTTCTCTAACACTCTGTGTGGGTGGAGTACGTGCTTAGCGGCATGTGTGCATGTGCTTGTGTGCACGCACGTGTGTGTATGAAAGAGAATTTGCCCCACATGTCTGCTGTTGATACTGTCATCTCTTCGATGCCTGATAAAAATATCTCATTGCGCTAAGCCTGTTGTAGGACCTGTTATGGGCCCAGCTTATTGGCTTATCTGCTATTCCACATATTTTGGGTTTTAAGTTGTGTTGATTTAAGCTCTAATGCCTCTTGCAATATGGCATAAAGGAGGCTGTTTTGAGCTGCCTTGAAGGCGCTTTTTGGAAAGACGCTGGGATATAAATGTTCAAAATAAATAAAAGCAGACCCATTGGGCGGCTCACACTTTTTGGAATATTCTGGGGACATCGGGAGGACTTCTCCAGCTATTTACTTGAGTTGGCCGGCTTTGGGTACAGGAGAAACAAACAAGAGCTATAAAATGAGCTCATTGCAACGTAAGCATGTGAGTTCAAGCCAGAGGCTACAGAATACTTGAAAGGAGTAATTAAAGTCACTCTGTGCATCTAGGAGTTTGTTGTTAACATTCAGGAATGAGAAACGACCTTCGCTGATCTATTTTGGCATCTTGTTTCCCACAGTGGTCAACCAGATGCCTCTGGGAAATTAACAAGTAGGGCATGAATGAACCAGCCCTCCGTGGCTGTTTCATCTCCTGCGTCTGGGTTTTTGGATAGATGCTACTTCTGGATGTAAGATCTGTTTGTTTAGTCAAGTATACACCTCTCCTCCATGGGCTTGGGCTTGTTCATTTCTTTCATTATGGATTGATCTTCTTCCAACTTCCCCATTTTTCAGTGGGAACAAATGAGGCATCCAGCAAACTCAAAAGGGACTACCTGACATAGATCTCAGTCTCTCTGTTATCACTGCAGGGTGCTGCTTATCCGCACAAACTAATATTATACAATTGCTTGATGCTGGGATTGAGGGAGGAGAGAAGGTACCCAGAGCTCAGGGGTAGAATATGTAGATTTAAAATTCGGCTGGAAAGAGAATTGCCCCCGGTTTGTGTGTTTATGGTTTCTTGATATATGATTAGGCCTTCCAAGAATCACAACTGCTTGCAAGATCTCACCTAGATTCCACCCAAAGCAGGGGGCTTGGCTCAGCCACCGGACACATGTGTCGCATGCAGAAGCTCCCAGATTTGATCTTCAGCTTCTTCTAACTTCACTTATTTGCTTCATTATTTACTGCTGCAATGCTTTTCTTCTGCAGCACAGAGCCAGCCTAACTGGTCGGCTTTAACATAGTACAGTCTTTTGGCTTTGTCCTAGTCTTCTTGAAAGGAAGGGAATAAGATTAGTCTCAATGCTGCTATATCTTGGGGGTGGAGGTTGCTTGGTTTTAGTATGTATTGTTTTATTTTATAGTGAAAGACCTGATCCACTCTTAAGGGGTCACAGAAATGCGTATCCTAGTGAAATAACATTCAGGGAGGCATCATGCTAGAAAAACTGTGTGGATTCGGCAGCACTGCACCCAAGGGTCCACATATGTGGAGAGATGGGCAACAAGATGCCCCAGATCTTCATGTGAACAAAAACTCATGAACCAGGTTAAGAGTGGGGAAATGAGAGAAAGAGTGACTAAAACTGGCAGATTGGCCCTCCACTAAATTCTCTGGCAAAAGAAGAAGGGGACGGCAGAGGAGGAGGTGGCTGGATGGAGTCACTGAAGCAGTTGGTGTGGGCTTAGGTGGACTCCGGGGGAGTCAAGGCCAAGCGCTGAAGAACTGAGGCCTTTGAATTGTGGTGCTGGCGGAGACTCCTGTGAGTCCTTTGGACCACAAGGTGATCAAACTGGTCAGTCCTGGAGGAGATCAACCCTGACTGCTCTTTAGAAGGTCAGATGCTGAAGATGAAACTCAAATACTTTGGCCACCTAATGAGAAGGAAGGACTAGAGCTGGGAAGAACCTAATGCTGGCAACAATAGATGGCAAAAGAAGAAGAGGACGGCAGAGAATGAGGTGGCTGGATGGAGTCACTGAAGCAGTGGGTGTGAGCTTAAGCGAACTCCGGGGATGGTGGAAGACAGGAAGACCTGGAGGAATGTCGTCCATGGGGTCGCGATGGGTCGGACACGACTTCGCGACTAACAACAAAAATTCTCTGGAGAATCTTGGTGATGATTCAGTGATGAAGATTCCCAGTCAGACACAGAGAGTGACCATAAAGAAAGGATCTTTGACTTCATGTCTCATCTTGAAAATTCATTACGATGTCCGTCCCAACTGGGAATGAACTTTCTTGCTTTCTTCGTGCACATGTTAGCCATTAAATGATGGGTTGCTGAGGAAACCAAGAGCATCGGGCACTGTTGCCAAAGCAGGAAGGTGTGTGGAGCTGAACGCATGTTGAGTCACTCAACTCCAAGAGTTTGGCTAGCACTTCCCTGCACAGAATCCTACTTCTGGCCCAGATGGAATTGTCTTCATAAATCAAGGAGGTCCTCAATTTTATTTTTATTTTTTAAGGAAAGGAGAATCCCTCTCTTAACAGCTGCACATTTCCTGCTGGGAAAACATCTTTAAAAGTTCCCAGTCATAAATTTCATTGAGTGGCTAACTAGCTCTGAGCAGGCTGAATTAACCCTTCCCGAAAATTTCTGTGCTTGAAGCTTCTTGCAAGGAAATGGAGGGATGGGCTTCTTAAAACTTTTCTCCAGCATGTCCTGATACAGGTCACCATTGGAGCATGGTGGAAGGTTTTGAACTGAGGACCCAAAGAATGCCAGGTGTGGATTTGGTCTATATACTACCAAGCTCTGGCAGCCAAGATAGGGAATTTTAGGGTCATTCTACCAGAAAATATCCTTTCCCCATGAGAATAGGCCAGGGGGTATTTCCTGACCCCAAATAAAATCTTGCAGATTGGTCTGAACACTAAGAAGACCTGGCTTTTCAAACTACAAAGGTTGAGCAGAAAGTAGGAATAAGACATGGCATTCTGACTGTGGCATCCATATTATAGTATGACCTCTGCAGTGTGTGGTGAGTTTGATTGCTTCATTTTAAGTCCTGCTTCTGCTGAGACCTTCAATGATGTTATTTTGCTTCCTATGAACTGGATCCAATGTAGTGCTAGATGGAAACTTCAGAAAGTTGCATTGACCCATCACCCTCTTAACACAATCACCAACCAGATGCCTGCTTGCACCAAGAAAGACTACAAAAATCATCGAAGAAAGTTTATGTTTGGAAGATAAAGAAGGCAAGTGCAGGGAGAAACTATAGAGGTGCAGAAAAGCATGGTGCAGAGAAAGTAGATGCGGAGACATTTTTCTCTCTCTATCAAAATACTAGGACCCAATGGGCTAACCCTAAGCCACAAAGTCAACTGGTGCAACATTCAGGACAGATGACAGGAAAAACGCCTGCACACAGCTAAAATATGCCACTCACTGTCACAAAATAGCCACCAACGTCCAACTGGGTCTGGACAAATCTGTGGAAAATGAGGCTGCCAGAGGCTACCAGTCTTGACTATAATAGGCTTCTGTATATAAATTTCCAGCAGCCATGATGGCAAGGGTGCTATTACACTTAGGGATACATGCACTGTACTCAATCCATTCATGTTTGACCAAGTGCCAGGTGTCTTTCATTTTGCCACCTGCTTATTAACAGAATCAGATTTTCCCCTTACTTCCTGCAGTGGTATTCACGTGAAATGGCACACATTTTCCCTCCCCGAATGTGTAGCTCTCCCCAAAATGTGCTTTTTTCATGCTTCAGCGTAAGCAGAGAAATGTGCATTTGTGGACAGTGCTCTTTGTGTGTGCGCGCGCGCTTCTATGACTACATTTTTGTTAAATTCTAAAAAAAAAAAATGAAATAATAATCTAAGTCCACCGAATTCACGAGACTCAAGAAAAGCTGGTTCATTGTGGGATGCATGGGGTGGATTCATAGAAACCAGAACCTGTCTGAATCCTTTCTGGAATTCTCCAACATTCCTAACTAGGGTGCTGATCTGCCTGTTGAGTGCTGTGTGAAGAGAATGCTGAGCTGCAGAAGCATCTGGCCTGAGTCAACAGGGCTACACCCGGAGCAGCCCACATGGGGCCTGGTGCCCTCGAGATATTTTGGACTCAAGTCTACACATTCCAGAGCATTGGCCATGCTAGCTGGGGCCCACAGGAGCTGAACTCCAGAGCATTAAGGGGGCTTCACATTGAGGGGGTCCCCTTTAGCACCAGTGCCTCATTCCTGCACTTTTGCAGCAGCTGGACCCTGGCTTAGAAAGCGGAGTCTGTTGCTGCTGCATCCAGATCCGGTTTGGAGCCAACAGCTTTGACCACAACAGGTGTCCTCAGTTCCTATAAACAAGACCTCGGAGGATGATTTATTTACTTATTCATTCATTTTTAACCTCCCACGTTGCCTCCTGTGGGCTCTCGGCTGTGGCCACATACACCCAAGTTAATCAGTTGGCAAGACTGAGCAATTAGAGAATTCCACCTTGTTCTTCGGACCCTGGAAACGAACATCTCCCGCATCATGTGTTATCCTTCCAGTGCTTTCAGCCAAGATGCCCAGAACATCCTGTCCTGGAGAATGTGTGTGGAGGGAGGGATGAAACATTGCACCTGCTTCAGAAAGAATAACCAGAACCTTCTACTTAGCAGCATCACTGCTGCAGTTTCTTCCAAAATACCTCTCTGCTTTTTTTACTGCCCGGTGCTATAGTTGCAAATTTAGCAGTTTTGTCTTGATAGTTCCCCTAGCTGGGCCCTCAAGGAATGGCCAAACTTTCAGGCACTTGTCTCATGCCTTATCGACACCTGGGAAGGATGGGAGATGGAGTCCAACCTATCCGGAAGGCACCTGGATGAAAAAAAAGACTGCTGCAGGCGCACTGCTATTTTCCCAACCAGGCACTGTCAGCTGTTTTTAAACAAGACCATTTCTGGGTGGTCCCCAGTACTTATTATCTGGGAAAATGGCCAGGTAGCAATTCTCTCTATTTCAGGGCATCCCCTATGGGGCAGTTCTTGGGAAATGACAGAACAGCAGCAGCGACAAGAAGGTACCACCTTTGAAGTGTCAAACTATTGCCAGCATTCATAAGGCGGCAACGTTCAAGTCCTTCGGTAGAGGGGCTGAATTTCAAAGATGCTTTGAAATTTCCCCTTAGTTTTGCACAATGATAATCCATGTGTAAGCAAAAAGAGGAAACCCAATTAGAAGTGGGCATGGGGAAAATGCCTCTGCAGAGGAAGGCACGCCTTTGTTACAATGGTGTGGTGTGGTGTGGTGTGTGTGTGTGTGTGTGTGTGTGTGTGTGTGTGTGTGCAGGGTGTTTTTTCATTCCAGGCTAGCAGGCTCAAGTTTATCTCAGGGATTGTTATTCCAGTCCCTCAGCTGTGGATGTGATTTCAGAGCGGAGGTTTTAAAAGAGAGAAGCAAGAGCCTGCGGAAAGATCACGAGCTGCACTGCAAGCGGAATTACACCTTCCTTGCCCACCGTATGAGCAGATGGAGCAAGCAAGGATGGCTTTTGCTGGGACGCAGATAAGCCGTCTAGTCTGGAATGACGGTGGAGCACATTTTATTGGTGGACCAACTGCTGGGGCCGATGCAATTGCAACATGCAGGGGAATCTTTACAGGGCCAGCTCCAAGTTTCTTGCTGCCAAAGGTTGCGCCATCCACCCCAAGCCGAGGCACATAGAAGAAGGCTGAGCTGGCCAAATTATCCTGGCGCCCGAGGCAAGGAACCCTACAAGTGCCTCCTGGTAGGGAAGAATGTAATAATCATCCATTAAACATCTAACCATTTGCCCTTTCAGGACACCCCAAAACCTGGCTGCAGGCAGAGGCCTCAGTCTGGCTTGTGATCAGGCCGGCCTGTGTGTCTGGTGCATCCATTATATACTCTGGCTAGCAAAATCACAGGGAAACTGAGAGGCATCAAATGAGGAGGTCACAGGCAAAATCTGTACAGTCAGATTTGCAAAACTTCCTCTCAGCCTAAACAAGAAGCATCTCATTGCATCTTGAAGACCAACAAATGGCAGAAGCTGTTTTCTCCATCGAATCAGCTTGGGACCAGAGCCCTTCTCCTATACGTACTTGCTTGAATCCTTAGGGGGTCTTCAGAAGCCATCTTCCAGATGCCCCCGCGGAAGGAAGCCTCTGCATCAGGAATATGGCGTATGCAATGGCCTCTTCAGTATTGCACACCCCTAGCCAGCTGCTGCTGCTGTACATTCCATGAGAGGTCATTGTCCATCTAGTAAGCCATCACGCTAGACCAACATTTTCCACCTCCATTTTCCTGACTGTTGTCCATCTTGGTCGGGGCTGATTGGTGTGCTCCAGGGAGCACAGGTTTCGGGAAGTTAGGTCTACATTGATGGGCAACTGGGAGATAACAGAAGCTGAATGTGGGGCCTAGACCTTGCCAATGCTCATCCCTGCCATGATCCATGGCTCTTGCTCCATGTTCCTATATACACAGATCTGAAGCAAAGTTTATGTCTTCAAATACTTCAGACTTCCTCTTTCAACATGGAAGTTGAAAGCTGGTGTGGGGAGAGTGGAGAAGCTAGGGCTAGAACCCTGACTTAGCCACTAAGTTTACGGGACAATCTTGGGCTAATTGTTGCAGGTACACACTAATGTATCTTATACGCTGTTGTGTCAACTGAGGACGGGGCGAAACATGAATGCTTCCCTAAGCCTCATGGAGGAATGGGAAACTATGAACACTATAAATAAAACCACGTAAAAGAACATGAACAGTTCTCAGGATTTAGAAACCACATTAATCTTCTTTCTGGCATTCTTTCCTATGAAATGCCACTAATCAATTATCTACTTAAAATAAACCTGGATTTGACAAGCTCCAGCACAAAATCAAGAAGAGATTGATCAAAAGCAAACAAGCAGCTGCCCTTCTTCCTCCTACTACAAAACCATCTGAAATACTCGGAGATGAAGTTTGCTCAACGTGGCGAGCGAGAGTTGTTCAGATACGATTTATGACCCTACATTCATTTACAATTTCAGCAGCCCCATTATTGACATCTGAAGCCTAGAAAAGTAATTTAGGTGAGGGTTTTTTTACAGCGTTATTAATATTTCTGGCAGATGAGGCTTATCCTCAAGCCCTTGCAAAGCTGTGTGGCTCCCAAAGGGCCTTTGGAACAACAGATCAGAAAAGCTCGGAGATCCCAGTTCACATATTGCACATGTAACTGAAGGATGCAATTCAATGCATGCCCAACATGAACATAAAGCAGTAAACACAGAGCCTTGCTTCCATCCCAGACATGGAGCAAGGCACAAGGCACAAGAGCAGCCCTCCCGCTCTGCATTTCATCTGGAGGAATGTGTGCAGCTGTCCAGATGAGGCCACAGCGAGGAGAAGGGGAGGAGGCAGGATCTAGATGGGGCATCAGCTGCCTGCCTGAGGATCCCCCATTTCCCATCCCAGCAGCCCTCCTTTCCTCCCCTCCAAGGCCAATCTGGTTCAGGAAGGGGTTCAGTAAGGGGTTCAGTCAGCGAGGTTTTCCACCAGGCCAGATGTCCATGTCTTCTTCTCATGCCCCACCCCACCTGGCTTCCTCCAAAGCACTGATTGTTTGGAGACTTTGCAGCTTTTGTGCAGTTTTCCCCCCTAAATTGCAAGGGCAAAGTGCCTCTCCTAGACTTTAGTGACTGGAAGTCGATGCTTTCACATTGCTGGGAGGAGGGTCTGTCTTCCCCCCCCCCTTTTGCCTTTGGCCCTGCATGCCCCCCCCCCCCCCCCGGGTGTCTCTGGAATTGGACCCCCCCCCTCCCCCGGATGACAGTGATGCTTTGCCTTTGGTTTATCACCAAGGTAGGACTGAAAGGCAGGTTGCTGGGATGCCTGGCACAGGTGCAGAAATCCTTGTTCCAGGAACAACTGAGCAAGAGGTCACTGGAACGCAAGGGAACATACAAGACGTCACCCTGGGAGTCACCAACCGACCTCACCCAGCATTCCATTCACCTGGTGGCAACGCAGCTGCCCAGGGGATGACTTGGGCCGAGTGGGGAGAAGACCCCATCTGGACCTAACGACCATTCGCTGAGGAGCCACCTTTAAAAGATGTAAGATGCGGGGAAGGGCCTTCTCAGCTGTGGCACCAGCTCCTCAGAGAGGTGCACTGGGCGTTGAGTCTTTGAGCCTTTCAGCACCGTGCTAGAGTTGTTTTATTTTCCCAGTACTTGAACTGCTAAACAAGGAGAAAGTTTTCTGCCGTTTTATACTGCATGTTATGCTGTCGCTGGATTGCCATGGCTTGTTTATTCTTTAGCTATTTATATATTTTATGCTAACTGGTTTGGGAGTGGCGTGTCATGGTTTATTTTATCCCTATGTATACTATGTTGTATTGGTTTATTGTAAACTTCTCGGACAGCATTTTGGCTAATGTGAACAGTATATGAAAGCTTTAATAAATAAACAAATATAAATAAAGCTCGCCTGCCCAAGTTCCTCGGCAACGAGTACAGATCAGGATCTCTTATTCCCCCCACAAGGAAAAGGGCCACATTTCCATTTATATGGTGGGGTGGTGAGGAGAGAGAACAGGTGATTTTTATAGTGAAGATCTTTTGTCCCTCGTGCTGCAAGCATCACAGTGCTCTATTGCCATTCCACAAGCCCTCTCTGAAAATGTGTATTATTCAGTGAAGAGGGCTTGAGACTCAGGCTGGCGAAATTGAATGTGAGGGAAAGAAAGGAGGTGTATTGAAGGGTTGAGAGGAATTTGATTGTGCCATGCCTCGCGATCAGATCTCCTCCGTGCAGAGCGACCGAAGCCAAATCACAAGGGAAAAGAGCAAACTCAATCTTGGTGTGGATCTGGGAAATAAGGTATCTTACTGGGGTGAGGGGGTGGATTCACTTAGAAGTTTGTGGGCTTGGTAACAACATCCCAACTTCTCAGTTGGAGCAGGGAAATGTTGACCCAAATCCCCCTGAAGTCACGAAAGGAAAGACACTCTTCAGTTCAGCTGTGTGCTGCACAGGTCCAAGTCTGGAAGCGTTTTGGTGGGAAGGGAAATTTATAGGTACAATTCCCGTCAACTCCCCAAATAGAGGCTGGCAGATACCATCTCCACCCTACCAAAGAAGAAGAGAAAGATCGAAACTGCCAATTTCCCTGCTGTCCAGGCACACAAACCACCGTTTGATGTGGTACAGAAGCTCTGGCAGACGCAAATCATAACAGTAAATGCTTTTTCTGCTAAGGATTGGTCCTCAAGTCACTTTCTGAAGTGAAGGAGAAACCACAGCAATGTTAACTGCTGGCTGCTGTTTTTGCTGGGTGGCTTTTCTTCTTCTGAAACTGCCTTCATGTGGCAAGAATTATAAGGAGAAGCCGTCCCAAAGGACACCCGAGGATCTTTATAGCTGCGCAGGAAAGAGGGTTTCAGCTACGGAGCATCCCCACTCGGTCTCGAGAGTCAGGACCCAGCCCACCAAGGTTAGCATTTGAACAGCCAAGCTCGTTAAGTCTCCTTGCTGCTGCTTCCCCCGGGGTGATAGGTTTATGATTTTATTGCCATATTTCTACTCCATCTTGTTTTCTTCTTGCCTGGAACTCCAAGTGACCTGCCTGGTCATCCACAACTCCAGTCCATGCTGTGTTGCCTCCTTGCATTATATTATTGAAGTATCTTGTTAATTAAAGTGGAGCAGAGCTTTCTGACGGTGTGCTGGTCCATATATAATATCGAGAAGGGGGTGGTGTTGTTTGCCCCCCCTTTTTGTGCTCTCTTTTAGAAACGTGGCCCCCAGGAACCCTGCGTGGGGCCCATTCCCATCTCTTTGCACAGAGATAGCAACAAGCTTTGCCAACTGCCAATTTAACTTTTCAGCTACTCAGAACATCAGGCCCATCATCCACAGACTTATTCATTTTTGAGCAACATCAGAAAGGGGAGACAGGGAGGGAGGAGGAGGAGAAGGAGAAGGAGAAGGAAGCTTCATCTCCAGAGAGTAAAAATATATGCTGCTATAAAAGAACCCCTTTGGTAATGTAGATGAAAGCCTTTTTAAAACCAGAAAAAACCTGGAAAACCCGTGGCTATGAAAAGCTTTAATTATTGAAGAGATTTTGGCATGATTGAAGCATTCCATATCACTTCCATTCCAAGAGCTGCAGGCGATTCAGAGATGTATTTCAGTCAATGCTGCAAATACTGTACACTTTCAAGTTCAGTCCATCTTGATTGCCTCCCCTCTTTCCCCTAAAGGTCAACAAAACTCCCCGAACCCACTGGGAGGTTAAGCACACAATTTTCTGCAGTGCAATGCTAAGGAGGCAGCTTGTTCTTTATTCAAAGAAGGGTCTCTCTCTCTCTCTCTCTCCAGCTGGCCCAGTATTATTCTGACAGGTGGTGACTTTCCAGATCCCAGGCAGCAGTTGCTCTTGTCACCTGGGATCCTTTAGTTAATAGATCTATATTCCATGTACCATCCATATATATATCACGTGTGTGTGCGTGTGTATTCCACGTACCTCTCTAGATAGATAGATAGATAGATAGATAGATAGATAGATAGATAGATAGATAGATATTGGACTTTCAGCTGCCTATCAGATTCCTCACTAACACCTACCCACAACTGCCTTCACTGTTTGCAGCTGCACAGCACCCCCATCCTCGGGCAAATCCTTATTTATTCATTCATTCATTCATTCATTCATTCATTCATTCATTCATTCATTCATTTATATCCTGCCTTTTTCCTACAAAGGGCTCCAGGCAGCTTACATGCTCCTCCTCCTCCATCTTAAATCCTTCCACCTGCACTGTGTTAGACCGGCCCTGGGTGACAGTTCGCACCACAGCCCCGCGGCACGCCAGGCAGGGTGGCCACCCAGAGGATCCGTGGCGCAAGGACCAAGCCTAGCAAGTGAGCCGAGCTGAGAGCGGACCCACGAGCGTAGCTAGCGATTCTCCCACTAGGCGAGCCCTCTGCCTGCTCCAGCCAGTACAACTGCCTGCTCCAGAACTAGGTGCACGTGGGCATTCCCCCCGCCACATGCGGCGTACGGGGATGAAGTCCTTATAATGCACAAAAGCGCACACGTCGCGTGGGCAGAAACAGAACTCCACACGCAGGCCGTGTGGGCACAAAGTGGCCTTCCTGTCAAATGTTCCCTGCTGTACATGCACAGGCAATGCTCAGCATGTGCTGGGCTCAGAGGGAGAGGAAGCAGGCTCGCATGCAGAGAGCCCAAGCTGAGACAATCCAAGGGACTCCCACTCACAAAGCAGGTTTCTCACACGTTGCTACAGAGAACCAAAGGCTGGCTGGCTGGCTGGCTGGCTGGCGTTATTGTTGGTTAAATTTATGTCCTGAACTGCTGCCCAAAATAAAGCGGTGCTTAATGCAGCTAAAACCAACCCAGCTAAATCTAAAACTGAATATTAATATAGACATGACATAAAAGCCCAGCAATAAAAAGCAACAGCACGCAGCCAATTCAGACATGCCTCGGCAAAAGACAAGCCGTACAGCTTCCCCAGATAAAAAGCCTTTGCCTAACCCTCAGAAAGACAACAGGGAACAGGTGAATCCCTCACACCCACTTGGTGGGCTGCTCCCGAGCCTGGAGCTACCACCAAAAAGGCCCCGTCTCGCCTCTCCCCTAAATGTGCCCCAAACTTTAAAATAGGGAAGCCAGAGCAGGCTTGCATGGGAGAAGACAATCCTAAATTCTCGTTAGAGCCCCAGCAGCTGCTGACACCAAAGACACAACGGTTGCAGAGAATTCCCATCACCAGGGTCCTGGAGAGTGTAAAATGATGGTCTTCCCCGTACACATTACGTCCCCTACGGGTAACATTGTTGAATCATTTGCCGTTCTCTTTTGCTGGTCCTGGGCATCTTAAAGACACCTGTTGCTAATCTATTGGTGGGTGCAAGAACACACCTTGGCAGGAAAGGAAATATGATAAGCAGCAGTCATGTATGTAAATTCACCCCTCTTGCTAGAACACGATGGGACAATAATAGATCCGCGTCCCGTCCTGCGCATGATTGGAAAAACATTCATGCTAGCCAGGGAGAGAAACTGTCCTCCAGGAAAACATACGCATGTGAATATCTCTGTTGCTACAAAGGCAAATATTTTGTTCAGAGGATTTAATAGCCCTTGAGCTTGAGATATTTTATTTCATTGCAGATTCTTGATGTTTCTTGCATGTTTCTTAAAAGCAATGCTTTATGATTATTATTTTTTGTGTGAGAGAAGGGCAGGAGGACGGCATCTCAAAGACCATCTCCTGCCTGAATGGCTTCAAAATAAACATGAAAAAACAAAAAACAAGGAATGCAGCCAAAACTACCAGCCTCCAGCAAGATGCTGGCACAGAGGACTGGGCTGCTATGGAACTGGACTACAGAAATACCAGAACTGGGTTAGACAAGAAAATCCTCTCCCATAATCCACTGCATGATATTTTCAACTGGAGATGCCGGGGTTTCAACCCGGGACCTTTTCCGAGCAAAATATGGGCTCTACCACTGAACTGAGGCTCGGCTCCCAATCCAGGGGCAGGCGGTTGGTAGCCCTCCAAATATTCCTGCTACAACTTCCAACCGCACTGAGCTTTGGCCATGTTGACGGGATGAATGGGAGCTGGAGTCCAACAACAACGGGCGGTTCCGCCACCCCACACACACACACACACCCTAATTGATTTCAAGCGCCACTTCTGAAATGGCCTTTCACAAAAGAAACTGGGAGGCGGCAAAGCTTGTTCAGCAGAAATAACCTATACTTAGAATAGACAGAAACGAGGTCAAGCAGAGGACTCTGTCTGTCTTATTATTTTTACAGTTTCCAGAGTGCTGAGAAATCAAGGCTGATGTTGGGCTAATGACACATGTAACCATGCCTCACGCAACGCACAGCTTCCCTAAGAACATTGCATGCCACGACCCCTTCCAAGCCAGACTCTCGGTTTCCTTCCAGGCCTGCCCTCCCAACACCGTGCACCGAATCCTTGCTGCAGAAAGCGCTCCGGATGCCAAGGACAGAACCCACCGAGGCCCCTGGACTGATCTCAGCTCATGCAGGAACGCCAGGAAGGCAGGCCATGTTTTCAAAGCAAAAGCTGAGCAAGCAGTTCCACAACCTTCTGACTTAGGCTGCTGGGAGGGTGGTATCCGGGTGTCCACTTGTACAGAGTTCTCTGTTTGAAGCCCTAGAGAAGGACAGTCCTCTGTTTGGAGGCTGTGTTGCCCAGCTCCAGATTAAAGATGAAGAACTTAAAAAATATTGTCCGTGAGCAATTAGCACCTGGCTGGGCAGGTATATGGGTATTGCGGCCAGTTTTCCACGTGAAGATGAGATGTAGTGAAATCTACTGAGAGCATACCATCATTTATCTATATAAATATATATAAATCAGCACACGCCCGTTTTCTATACAATTTTCTGTCCTCTTTTGACCTCTTTTGGGGTGTCTTTCCTCTTTGGCTGGGAAGGGAATTCAGAGGGTCACAGTTGGTTCAGTTTGTGGTTCACACCTGTTTGTGTGGCGCACCGGACATTTCTGCCCTGTTTTGTTGGAGGGGAGGGTGTGCCCTGCAAAATCTCTCTTTGGTATTTTGCGGTGACTGCGAGATGAAAGGTGCACACCACGGAAAGCCAAGCATCTTTCAAACTACTTTCAGTTCTCCTGAAAAGCCCTGATCTCATCACACACACAATATCCTTTACAAGCCAAAAAAAGAAACTTTTTTCCAGGACTTAGTTTCACGCCCTTGTTTCCCCAACATGCCATGCAGCATCGCTCCCTTTCCTTCGAAGGCCCACAAGACACTTAATGAGCACAAAATCCATTGAAAACAGCAATGCACAAGGAACAAGAAGGGGGATTTTATTTGGGGAGGAGGGGAAGGGAAGGGAAGGGAAGTGGAGGGGGAAAGAAAAGCAACAGTAATTCAGCAAAAGCTAAAGTATTCATATGTAGCTGCAAATGTATGGAGACCAGGAATAAGGTCACCACCACTGCCCAGATTTCCAGCAGAACCATGAAGCGTTTTATCCAACTGCTACTCATTCTGAGCTGTGATTATTCATTGGTTGTTTTTGGCCTTTGGGGGCCGGGAAACAATAGGGAGAGGGTTCCGTGCCTGGGGTCCTGCTTGCCAATGCCCTGCTCTGCAATCGCCACCCTCCCTGGCTGCGTAGCTGTTCAACAATCAGTGTCAAACTGCAGTCAGTGAAGAGGAACTTCCAAAATCATAGCCAGGCTAAACAGGCACAGAAATTGCCATCTGTCACAGCCGAGGGCCATGTGCTTTTCAGAACGCCATGATACTGCCACCCAAATCAGTATCCAATTCTTAATTCAGTAGCTGGAGGATGTTCTTCCTTTTTAATAAAAACAAGTGTCTAGTCCTCAAGGCTGTGGACAAGGCCCTGTAGTATGCTGGCAATGCCTGGTGAAATCTCATACAGCACGGCAGCAGAACGGTGAATGCTGGTGCTGAATAGCAATCCCGACAGCTGCAATTACAGCGGACGGACAGGATAAAACTGCCCATAAATTTATTTATTTATTTATTTATTTATTTATTTTCCAATTTATAGCCTGACTTTTTTCCTATGAAGGGCTCAAGGCAGCTTACATCATTCTCCTCCTCCATCTTATCCCCTCAACAACAACCCTGTGAGGTAGGTGGGGCTGAGAGTCTGTGACTGGCCCAGAGTCACCCAGTGGGCTCCATGGCTGAGCGGGGACTGGAACCCAGGTCGTCTGAGTCCCAGTCCCACACGCTTAACCACGACACCACACTGGCACTACACCATAAATGCACAATCATGAATTGAAACAGAGTCACCCGTGGTCCAAGCACAGGAGACTGGACAATCTTTGCCCTCCCTAAACCAGGGAAGTGACTTCAAGGTTCATGGGGCTCTGCATCCATCGCAGCTCACCTTTTGATCTTTATAGGAGCTATCCAGGGTAGCAAACCTTTCAATGGGGTGAAGACCAACACTATGGCTCATTCCTAGAAAGCTGGAAGGAAAAGCTGCAGCAGCTGAGGAGTCCCACAGACATAGCAAGTGTCCCAGAATTCTACTTTTCTCCACACTGTATTGGTAATGCAGAATTGTCAGATTCAACTTGATTACACGCCTTTCTGCCTCGCAGCCAAAGAGTTCTGCACAGCAAAGAAGCGAATGGAAGGGTTCGCCACCACTTACCAGTTTGTGTCTCAAATGGATGGTGATGAGAGGAGAACCTGACAAATTAAGGGATAACGTTGGAGGTGGTTCCACTTTCAAGGAGATAACATAGCTGGCTGCAGAAATTATGCATTCTTTGCAAGCCACGGTTTCGGGGATCCTGAAAAGCAAACAGCGAGCATCTTAGAAGCCAGTGAGCATCTTTACGCCATTCTTATTCCAACCTAGTTGGAATAGTCTGGTAGTGCTACCTTAAAAAAATCCCAAGGCAATGACTAGACAACCCCAAACATGCCAAACAAAACATTTTACAGCTCCTCTGGAAAATATCCAAGAGTCAGACATGGGCTGCACACAGATAGGCAGCTTAAATCCTGGTGGCTTTAATGAGATTTGCTTGGCCTCGTAGGATGTTTGTTTCTAAAACGTAATACCCAGTGAACTAATCCAGTGGGATCAAAGCCGTAATGAGCACCTGAAATCAGGGCGCCTTGATGTTTATTTGTCTTGGACAATGCGGTCCACCAGCTGCAGTCCTGAAGTTGCATTTGAGGAGTCCCGGGGAGGGAGGGAAGCGGTCAACATCCTGTCCCATTCCCCCAGGATTCCATCACAGTCTGGCATGACCCAGGAATTGCTCCTGTGTCCCAGTCAGCACCTGGGAGGGCCATGAGCAAATTCAGATTCCCAGGTCCAAGGCTGGAGACAGCTCCACCGTCAGAGCTCAGAACCCTTCTCTGATCCCCAGCTTGCAGACAGCATGCCAAGGACGGTGCTGTCCACCTCTCCAAGCTTTGGGCATCAACCTGGGAGAGGTGGCGAAGGGGAGCATCCTGGGATAGGAGACTGGGGCCAGCGGAATTCGACAGTCCCTTGCAGCACGATGCTTGCACGGTGCTTTTGAGCATCAGGGGCATGGTTACCCAGACCGAGCCTCAAGGAACATGAGCCAGGATGAGGTTATCCAGGTAGAACTTGATTTATCGGTGGAGAATGAGAAGGATTTGACTCAGCTTGGTGTGTATGGGGTTCTCCTTTGAGTTTGCAAATCACCTGAACTTGCCCCATTCACATTCCAACCCCTTCATCTCTCATTCAAAAGTGGGGAACATGCAACCCGCCAAGGCCAGTGCTCCTTGCTGCCGCCGCTTAAACGCGCTGCCATCTGCAATGCTCTTCCTGGGAAACAGGATGCATGAGGACTACACACTTAGTTTCCCAGAAGAAACGGGTCCCCGCGGCCTGCCAGGCAGCTGCCCTTGCTCTGCGTCTTGTGTGAATGGCACTCCATTGGCTGCATGCTAGCACCAGGTCACGAATTTGCAGGGGGCTTCCAGCAGGGCTCCCTCAGCAGCCTCCACTTAGGCCGAGAGAAGTGGGATGCCCACATGGAAGGAGGAATATGAGAACTAGAAATAGGGGCTGTGATTTATTTCCTTTATATCCTGCCTTTCTTCTAAGGAGACTAGGGCAGCACACATGTTCCTCTTCTCTATTTCATCCTAACCACAACCCAGTGAGGTGGGTCTGGTCAAGGGTCGACCTCTCAGAGAGTTCCATGGCTGAGCGGAGCCTAGCACCCGGGATTTCCAAGCCCCTGTCTGATGCTCTAACCATCACACCAGACGAGGCTCTTCCTCGCCTTCTTTGCTGCCCTTCTAGAGTTGCCCATGTTGAAGGTCCAGTGTGGTGCCGTGGTTAGGACTTTGGATGAGCTCCAAGGAGACCTGAGCTCAAAGCCCACCGAGCCATGGTTTCCCCGGGTGGCCCTAAGCTAGCCACCCTGTGCCTGAGCTCCCTCAAAGCATTATTGGAAAAGTACAGTTGCAGGGATGGAGATGTGAGGCCAGGCAAGGGCAGGATTAAAACAAAGCAAAACACACAATAATCACCAGGTCCTTCATCAAGTGTCTTCTTTAAACAAGGAATTTGTGTCATTACAGACAAATTACATTACGAGACGGGTGCACACCTTAAATGCCAGGAGATAAATCTCCTCAAAATGAAGGTTACAAAGGGAAAACTTCCCACAAGGAAGGCTCAGTTACAGATATTCTTCAAATCATTATTTTGGCACATTATTTATAGTCCTGTTATGAAAGAGGCCCGTCTTGTCCAAAAAGTGTTTGCTTCTCAAAGATAGCATAATTCAAACCAGGATGCAAAGGGGAGCCAAGCTGGCTCGCTTTCTCTGCCGAAAGCCTGCCAGCAAAGATATTTTCCTAGCATGAGAGAATTTTGACAAGCAAGGTTTAAATAATAGTGTTGCTTTCCTTTCTCTTTTTTGCTGGGCTTAAAGGAGCCCGTTTTTTCTCTCAGAGCTGCAGTTTTGGGAGAAAAGCACCATGCACAGGGCTAGGACTTCACTCTTGGCTACCCAGCGTATTGCGAAAGCGTTATTCGCTTTTTCTTTTACCTGCCGCTTAATGCTAGAAACAACGGCTAAACGGTTCTTAATGGAAAGGCGTCTCTCTGCAATCTTTGGAATGTCACACCCTTCTGCAGGGCGGGAGCCAAGAGATGGCCTGAAGCAGCTGGAATGACACCATTGTAGAAACCCACCCGCAAACAAATGCGTACATACACACACTCATGGCTACAAGGGGCGTCCGGCTGATTTGTCTGTCGCTGCAAAGCGAGCGGCATGCCTTTGGACCCCCAGAGTAAGGGCATTTCTGGCTCCAACATTAGAGCCCTTCTGCTGCCACCCTGGAAACCCTCCATGCATGCAGACTGTCCATCCCTGCGGTGCAAGTGCAGCGTCTGAGTCAGTGGCTGAGTTCCCACAACGCGATAAGCAATCCCGCATGGTTCCCAGCATCTACCGTTTTTACCATGACCTACCCAAGAGATGACCGTGGGATTTCTGCATTACCAGGGTTTTCAATGGGCACCCATCCCATCAGTCACTGCACCTGGTGTTGAAACCCTTTGGGGACTTTGGCTCCACCCACCACTAGCGAGTGGACCCCAAGAGTTTCAGTCCTGGAATTAGACAAGAAAATCCTCTCCCAGTCCTTGGGAATTCAGTCCTTGGGCCAAAGAGGGACAATGCTCCTGATCTAAACCAGTAACACATGCCAAATATATTGAAAGCCAACTAGCAATCCAGTAGATAAAACCAGATCTATTCGGCACAGATGGGAAAACGTAATTCCAAAATCCCCACCACAATCCTACATGCATTGCCTCAGACATCTCTGCACAGGACTGCCACCTCAAAGCTCTGAGATAAGGGCTTCCAAAGATGGAGCTCGCCACGTCCTCACCGGGCGAGGTACATGAGGAATGCATGAATGAGAGGCATGATCTGAAAAAGTAGTATAGAAACGCAAAGAGGGAAAGCATGCACATTTAAAAGTTGTGAGCATTCGTAGGAGAACTGGAGCGTGATTTATGAAGGGTAAGAAAAGGCTGATCTCATACTCCTGGTGCATCCAAAGACAGAAGGGCCATCCAGAATGTAAGAGCTATGCTCTTACATATGGGCTATGCTTAAGTATACAAGTCACACTGGCCTTCAGTGAAGCCTTGATTATTGAACCTTGCAAAGTTTAAGCAGCTCAGGGCACAACACAATGCCCTCCACTGTGAATGCATGCTAGTCTCCAAAATCAGAGGTCTACATTCGTGGAATACATAGAGAGAGGCACAGCAGTGCTGATCTCCATCTCCATGATGTGCATGGCCATTAGCAGCCATCTTGATGAAGCTTAAGGATGGAGGAGGAGGGAAGGAGGCTAGGGTGCTGATGGGAGTCATTGATCCCAGCTTCCTCCCCTTCTCACTGCCTAACATGCCCCTTTTCCATCTCTCCGGGCTCAACTGCATCCTTGGAAAGACAACCAGCACGGTTGCTTCCATGCCCTCTGCAAAGAGGGTGGGAGACCACCTCCCAGAGTCTCAGCACCAAAGCTGCAGGATCTTGGAGCTGAAGTGCTGAATAATCCTATGGTCCTCCAGACAACCAGCAGGAAGCCATAAGACTGAAAAGAATCAGAGCTAACTCTCTTCAGGGCAGAGATTCTCGGTTGCATCTCTCTGGTGAAGGCCCACATTCCTTGTTGCAGCAGGAATCTCTCAGGCTCTCCCCTGGTGTGATGGACACTCTTCTTTACATTGTGATGTGCAGAAATAAAACAAGCTCCAGCAGGGCTAAGAGAATCAGGTGAGACGTACAAGGAGGCTCAAACAACTTGTCAGTTTTAGCCTGACAATAAAGCGGATGCGTGATGCTTTCATCACAGCTTGGGCTTGACAATTTCATCCCTGCCCTTCCCAGCTTTGTGCACGAATTTCCAAATTTGTATCACATGCTGTATATCCAAACTGATCTAATGTTTCCCCTCATGCACTCGGAGCAGCACAACTTTGTATGCAAGACTTACTGCTACATTTCTCACCACTGTCCAAAACACCCCAAAATCAAATCAGACAGAATCAGCAACAAGGGTGTTTGTTCGCAATCGACACCAGCAGAGCAGTGGAAGTACCCCAGACAAGCAGATTATGACCAAGTTGAGACAATGTAGATATTTCGAAATAGAAATGGCTGAAGCTATTGGGGCAGTTTACAACAGTGCATAGAAACAGTGCAATGAAATACAGTAAGAATGCAAAAAAACAAAAAATCAAAACAAAACAAAACAAAACAAGCAAATTAAAGCCAGCTGAAATCAGGGAAGAGTTATCCTGGAAGACAGATCACTTGGGACGGATAATTCCCTCAAGCCCCTGGATATCCAAGTACATCTTGACCTAATGGGTTGCCTTAACCTGACACAGGAAAGATGCAAGGCTGATGCCAGGCAGGCCACAGTGGGGAGATCATTCCGCAGGGGGAACACCCCCAGATAAAGCCCTCCCCTTTGTTGTCACCCTCCAAACCTCCCTCGGAGTTGGACCTCAGAGGAAGGCCCTGGATGTTGAGTGCAATGTCTGGGTAGATTATGGTTGGGAGAGGCACTCCATTAAGTACTGTGGTCCCAAGCTGTGTAAAGCTTTATACATTAAACCTGAAACTTCCTAGGTCATTGCAATGTCTGGACCCAGTTGTGCAAACAAGCTATGGCTTAGTAACCCAGGAAGACAACCTACAGTTTGTCATTGGGCTGTGAACTTTGGATTGCTCACCATGGGTTGTAATCTTGGCTGGGTTCAGTCAACACAATTAACCCATGTTTCAAGAACGACCCACAGTTCCACCACAACCAATAATCACCTCATTCTCACTCCTTGAGAGTGGGTAATCATGTTGTCTGAACCCAACCAAGATAACAAACCATGGGGACCAACTCGTCGTTCACAGTCCAGCAACAAACCACAGTTTTTCATGGTTAACCAGCCATGTCTCTTTCACATAGCTAGGTTCAGATAACCCACATTACAGGAACAGCACGTGGTGCAGCAACAACCCTTGAGAGTGGATATTTGGGTTGTCTAAACTCAGTCAGTGACTAGCCCAAAGTCAACAAGTGAGCTTCATGGTCAAGTGAAGACTAGCACCCGGGTCTCTCAAGTCCCATTCCATCCATCCAGGAAGCACTTCCTGACAGTCAGGACCCCGAGGGTGTGGAATGGGCTTCCATGAGAGGTGGTTGAGGCCCCATCGATGCGGGTGTTCAAGGATAGGCTGGACATCCACATGGTGGGCATGTCGTGAGTGGAGCCGGCTGGTGCCAGAGGTCAGACTAGATGGCCCGGGAGGCCCCTTCTGACTCGCTCTGTTTTCTATGTTTCATCTAAGCACTACACCACATGGACAACCTAAGAAGCCTGCTTCAGGGGTCCTGAGAATGCTCGTACTTGAATGGCCACATGGATCACAGCAAAAGGGGGTCGGGAAACTCAGGTGGAGGCGGCTTGTATGAATGAACCCATATTAAACAGTACTTTCCTCCCCACCTCTTTTTCCTATGTCAGAGGGAAGTAAAATATTCAGACCACATTTGTCATCACAAATTATTGAGATAAGACAGCTTAACTAGAGAGTGATCCATAAATTATGGCTTCTTGTAACATGGTATCATGGAAAGAAATATTGCCTGTCCCCAAGGTGATCTCCTCATGTAATCCCTCACACAGGAGCTGGCATGTCCAAGAGGAAGGGTGTGGAATCCTCTTCGTGGGATTCTGACCCAGTGTTCCTACCACTCCATTGATCACCCACCCACCCACTGTCTAGTCCTGTCGGCTAGAGCCTCCGTCTTGGCTCCTGAACGGCCTTGGCCGCTTTAGCTGGCTTCCTCTTGGCCCCAAAACCCAAGGCCCTCTTTGTCGGTCAAAACCTCCCTTCTGATGGAGTCCATCTATATTCCTAGCCAGTCCTGGCAAGGGTTTTCTGGACTGGGAGAATCTAATAGCTGCGTTTCCCCCAGAGCTTGTGGCTTCAGCCTGCCGATCAGAAGGTGCTGCTTAACAGCCGACTGAATGGATCGGCAAACACAGCATCCCGTTCCCCTCATTGGTGGGATATATTACCTTTCTATTTCGGAACAATGCATTCCAGATGTGAATTAGTGAATGCACATTTCTCACAAATGGATGCCCCCTTTTGTCCTCTTTTTCAGGGAGGTTTAAGAGGCAGCCCTACTCTCCAGATGTCCTCCCATCATCTTAGTTTAAAAAGAGAAGTTGAGAAACCTTGCAAAGTTCAGTCTGATTAGGAGAGGGAAGCTGTGAAAACCAGCCTCTCCCCTAGTTCATTTCCCCCTGCAGAGAATACCTGAGTAAATATATTTGGACAGGCTAAAGAGAATATACGATTGCCATAAATAGACTTGGGAAGTTCCTCAGGCAGGCTGGGCTGGGTGGGGCAGAGCAGTCTCAAAATGGTTTATTGCTGCAAGTTCCCTTTCTCTTTAATCTGCATTGGCGCAATGCAGAAAGCAAACGGACCCTGAAGCTGTTTTCCGCTTTGCCGGTGTAAAAAATTAGCCAGCAGTGTATGTGAAAGGTGGAGGAGGAAGCATCACTGCTGTGTTAGTTTAGCCCATCACCCTATTTCAGCGCAAACAAGATAAGACCTTTACAAGAGCAGAATTAAAAAAATAAAGCCGAGCAGAGAGAGGTTAGTCATAAAAATAATGCTCAGCCTTTAAATAGATCCAAAGAGCTACTAAGCCAGTGTTAGGCTGTACTGTCACTTTCTTTCAATGCAGCGGTTTTAGCAAGCCAAAACAAACCTGGTTTTGAAACTCTTTCCACTTGGAAATGCTTTTCCAGGGTATATTTGAGCAGCATGTTGCAGTAGCACCTGAGCGATCTTTGAATCCCAGCTAGTTGTCATTTCACATACACACAGAACCCTTCACGGTCATTATCTCCACCTCAGAAGGTGGGGCAATATCTATTTATTTGCTTTTATTTATTTAAAACTTTTGTACGCCATCCCATCACTGACGTCTCGGGATGGTTTACAAGAACACCAATAAAATATCATAAAGAGATAAAAGTAGCACAGCGATAGTATTGCTACTGTGCGAGAAGATACAAAAGTCTTGTTTTTTGTTTTTATGGAAGGCCACCTTGAGAAGGTATGACTGTGAGCCAAGGGAGACATGATGTAGAGATCTGTGAAAGAATATGCCATTTTAAGGAGGAAAAGTAACACCGCCTACCTTCCAGGATACTGGAAAATATACTTCAGGTAATGTATGTGAGCAAGCACTTGGAACACCCACACACTAACCAGAAGAGGGATTGTCCATTACGTATCGCGTACCCTCTACCTCCAATGTGCTGGAGTGACCGCCGATCCTTCATAGCCCAACAGCATCACATTTTGTTAGAAGCGGGATTGTTGGCAGGCTGGGGGAAATCCAATGGCTTGCAGAAGTACAAACCCATTAGAAAGGGTGGAGGGGAGCAGGGAGAGAGATAAAAGCTGGGGAGAGTGCATGACATTTATGTGAATGTGTGGGAGACGCAAGGAGGGTGTGGACACAAGGATGCGCTTCTTGTTCTAGGCAACCTTCCCATTAGAGAACTGAGATTTGGAAGACACAAGACCTGACCCAACCCCATCCATAAACTTGCAGAGACCCCCAGCCATCCCACAGCGCCACCTGTGAAGGTTCTTCCACACACCCACAAGGCGTTATCAAAGCTATGGGCACCATACGAAGTCACATGGTTGTGTTCTTTGAAGGAACTTACTTGGTATCCACAGGCTTGATGTTGCGGAAGAACTGGTGCATGGTATGATAGAGTACTCCCACAATGGTAATCCAGACTGGTGGGGAGTTGGGAAGAAAGAACAAGCGTTAGTGCTGAAGCTCTCGGAAAGAGTGCAAAATAGCAAAGTGGCCATTTGGAAGCACACGGTCAGCTGACAGCCTTCCCCTCTTCTTCCACTTCTGCTCTAATGGGGTTTCTCCTAACTCTCCCCCACCCCGTGAAATGAGGAACATCCACAAGCAATTGGAAGTCAGTGTGGGGGTCTTCCCACTGTGATAATGTAACAAGGCTAAACTTCCGGGTTATTAACTCATCTGTTGTAAAATCGGCTCAGGATGGCTTGGGGTTGAAAGGCAAGACACGCACCTCCGGGGACCTAAGGATCCCAGAGCTCAGAGTCCTTGTAACAGGCATGGAAATGTAAGATCGGCAGTATTGAGCCAAGTGTAATGATAGTGGATAATATGTTGGAATTGTTTTGACCTCTGTGCAAGCCACACGATACTTGATCCCTGATCCATTGCTGGATTTTTGGATGACATTTGGTATTTTGTTTACTTAATGGGGTTTGGATCTGATCTCCATTTCATTCTGGTTTCTATACTGTTTCTTTCTGGAAAAGAAAGTCCACACTTCTCCACGTTCTGTAATTACGCACTTTGGTGCTCCTCTTGCTTTACAATCAACATGTGGAAATCCTTTGAATTGGGCAGGAACCGAGGAGTGTCAGACTGCCCTAATGTGTTCTTTAGTGCCTTTGGCTCAACAACTAACCCCGTCCTGGCTCCATGTTCCAGCCTTCCTCCTAAATTCCTCTTTGCAGCTCAGCATTCCTGCCGGCAACTCTCACCTCCAACTCAGCCAGTAGAAAGATCCTTGATTCAGGCCGTCATCTCACCGCATTCTTACCTAGGAAGCCCATGAAATAAAGCCAGGGGCTACCTCCAAAGTGAAAATTTGTAGGGCTGTCTTAGAAAGTTGCACCCTTAGAAGGGAATAAACACCACTGAACGCCACACTTTTAAGAAACATTTAATGGGCTTGAACCATGGATGAACCAGGACCCAGCCCTGCAGGACTTTAGTGTGATGTTCATACGGAGGGGGTAAGTCTTTTCCTGGACCATTCTAATCAGAGCGGCTTCCTTCTACCCAGCCTTTACACGGAAGCATAGGAAGCTTCCTTATGTTCAGTAAGACCATGTCATAGGGCTGAGGTCCCTCCTGGGACTTCTGAAGGCCATGCCTTGCAGCTGCCAGAGGTTGTTATGCTACTGAAATGGCTGAAATCCCAGTGCTTCCGGCTGGAAACACGGCACCAAGGGAGGAGTGTCCACGGCCCTCCAAACTGGAAACATTGTAGAATCACAATGGCAGCAGAATCGCCACAGGGGCAGACCTGCAGCAACAACATGGCAAGGGTTGTGAAAACAGCCGCAGGGGCCTCATGTGGCCCATGGGCCAAACATTGTGCACCCTTGCTCTATGCTGACCAGCAGCAGTTCTCCAGGTCCTGAGACAGGAGTCCTTCTATCCCCTTCCTGGACTGAACCTGGGACCTCCTGCCTGCCAAACACAGGCTCCCCCATTGAATTGCGCCCCTTTCCTAATCTAAAGGAGGCCTGAGACACACGTTCTACCACGCGTGAGTTTTTCAGGCCTTCCTCCTCCTCCTGAGGACAGAAAGCCTCTTCACTCCACCCGAGCCTCTCTATCGCATGGCAGCTGCAAAAAAGAGCTTCAGCTTCAGTTTTCTCAAGCAGCAAGGCTAGAAGGCCTCCCTGCCTGAGAGCGGAGAAGCCACTGCCGGCCAGAGAAAACAAAGCGTGGGTTCGGTGGGAAGCCAACCGGGAGGGCCAGTGAGCGGCCCTGCATCCGCGGTGCTTGTCCGTCAAGCCCTTACCTTTGTAGTGGAAAGCTTCAGCGGGGATGGAGATGTAGCTCTGCCCTCGTAAGGGGAAGCGGTAGTGAGGCACGTTCAGGTGCTGCGGAGGAATCTTGGCCAAAGAGTAGTCTGTACGATTGTGCCGGCATAGCGCAGAAGCCCAGGAAGGAGAGGAAGAGGACATGGGATCAGTTACATGCTGAGTATTCATTTAATTAACAGGTTTTTCACCTGCCTGTTGGGGGGCTCTGTGCTTATGGAGCAGCTGACAATACTATGAAAAGGAGGAGCAAATAAGGATCCTCAAATATTTAATTCGACGGCTTACAGAATATAAAATATCAAGTGCAGGCTGGAATTAATGCATTTCCAGGACTTTTTAAAAGACAGCAGTGTCAAGGCCATCGTGGGGAGAGAGTCCCAAAGGAGTGGGGCCATCCCTGAAGAAACCCCGGTACCTGCCAGCCAAACCATTCTTGCTGGTGGACCGGAGCATAGGATGCATATCCTGGTACAAGGATAGGGTGATCCAGGGATAGGCAGCCCTGCGTATAAAGTGGCTTTGAAGTGTTCAAAATTTAGGAGTCGAACTAGTGAAATGAATGGATACAGGACAATAATACGTGCAGACTTCATTGTCCATCTGCCCCGTGGTGCAGCATTGCACCTTGGCAGAGCTGTTTTACGTACATTAATTTTCATCTATTTTAAGCATAATGCGAAGGGACCTGGAATAACTCGTGCACAGTAGATGCTGTTAAAAATCAGGCCATCAGGGGACCTTCTGCAAGCACTGAGCAAGACAGCAGTCCATCTGGAGAGACCTGGCGTACAAGGGAGTCCAATGGAAACGATGGACTCTGCTTCCTTTCCTGCATTAATTGTATAAACTCTGCTGTTGTGGATACAGCCTTCCCCTGCCCCCAGTTCCTAGGAAAGAAAGGGAAACGTCCTGCTGCTTGCCAGCAAGTGAAACACTGCAGATGTGGAGGTGTCATCTTGTGCCTAAGCAGACCCCGGTTTCTGAGTCAGGTGCTGGCATGAGTGCCGGATAGACCTCACCTGCCACAGGTGACGTGCCTTCAACAGTTACGGTAGACGGGCTCCCTCCCAGATTGTGAGCCACGTGGAACATCACGTTGTCGATCGTCTCCATCAAGCCTCGAGCCAGGGGCGCCGTCTGGAAGCCAACAGAAAAGTCACGGGAGTTGCAGGGGGAGTGCTCTGTCTAACGCAGGAGGCAAGCTTGGGAAATGAGAGCCGGAGCTGGTGGCGGGATGGAAGAGGTCGGGCAAAGGTGGACAGGCAGCCAACAGGGCCTTGCGACAAGGCCGCTGGCTCACCGGCCTGTCCCGCCACACTCACCCCAACCCATCCTCCTTGCACTGTTTCTGTCCTTATATCCTGGATCTCTTCGGACCCATTAGACGAGATCTTCCTTAAAAGTTGTCAGTTTTCCTTGGTGTACGTGGTGAGTGCCAAATTTGCAGGGCTGCTCTGAGGCCAAGGGGACTGGTTTCAGGGGGCTGGTGGTGGAATCAACATGTCCTCTCAGGGCTTTCATGAAGTGGAAGCAACAACAGCAGATCTGTCTGATGTTTCTCTCTCTCTCTCTCTCTCTCTCTCTCTCTCTCTCTCTCTCTCTCTCTCTCTGATTTGCAAAAGCAGGGCTGCTTCCCTCTCCCCTCCCCTTTGAAAAAAGTTTGTTGTGCCTTCTCAAGTGTTCCAATTATCCTTTAGTGCAAGAAGGAACCAGCTGAAATGCGTGTCTACTCAGAAGTGAGTCACGTCAGCAGCCATTAGCAAGCGCATCCCACTGACTTCAACGGAGCTTAAAAGTCAGCTCAAGAGAGGGGCTGCACTGATTTGCTTTTGTGTGGAGGGGAATGGGGTGCTGGTCCAGCTGGTTTTGCCCCATCACAGGCTCCTGCACACCTCTCCCCTTCTCCTCCTGCCCCATGATTTCTCGTGAAGGGGCAGAAGGAGCTGTCTTCCCCCCAGGCACACCTCTAAAGTTTTTCCCTCATTCGCACTTGCTCCTAATTGAAAGATTAAAAGTGGAAGCAACTGCTTCCCCACCAGTATCCCCTCTTCCCTTCCACCTACTTCCCCCATAATTGTAATTGTGCAAGAGACAGACTCGCATTTTGAACTCTGCTGTATTCATTAGCACGTTACCCAATTATGATAAATGTGTTTTGCATAAATTCCAGGTCTGTACGACCTCATCAGCAGAAAAGGTTACTGTACAGACCTCCCTGGTTAGCAGCTTTTCTTGAAAGCACGATGAGCCACCCATGAAGGTTCCAAACTGGAAACAGACTGGCTTCAACTGAAGTCCAGGTCACAGGGCCTCCCATCTTTTAGATAATTCCCATCCAATTGAGATAGGAATTGTCAGCCTTACATTCAAAGGGCTGATATCACTCCCTCCCTCCCATTCTCTCTCTCTCTCTCTCTCTCTCTCTCTCTCTCTCTCTCTCTCTCTCTCTCACACACACACACACACACACACACACACACACACACACACACGGCAGGCAGAGAGAAAATGTTACAGTCATCAATTGCGAGACCAAACACATGTTTAGAAGTCCATGTTTCAGAGGGGAGACAGCTTACGAGAGGCAGCTTGGAAGCGAGCGGCTGCAGATTGCATCCTTCTCTTTCCACCATGTCTTATTTTATTTTATTTTTATTTTAAATAAAAGGTCCCTCCTCCTGAGATGACTTTTCTTGGTGAGGAAGGGGAAAAAGTGCAGTGCAGGTGAGGCGTGACCAAGGTGCACCCCTCAGGCATTACCTGCGAGGCATCAATCCAGCCGGGGAGAGAAAGCACACCTTCCACAGCTTTGAAGAAAACCTACGGATAAACAACACCCAGGTTGCTTTATTTTATTCTTACATCCTCCTCCCACCCACTCGTAAGGAAACAGCATAGGAGGCCGATTCCCCCAGGAGTGCGAGATTCACTCTTAATAGACACATATGCATGCATGTCACAGATGGACACCCTTGGCTGAGGCTCGGCTCGTTAGATACGGCACAGCAATATTTTAGTGCAATAGGGTATTTGTTGACATTAACAGGACAATAAAACTCTGATTACATTAGTGTCCATTTATTCTCCTGCTTGTGATATTTAAAAATGCATGTAGAAATTGTATGAAATCATAAAAATCTGAGGAAGGGTGCAAGCGATGCCTGCAGAATATAAATAAGGTCGCAGAGTCTCTCTCTGCTCTTGAAAACATGTTACAGGATCAAAGGAGGAAAACATAGGCAGTGCTCTTACTGAAGCTGCGAGCAGGAGTTGTTCAAACCAACAGAAAATGTCCCATTCCGACACTGAATTCATCTAGTCCAGGGCTGCAGGAATGTTTGCATGGCTTTCCCTCCACCTTCTAAAAGGCTGCAACCGCTCTTCTAAAGCCTAGTGAGCAGCAGCAAGAATGAAAGACCAACAGAACGAAAGACCGAACAAACGAATCCTTTGGCAGTGTCATAGTCTGGCTATCCCAAGCAGAAGCTGGAAACTGCATTCTGACCTGGGAATCAGAGCTGTCTTGGGAAAGTGACCTTGGAGGCGAGGGAAAGGGGCTATTTTAGGGAGTGGGCACTGGACGAAACGGAGAGGCCGGGACAGGAGGTATTTCTGCCTTCCTGTCCAAACAGTCAGGTGAAAAAGCCCACCTAGGGGAAAGAGGAGGAGGAAAGCAGGGAGGCGAAGCTTGCCTCTGCCGTGCCTCCCACCTTTCAGAGGATGCCCATAAGCCTCCAACTTCAGGGGCTTGTGGGCATGGTGGGAAGATGGCACCTTTCTGCTGAAACGTCCTGGTATTTGCCCCTTCTGCTTTCAGCCTGGCCCACCAGTGGATAAGCCCACAGAGAGGGTTCCTGCCAGGAATCCAGCCCCGTGGCTGCCAGGAATTCAGGACCACTCCTAGGGGCAGCACCCGAGCCCTCCAAGCAAGCGAGGAATAAATCTTCACGTTTGGAACTGCTGCAGCTTCCTTGGATCACACTTCTTGGTAAGGTTTTATCACCCATTTGTGCCTTGTTACTGCCCCGGACAAAGCTGAGTTTTGCTTGTTGGGTTGCTAGGAGGGCAAAGGCAGAAACAAAGGTTTATTACAGAAGAGGAATAACAGCCTGGGCATCATCGCCAACTTCTTCTTGCGGGCACCGCCAGCTACATTGTGCAGCGACATTCTGGCTCAGCCTGCATGGGAATTCAAGCTGAACAGCTGAGGAAGAGCTGTGCTGGTTTTGTTCTCCCCTCTATTGGTCTATTTTTAAGAACTGAACTTGGTCCTCCTCCTAGGCAACTTAGACCGTGAATCTGATAGGTGTTTGATAGGGAAACGAAAAGGAGGACTCATATTCTATGCATTTTCCTTTTGCCTGGACCACTAATCTGCATCCCTGCTGCCCTCCCCCCACCCCCAGCCCAGTCGCTGTCAAAATCAGCGCTGTCACAGGCGTCATTCCAGCCATCGTTAAAAAGAAGAATCTGTCTGTCGCTGCAGAATCGATGCCAGCGTTTTGTTAGCAGAGAGTGACTCCTTGACCCCAGCCAACTCAAATCCTGCAGGCAGTGCTGACTGCATCACACAGAGGAAAAAGGGCAGATTATGAGAGCCATTCAGCCTAGCCAGATAACAGGGCCGACAGGGAAAATCCACGGGAGTCAGCAGAAAAGCTGTCCGGCTCCTGCCCATGAGCCGCGAGGGTGGAGGGCCGTTCTCGCAGTGGAAGCTGACCTGCCCCCTTGCCTCTCCAGAGCTGGCAGGCCCGGCCCGCACAAGCTGCCTGCCCTCTGCTGCCCCGAGGCCAGCTTTCATTCTGGGGACCCTCTTGGGGCTGCGGGACACGGGTGGGAGTGGCCGGAGGGAAAGGGGCTTGGCTAAGGCAGAAGGGGAGAGGCCGGAAATGCAACGCAAACTGGCCTGCTACACGGTACCTCTCTTGCTGCCAGGGACTAAGCTTTTGGAGAGGCGTTTCAGTATGCGGGGGCCGGAGGACGACATCCCCCACAAGGAGCCTCCCTTTTATGCTGGGTCTATATAAAGAATCCCTTCCTAGAGGACCTTCCTTAGTTACACGTGCTTTCCCCAAGGCCAAGCCCTCATGGCACGGGACTGCAAACGCTTGGCTCCAACAGCTGCATGTGACGCTGTAGAGATACATTCAGACAAACATGCGAGAGCGCACTGCTCACCGCGACCCAAAAAGCCACCCTGAAGATCGTCTTTGTGGGAAACGGGTGGGGAGAATTCAGCAGGGACTTAGGGTGTGCTTGTGGGCCTACCAGAAAGACCTTGGAGGGCTGCTTGCGGCAAGTCGCACATCCATGATTTATAGCTACCTATTTTCAGGTGATGCCATATGGGCCATAATTGATGGCTTTTTCTCTGAACCCCGGGTTTTTCTTTTTTTCCTCCCCAGCCAGAATGTGATAGATCTTCCGCACTGCATCTTCTCTCCATCTACGTGTTCGGATGCTTATTTTAAGTTTCCCGAGACTATGTTATTGAGATCACATTCAAACCTCATGTCAGAAAAGCAATGCCAGTATTTATGGCCAGGTATTAACTTGGTTGTTTCAATGATGTAAAAGGCATTGCAAAAATGGCTGCTTCTACGAAGATCCATGCAAATATAATTTCAGACAGCTTTCAGTTCCTGTGCTGGCACTCTGATTTGATAGCCATTGTATTTTTTTAATACCGTGTTTTATAGATATATTATTTTTAGTAATTCCATTTGCAGATGTGAATTTGTTGTTATCGTATATTTTTAAGTGCATTTTGAATTTTTGCAAAGAGCATTCTACCAAACCAATTCACTACCTGTCGGAGTCCTATTAATGGGCCCATCAGGGGAAGTAAGATGCCCGCCCCCGACATGGATGCACTTTCTGGCATGGCCAATCATTTCTTTACCTCTAGACAAATTCCCCACTCGTTTTGCCCCACATTATTTTTTCTCAGTCTACAAACATGGGCCCCCTAGGCCAGCCTTTTTTTGATTAAGATGTGAAAGAAATTTTCCTTAGCAGTATGACTAATAGCTGAAGGAGAAATTTCTCTCAGTAAATTGACCCACAGGTGAAATATGTTTACCTCAGTAAATTGATAATTTACCTCCAGACACTGATTAACAGGAGAACAAAATTTACCTCTGTGAGGTTGAAGGCAGTATTCGCTGAGATAGATTCATTGGGTAAGGCTTGGAAAATGCTTTCCAGGTACTGCAACATGATTCCCCGGCGCTGGAAATTTCCTGTCTCCTCTGTAAGGTTAGTTATGATGGGCTGATAGGCACTGGTAGACAACTGAAAGATGGTTGAAAAAAGAGGGGTATTTCTTGATCTTTGCCTTCCCAAAAATTGAAATAAACTGTCGTTCTGAACATTACGTCACCTTCGGAATGTGCAGTGGGCAATTTGTGGCCTTCCAGATGTTTTGGCTTATAGCTCCCATCTTCCCCCGCCATTGGCTTAGGCTGACAGGAGCTGTTGGCCAAAACCCCCACAGGGCAACAAGTCGCCCATCCTTGTTACCTCCCAACCCAGCTAGCTGCAGCCAGTCCTTACCAAAGAGCCTGTAAGAGATGGATTTCCTGGATAGTTTATTCTGTCACAGAGAAAATGTACATACTGCCTCTCAGCTTCCCTGAAAAGGCTCCCAAAGTGGCTTCCAGATTAAAAACACGAGGATGCAACTAAAATGTTGGGATGAGCCAATGTACATTCCTGGATCAGCTTCGCACTGCAGCTTGTTTCCGGGTCGGCTCTGCTCCACTTCTGTCCTGTGCGCCTCTGTCCAAAACGCCACGACCAAAATTGTTCCTCTTTTGTGACTCGTATCCTTAATATTATTATTACATAACGTTTCGATCCTATCTTTCTTCTTCTTGCAAGGATCCCAAGGCAGCTGACAGAGTTCTCCTCTTCATTTAATCCTCACAATAACAACGGAGTGAGGTAGTTTAGGCTGAGGGTGAGGGACTGGCCCAAGCAGCCATCATGGCCAAGTCGGAACCAGAACCTGGATCTCCTGCATCCCTGGTCTAAAACTTTTACCACCACACCAGCTTTTAAGTCTTCCCATGAAAGCTCCGTGGAAGACTTTGGGCCAGTCCCTGCCTGTCTGCCTAACCTACCTCGCAGGATTGTTGTGAAGATAACACAGAAAGTAGGATTAGTATGTAAGCCAGCTTAGTTCCTTGCAGGAAAGAAAACAAGATATGAATACACACATTTAAATAAAGAAGTGACCATGAGAAGGTAGACGTGGCGAAGTTGGGGCTCTCAGGAACCTAGAACCAGCCCTGGGAAGACTTAAAAGCTTCTCTCTGTCGGCCAGCCCCACTTCCATTGCTTTGAGGTACACTGCCTCTTCGCCTGGAGGTTCTATATAGCCTTCTCGGCTGAATTGGTTTAAGCTTAACCAGTTCCTCCATGTGTGCGTTGTGGGCACAGGTCAACCCTTCAAAGTGTGGTGTGGAACATGAGAACTCATGGTGGCTCACCCAGGGGACCTTCTGAAGCGGATCCGGCACTTGCTGCCATTCCAAAGTTTACCAGGATAAATTGTGCCCAGCCACCAGCAAGACACAGAGAGAGGTTTTAAAGGAAAACAAACCTCTTGCTTATATACGGAGTGAAAATTGCTTTCCAGCTAAACGCGCTTGATAACAACAATGCCAAAAACCCATTTGTTTTTGTCTTGTTCATTTTGAGGCTTGCTGTGTGGGAGTTGAATTTCCAAAGGGAAAGGGAAGAGGTGGCGGCAAATGTTCTTGTGCGAGGAATTAAAACTGAAAACTCTTAGCAAAAAATGAAACATATAAAAGGAAAGGACAGCTAACGTCTTCTGCAGAGCAAGGAGGAACCTGAAGCGCGAAAGAGGCCCTGGAGTGCATGGAGAAGGACCCAGGTCCAATCCCCACCAGCTCCATATAGGGCTGGGAGTGCTCGTGGCAATCCACTGCTGCCAGTCAGTGTCAGCAATACTGAGCTACTGCCCATGCTTTCATATCTGCAGGAGACACCGGGGCATTTGCCCACCTGTGCGACTGCAGTTTGGAGGGTGCCCCATGAGAAAGGGCCTCCTCTGCACTGGCCCCAGGCCTGCGGAATAAATCGCCACGGGTTCATCACGGCAGACTTTTAAGGCCTTGCAAGCTGTCACCATTTCAACGATCCTTCCCTGCTTTCCGGGAGCTATCCTTGGTGCTGACCATGGCATCTATCCCAAGAAGAGGGTTGCTCTGGGTGACGCCTAGAAAGCTTAGAAGAAAAACTTCAACAGGTAGGGGCTGCACTGTTGCAGGAGCTATCAGCCTTCCCGGGGCGGGGGGGGGGGGGTCTAATGGCCAACCCTCACACAGCCCACCAGTGGTACGATGTGAGAGTCCCCAGCCAAGCCCCTCTGCTCATCACGGGCAACATCATCCATGCCGAACAGGGCTGTGCTGAGCAAACTTGAAATAAGTTCTTGGCCATTTGCTTGAGCTCTTCATGGCCCCTCTTTGCTGCGTGACACCTTCCGGTCTTACTGCCATTGTTTCTTCAGCGCTCAATTTTTCCACTATTGGCTCTATTTCTCTTATTTCTGTCCATTTTCTCTGTATTGAATATCATGCTTCAATAAAGCAGTCAGAACCCAAATGGCTCAAAAATTATTTGGAGATTGTGGTGTTTTCCACGGGCTCAAATTTACCCGCTAGGATGTCCTTCCTGTTTCTTTGTCTTCCCACTTTCGCTGCAGCCAGAGTTGGGCAAGTGTTTAATTTGGTCCACATTTTTTAAACAAACCCATCCAGTTCAGTCATCTGGGACTAATATATAGATTGGAATACTGCAGTCCTTTGGAATGGGCTTTTTCCCAGCTTTTTCAATATGGTTCCCAGCTTGAAAACTGCATGCACATTAAGGAAAGTTGTGTACAAGAATATATACAAGAAAGAAAATTGTCTGCAAAAAGAAACACGTGTTTTGTGCTGCTTCCTTTAAATCCACACAGTCATACTGAAATTGGATGAGGCATTCTTACAAATGAATGCATGCTAAGCTGACATGACATCCAGAAAGGAAGATGAATGCCTTCTCAGTGGGGGTCCCCGTCCGTTGCTCCTTTCCTTTCAGCATTATAAGAGCTAGGTGTGGTGCTGAAATCCACCCCCCAAAATGGTTCACCATGATGGAGCACCATGGGTGGCTCTGACAGAGCAGAAAAGCTGCAGTCCATGAGAAACCCCACTGACAAAGGACTTGCCAACTTTCCCTGCATAGCATGATCTCATCTGTCCATCCCTCCCTAAACTCACCCTACATTATATCACACCCAGGTAGACAAGATTTTGGGGATTGTGGAAGCATTGCAAAAGCTGAGAATCTGTCGTGGGCATCAGCACAAGAGGGCTGCCACAGAACTCGCTCAGTCACCAAGGGCAAGGGCTTTCCCCACAAACAGACAGAGGTCAGGCCTGAGGCCAAATATTTCTAAAGAAATATTCGTCCCCGAATAGCCCAAGATGCCCATTTTACAGAAAGAAAAGTGGTGGCGTTCTGAGGAAGACCATCCCCCAACCCTACAAATTTCACACTGTTCTAAAGGTTTCCCTACCATTAGAGATGGAATTTGGGGGGACGACCAGGAGCTACAGCAGAATCCATGCTGATTGATGATTAGTGGGGGGTTTATCTTAAACACAGAATCTTGGAAGGATAGAAGCCTTTTTCCAGCATAAATAAAATTGCTCCAAGAATGTACCTACCATTGGAAGAGCTGCGGTCGCCTGCTGTCCCCATGGAGCTGTTGAAGAAAACACAGACTGCTCAACTAGAAGCAAATATGCATGCAGACATATTGCATGTTAATCATTTTTTGCCACCCGCCCAAGGACCCACACACACATGCACCAACCATGGTAGAAATGGGCAAAGTTTGACCAATGTCAGCCCCCTTGGGCACGTCCCCCTAACTTCCTTGTTTAACCCTGTTAAATTAAGGTGCCTGCCTTGACAGATGCACAGATATTCGGTGCTGTTAAGATCTTGGATGCAGCGATACTTCCAGAATGCCTCCTTCCCTGCATTCCATCCTGGAGACCATTAAGTCCTTCAAATGGGGCCCTGCTTTGGAAGCAGACAGAATGCCGGCGCCGTCAGCACCATTGTTTACAGACCAGGACCAGACAGGACAAGACCCATTCGTACAAGGACTCACTGAGAGCATGGCTTTCAGAACAGAAATGAAGAAGAAATAGCAGGCATGGCGCTCCGAGCAGACACAGGATGGAGGACAGGGAAATCTGAGAGTTTTGAATGCGTGTCTCCTCAGCCCGACTGTAGGCACAAACTGCTGAGGAGCCTAAGAAGAGTCTGGTAGGACTGGGGCAAAGGGACGCCTAGTCCAGCTGTGTGTCACACCCAGGCTGAGCTACTGTGCGTGGGAAAGCCACAAGCTGGTCTGGAGGACAACTGCACCCCTGCACCCAGGTTCCCCGGCAACTGGTGTACATGGGCACATGGACTCTGATCCCAGAGGCAGCCTGTGGCCACCAGCAGAGGTGGCTGCATGCTTTTGAAGAGCCATCGCCACCTCTGCAAATTGAGTCAAAGGTGCCCAGGCCTAAAATGGGTGGAGATGGCATGCAAAAACAAAAACATAAAAACATAAGTTCATCCGGCCTTTTGCAGGCCTTTTTAAGACAAAAGAGGGGCTGAGAGTAGCCCACCCCTGTCTGTGCTTCAGGGGCCAGCCACAAAAATGGGAATCCCCCCCACCCCACCACCCACATCGGTTCAATGCAATGGAAAATGGCCCTCTTTCCACTTACCTACAGCAGCTGTGAAATACTGCTCAATCTCCTTCGGAGTGAGCACTCTTTCCCATATGATAAACTCATCAAAGGCTCCACTGACGTAACGCTTGCTCTGGTCACCATCTGACCCCGTCAGCATGTTTGAGCTAGAGTCGCCATAACTGTAGAAAAGAGTCCCATTGGGGTCCGTGGTGTTTAAAGTCCCATTCACATAGACTTTCAAGCCATCATCAGACTTCCAGGTAAACAGAACGTGAGTCCACTGGGGGCCTGAAAAGAAGAGCACGGCAGTACAGACACTCTGGTTCCATGAGCATATGAAGAACACTACCAAAGGTCTATCTGGTTCAGCAACCCACTTCCCAAAAAGGATAAGCAGGTGCTTAAGGGAGGTTCCATTTGCTAACCATAGCTTAAAAATGCAAAGAAGAAGAAAAAAAAGAAAAGAAAAGAAAAGCAGGTTTCTAACTCATTAAGCATTGCCTAGAGAAATCTCCAAAGCTGGATGTGGTATGTGGCGGAGTACTATTTCCTTCATTCAGGGAATAAGATTCCATAACTCTGCATCACTCTTTGTTCCTTTAGTTCTAACAGAAGCAGACAGTAAATAACCACAAATTTGTACCCTTTTCTTCCATTCAAGTAATGGGCGCTTCGTATTGAAAGAAGGCACTTGATGTCTTTGCATTGGGAGGCTATTTTTCCATTTGAGTTCGAGTGGGAAAGGACCCTGGCCCTAAACTTCTGTGCAAGCCAAACATCTCTCAGCCATTAAAATTGTCAAGGGGCACCAGCAGGATATCTAATTTAGCTTTCAGTTGCAATAAAGAAATAAGGACTCATTAGAAGGTAATAGGGTTTGACAAATCTCTGTGACACTTGTTTTTTTGAATCACAGGTTCATTTCATCCTTTTTCCAAAATTGTTGGGGATTTTATTTTATTTTATTTTATTTTATTCAAAGCCTACATACACATTTGCCTGAAAATCTTCATGCACATTTTTGTGCAAGTTTTCTGCTAATTTGCACATTTGTTTGCAGTATTTCCAAACATAATCTGGCAAACTTTTTACAAGCTTGGAAAGGCCCATGAAAGCATTTGCAAGCCTAGCCTTTGGAAAAATCTGATTTCTCCATAATATAAGCATTTTTATTTGCACCTTTGACTAATATAACTTTAACAAAAATGGAGAACCACATTGCAAAATTTGGAGAAGTATGGAAACCAAACAATAATTATGTAACAGCTCATGTGCTAGCTTAGAAAGGACCAATTAGGTCAGGTTATATTGATATGAAACCCAGACAAATTTCTGCCTCCTCCTCTAGAAGTTAAACTATATAAAAATGAATTTGACATACAGAAGGGCAACATTAAATTGAGATTTTTACATACGGGTAGGGCAACTTTAACTTGAAACCTTAACTTCTCTAACAACTTTATTTAAGATACCCAGTCAACTCAGTGTAATATCTAATTATGAGGTTAATTGTTCTAAATCTGAAAAGCTGCCTATCAATCGTCAGTGGACGCAGGGGAGAAGGTGGTAGAGACATTTTCTTTGCTTAGAGAAACAACTCCAATTAGATGTTTCAATATGTGGACACCCGCTTGCTTTATTAACTTAATTAACACAGGCAACAGAATCCAGACTTAATGCAATCACTGGTTCATTGAACACATGTACACAAGTCCGGCCAACGAAGCTCAAGTAGGCAGGAGAAGTTCAAAAGTTCTCGCTTTTCCCCTTTGCGGTGCAACAGTGTGGAACGAATCTCTGTTTTCAACTTGTCCTTTGCATCTAACAACTGCGAAAGGAGCTTTGCAGATGACCTTTCAATAGAGAAATACATCCAGTGGGATTCATTGCTATTTGTATCATATAGGAAACCATAGAGATGTGGCAACAAAACCTGAAATTTACCTGGTGGGATGAAGCTTGCCTCCCACTTCTTGAAAATCTGACGGTTAAACAGCTCTATCGAGCCTTTACTCTCGCTGAAGTAGACCTTAAATCCGCTTGAAAGTACCTGGTCCCCATATGCTGGGGGAGGTTTCGTTTGCTGCTCCTGAGTCTTCCAGAAAAATGAGAATGTTACACCTAATTGAGGTGAGAGATACAGAAAAATGGTTGTCTGTGAGAAGGTGGAAGTGGCATTTGAGAGTTTCCATGTTTTGTTTCGGAAGGCAGTTAAGAATTCAAAGCACGGGGCTGTGGACTCCTTTTCAACTCAGCATTCGCCCCCCCGCCCCCCGTGGGCTCCTACCAGCCCAGCTGAGGCAGGAACAGTTTAAGCTGACTGCGCATTCCCCAGAGTTTTGCTTTCAGGCAGAGCATCGACTTAGGGCTGGACAGAACTCTCTCAGTTTCTCATTTTTCCAGCCTTGCCTTTTTGGTTCATCCCATCCCAGATGTTAAGTTTTCCCAGTCTTGCATTCTATCCAACCCAAAGTTCCAGCATTTTTATATACAATTTTGCTAATATACTTTTTTGGTAAATAATGGTCATAAAACGATGCACTTTGGAACTTCATTTTCATCCATGGATTTTATTATTATTTATTTATTTATTTGGTTGGTTGGTTGGGAAACATTGTTGTAAAATTCAGGTAACTGTGAATTTGGGGCCGTCTCCAAGTTTGGGGTTTTTGCCTTAGTTTGAACTGTGGGATTAGTCAAGGATATTGTGACATTCAGCAGGGATCTGAATGACAGAACTCAAAGCATGAGGCTTGGGTGTCCCCTAAGTGAGCTTCCATGGATTGCGTGCACTCAGGTGTTAGGAATGGATGAAATTCGGGACAGCCCATTACATACCAATTCTGACACCAAGGATCATTGCCTCCTCGAGATCAAGATTACACATTACCAAAGGATCTGCTAGGGTAGCCAGGTGCCCTACTTTACAATGGGGAGCCCTCAATTTGAAGCCAACCTCTGTTTTCATGGCTGTGTGGTCCAATTTGGTTTAAAGATAAAGAAGCATCTGAAGAGCAATGTGGGAATCGGAGTTAAGAGTTCACACCTGAGGGACAAACTGTAGTACAGTCTCCCTCACTGCGGGGAGACACAAGGCATTTCTGTTCCAATTATAGTAATTCCTTCTGCGTTGGCATCTATGCCAAGAAATCCACAGATCTAAACCCTCTTTGGTTGACCATGCAGAAGTGGTGTCCTTAGAGTCTGCCAGTTATGAGGCAGGGGCCTTCTTCTGCAACAACATGACTCCAAAGGTTTTGAAGCCAGGAGGGTGCGGCATAAGTCAGAGTTACAAAAAAGGCATCCGTTGTCCTGGGTTCCGTGTCCTACCATCTCAGTCATGTGAGGGAACTGCATATAATGTGAAGCATAAATGGCTCGCTCTCCCTTTGGAGGAGCATCGAGGACTCCCATAAAAAGCATCTGGTTTTGGAGGTCTCCTTGATTCTGCACCAATCTGCTCCACCAAGGGGAACATCACTTAAAGCCTGCCAAAATTGGTATTTTTCTCGGTAGAGGGAAGCACGTCATCCCACCCGGAATGGAAGGCGGTCAAGACTGGCTTCAGCTTTTTGTCCTCCAGGGACCCTCAACACAAGCCCAGCCTCCTAGGAGCTTCCAGGTCACACCCTACAGCAGGGGCTGGTGACTGGGACAGGTGGGACACAAGTCTCCTGGGCATTCACCTCTGTTGAGATGCATTGTGTGTCCTCTTAGGGGAATTATTTCTCAAAATGCACCAGGACATGGAGATGCACATATGCAAACTTGATGTGAAATGTGTCCTTTCTTTGCAGGGGGGATGTGAAGGCAGCTACCCTACTGCTATTTATCCTTGTTAGGCATGGACTTAATAGCCTTGGTTGTGGACCCCTGGAAAGCTGGCCGTGCTATCAGCAGCATTTATCCAGAGCCTTGTATTAACCTAATTGTTGTCGAGCAACAACGAGGTTGGTGGGTTGCTATTGCTTACTATTTCTCTATTTGGGGTGTGTGTGTGTGTGTGTGTGTGTGTGTGTGTACGAGTTGCAGAGGGTCGTATTCAACAGCAAGGGTCGGTTTTTGGAATGTTCAAGGAATCTTTTTGTGGGCGGAGAATCTGGTTTTCCTGAGCTTCATTCCTCAGACTCTGGCTGCTTTGCAGTCGCCTGGAATCTGAACTCCTGGTGGGCACAGCCAGCATTTGCCAGTATTTTTGGTATTTGGGCCACATCCCTTTGGCCTGGCTGCTACTTTGAGGTGACTCCTGGCAGCTCCTCCAAAGAAGGCTGAAAGGAGCTCAGCTCCCCTGCCCTATAGGAAACGGTGGGGCAATGATTTGCTTTTTAAGTATGAGTTTGGGGATTATAGGATTGTTTGGGATTTATTACCGTGGACCTAGAAGAAACTTCCCATAGACCCTAAGAGAGATTCAGTTTCTCTGCAGCTAAGTTTATAACTGGAGAAATCTAATCTCATCCTAAGGGGGTGATGTTCAGATGCGGCAATGCATTGAGATGGATTTGAGAGGAGGATATTAAAATACGCGGAAGCTCTCTCTAAACAAAGCCATTCAGGGTAAACTCTGTGAGGAATTTGTTTGGGGAATTTCTGGTGTTGCTTATTTTTTTAAGCTCAGAGTTAAATTACAATAATAAGTGAATATGCATAATTTAGTCTGATGACTACATTTGCATTTCCTAGGCAAGTAATTTGGGCTTTAAAAAAATGAGGACACAACGTTCACACGTAAGCAGACCCTGTGAGCGTGGGTTCTGAGTGCTTCAAAATGCTCCCATTTTTCAGCTTTCTGCCACGCTGCTCCACTTCATCTGGGAGAAGTGACGGCAAAAACTAGAAGGTAAGGTAGATGGCAAGAACGGGGGTAATATACTCACCTTCAGGTTCGCAGACTTCTGGGTTAATTATGCAGGAGTTCTGATATTTTCCAAAAAGAAGGAATGTTACCCCCTTTGCATCTGGGACACATATGCCTTTGTTTACTATGCCTTCCACAATATCTGAGGAAGGGAAGTGGGATTAATTAAAAACATGCTTTGTTTTGTTTTTACAAAAAACAGCCTTTCCAGCCCCAGCTGCCTAGTAATATGGCTGAAGTAATTTTCAATTGCTTTTCCCCATTCACCGCCCCTCATCTCTATCTCCATGAGACCAGACACCTGCCTGCCACTGCCTGGCCCTCCTCCTCCTCTTCTACACCTTGAACACAAAGCTCCCCTCGCCACAGTTCGCCATCCATCACACCTAGAGAGAACTCAGTGGGGAGAAATTTGGCATCCCAAGTTTCTCCTGGTCTCGGATGGAAGCAGGGAGATACAACCCTTACTTCCCGATGGCAGAGGAACGGGAAAGCAGAGAGCTGGTAGCCAATGGAAGCAATGGCTGGATGGCTACACAGACACTTTGAAGTACAAAGTGAGAATCAGAATACAAACCCCTTAAGACATGATCCTACACAGAAACAATTCTTAACCATCATTTCTTTATTCCCTGAATGAGAGACCTGTTTCATATATGATACTAAGCCATCAATCCCACCCAAATAGATAGAGCTGGTGCGCACAAAACACTCATCCCATTATTTGATGAAAGAAACAAACCAGGAAACAGAGATTGCACATGGCTTCCTGTTCCTCTTAGAACTGGCACCTATGATTACTTTCTAGTCAATAAGCCAGGATCAGATGCTGGCTTGTCTGCAAGTCATGAATTATACCCCAATTTATGCAGAACAGGAAGCAGATTTGAATTGCAGCTTCCTGGTTTGTTTCCCCATTCACACAAGACAGCAGCAATGTGGGACTGAATGTGTTGCATGGATCACAGTGCTGTGTGCACCTCAGCTAAGATTGAAGGCTTAATGCAGCACACACACTGAGCCATGCCTAACGGAAACATCTGATCTGCCCGGGTCATTCACAACACTAAGCCATGGCATGATCTGTCGAGGTGTGTCCTGTCATCATTTCTGAATCCGTCCACACAAGCACAGCCTGACTTTTGAATTAGCCACATACTGCTAAAGGAACCCCTGGCTTGTTCTTGAGTTCTGAAGTCTGGCTTGTTTAAACGATAGCTTGACCTGAAATCTGACTCGGAAACCATGGTTTCCCCCAGCTTGCCTGGGCTGTCTTTTACCCTGGAACAACAGGAGCTGCCTGGAAATGCAACTGCTCCTGCAGAGCATGAGAGAAGCATGCCAGAGATAGGGAAGACAAGCCACGGTTTGTTGGTTTACGTGCAAGACCATTAATGGCTGAGGCAACAAACCATTATTAATTAAACAAGTTTAGCATTGTGTTCCAGTGCAGTCATTATCTGAACCATAGTTCAGGATTGTTCTTGCTCAGTTGAGCAAGTCAGTCCATAGTGCCAAACTTTCACTCCAAGCCAGCACTAAGGTAGCAAACCTTGGTTAGCACTAACCAGATGGTACATCTTCCCTGAACCTTCTTGGGTCTCCTCTACATAAACTGCATACCATCACTGTATACATAATTGTATATTGTATACCCTGTTTTTAAAGTAATTTTCCCCATTAAAAAACAATGTTATTTATAAAATTCTGGTTGCTTTTCAATCATTTCAGCCTTCAATTACAACTTAATTCCAAATCCAGCATTAAGCAGCCGGGACTAAACTCGACAAATGCAGAAGAATCATACTGAATTCTCACCTACGGTTGCAGAGGAGTTAGAATAGGCGGAATCATTGGTATATACAAAAGTAGAATTATGGGAGGGAAGCACAGTGAAGTTGTGGAGTCTTAGAGCTGGGTGAAACGACAAAAAACAAACACAAAAAGCAATACAATGAATAAATGCACGATGGATGTGAGTCGCCCAGTCCGTATCTCTCAAAGTTCTGAAAATAAATGCCTTGTTAGTCTTGGGATACCCCTAGGATGGGCCCAGTGAACCAGACAGCTATCCATTTCTGAACTTTTAAGTGAAAAATAAAATTAAATTCTGATATTTAGCTTTTCAAAACCAGAAAAATCTAGAGTGCCCATCAGGCACCAAAGCAGGGTATGAATCATTACTGAAAACAACATTAAAGCTGAGAACTTTATTGTTTACTATAACAATAATATTAGCAATAAAATAATAATCAGCCTGTAATCTCTCAAGTTCGGAAGGTTAGGACATCCCAGTAGAATGTACCCTAGAATCTTCCTTTATGTTCACAGCTAGTAATAACCACTGACAGCTAGTCCTCTATCACTCCAACAGCATTTCTTTAATTTTATACAAAATGGCAGACCTCATTTTCCACCGTTGTCAATTTTTGGCTGCAACGCAGTGACAACTTGCCATGGAAGTTCCCCAAGAACCAGCATGAACATATCACATCTGTCTACCCCGAGAGCAAATCTGATGACATTGGCATCTACAGAAGTGAGGAATTGAGAGATACGGAGCTGGATTCCAGCCACACGAGGACTTCAACAGATAAAAATGGATTAGGACAATAGAAAAGCTGATGAAACTCAGCAGATTCATGAGCAAGAAACATGGAGTGAAGCACAACGGCGTGGAATTACAGTGGAGGGGGATGGAAAACAAACATACAAACAAACAAAAAATCCCACGGCTTTACCAACAAATGGAAGAGATGGACAATCAGAGAAGGTTTTACAGCAGGGATCTTGCCCTCTGCAATATGTGATTGGAGGCTGCACCAGCTGAACGATGCCTAGTGACTTATGACTGTCTACTCACAAGTAAAGTCCACTGCATCCATGGGGTCAAAGACATGAAGCTGTGCAAGTTTAGACCAAGCTTAAGTTTAAACTTGCCTTGGATTTCACCCTAAGTGTCTGTAGGATCTAAAGTCTTCTTCCTGGTCCACTTAAGTATGTCCATCATTGACTGGCCATAGATCAGAGAGAGACCTTTCACATCCAGATTCACCACTGCTGAGCATCGGTTGCCACCAACCAAACTTCTGTACAAGAATAAGTTCTTGGAAGTACATATGTGTTTTAAATTTGCTTTTAAATTTTGTATGGCAACCTTTTAAGTTATGTTTTAACATGTGGTGTATTTATTTGTTTATTTTTATTTTTCGATTTATATCCTGCCTTTTTCCTACAAAGGGCTCAAGGCAGCTTACACCATTCTCCTCCTCCATCTTATCCCCACAACAACAACCCTGGGAGGTAGGTTGGGCTGAGAGTCTGTGACTGGCCCAAAGTCACCCAGTTGGCTCCATGGCTGAGCGGAGACTCGAACCCCGATCGCCTGAGTCCCAGTCCCATGCTCTTAACCACTACCCCACACTGGCTCTCAATCTACAATATTTTAGATTGTCTTTTTCAAGGATTGTTGTACATCACTCAAAGATCTTCAGCTATTGTGGGGTATAGAAGTTAAATGGAAAGGAGTCCTGGAGGTCGTAAATGATGATGAAGAAGATGCTACATTGCAAGATCTGATGGACCAGTGGGGTAGGAGAACATGACCGGAAATGGGGTGACAATCCATGAACACACAGAGTGCCCCCAAATCCCTGAGCCATTGCACCTGTGGAGAAAACACATAGTCCAGACCCACTTGGCTTTTCCTTAACAGAGACAGGATGTTGCATCTATCAAAACCAGATGGTGAAGAAACTTTATAGATTCTTTAGAGAGAAAAGAATTTGAAGAATTCTGCTCCACCCAATTAACATGGTACCTACAGCAGTAGGTCAACAGTGGCCTGGCTTCCTAGCAGCATTTCAGATCATGTGGGCCTCACGCCCTTGAGCCTTCATAATTAAAATTCTGCAAGGGCCATGCCGAAACAGCCCAGGAGTTGTGTGGAAGGCAGCTTAGGAATGATTTTAAGAAATGATCCTTCGGGTTTCAAAGATCGACAGCACAGCACAAAATGGAACCAGGGCATCAGAAATCCCGAGTTTCTTTGCATTTAGACATTCACAAGCAAGCAGGCTATTCTCAGAGAAAGGGAGGGGGGATTCACCATGCTTTGATCTACCTCCATTTGTGTCCCGAAATTCATGGATTCCTTCCACAGTCCCCAGAGGCCAATAATGTGATGCTTGGGCTAGAACATCAAAACCTGTCCAGAAAACACAATAGTAGAAGGTTATTCCTCAACGGCTGAATATCGCTTTCTGCATTTGTTTAGCTTCACTTCCCTTTTTCGTTCCCCTGCCCTTTGCTGAATTTACAAAGACGCCATTTGTACATAAACACTCAGTGATGTTTTTGCATGCTTCACGCTTGTTGCAATCCAAATCTTGGGGTTTCCTGGTTGCTTCTTCACCTTCACACATCCATGTGCTGGCGATTAGAGGGGGGGACTTTGCTGTTGTGGCCCCTCTTCTTTAGAGCTTCCCTACACACCCGCCCACTGCAGCTGGGTGCTGTTTCAGCACCTGTTAAAAACTTCCTTGTTTGCTATCCTTTCTGTTTTTACCATTGCTCTGGTTTTCCTTGGGGCTTGTACTGATTTTGATTCTCATTTTACAATGAACATATTTTCTTCCTGGAAGTCCAGACTGATGTGAAATAGGCTTGAAATAGGTTCGAAGGAGTTGCTCGGTGGGTCGAAGGGCAGCCCCCACCTTTGCTGTGTGGGCTGTCCTTTGGGCAAGTACATATTTTCTACATTTCTTCCATTTCCATGCTGTCCAACGGCTCAAGTTCTCTGGGCAGTTCACAATTAAAACCATAAAACATAACATAAAGCATGCCGTAAAAGTTTAAAGCATGTTTTATGGTACAAGATCAACGTAAAAGCCCGAAGAGCCCCTCGCAGCAACATGAAGGTGTAAAATACATTGAAGGCCCCAATCCTGGGCACATTTTGACAGAAAAAGGGCCCTCTGTTCCCAGCATGCCCCAGGCAGCTGGTGGTTGGAGCACACTGGGAAATGGAGCCTTCTTCACCTAGTCCTGAGAGAAGCACTGTGTAGGTGTGGAGGCCCATCGCAGGCCTGGTGCCTCCCTGTTGCCACGGCGACCATTTTGTGTGGGGCCAGGGCAGCGCCTCAGATTCTCAACACTCACAGCCCGCAAAGGATGCGATCCCTGCCACGGCTTCTCTTTGGCACACAACGCAGGTCCCAGCCCACATGCTGCAGGAATGCCCTGAAGGGCAACCCATTGGCTTCCCCTGGCCCCGTCTGGCCACCATTGATGATTCGGGAAGGAAGAAACCCAAGCCAGTGATCCGGACAACACACCCTGCCTGCCTTCCACCTCCGGTCTCTATGAGAACGGGATAAACTCAAGGAGATGGAGGGGTGTGCCGATCTGCTCCCCTGGGAATGTCACTTCAGCTCTCTGGCTTATTTTCTAACTGTTGTATTCATTATCTGTATATCCCACCCTTTCTCCTGTAATGCCCTCCTCTCTCTGTTATCCTCAAAATAACCCTGTGAGGTAGGCTAGGTCAGTCAACGACGGGCCCAAAGTCCCACTGTGAGGGTCATGGCCAAGTGCAAATGAGAACCCAGATCCCCTGCGTTCTCATTGCTGCACACCAGCTTTCAACCAGAACAGATTTCTCTCAAGAATGTCCTCTCCTCTCCTCTCCTCTCCTCTCCTCTCCTCTGAAGGAAGTTGCCATCACAATCTGTGCTGGACACTCCTTTATCTTGTGCCTGATTGGCTGGCCTTGGAATATATTAGTCATACCCAGGTGGAACGATATCACCAGAATAATATTTCAGCCCCAGCAAAATGCTCCAAGCAGGTAGTTCAGCCCAGGTAGAGCTGCAGAGCAGCTTTGGGTAACTTGGCCAAGAAGCCCATCCATCTTCTCCCTGAGCTTCCAGGTCAGTGAAGGGCCATAAGTGCATTACCTGCCCATCTCACCTCTGAGACATATGCTGTTGTGGCTCTTGTTATGAGCGATCAAGTCATCTCTGACTTATGGTGACTTCCTCACCCCCTCCAAAAAGGCCCGTCTTTGACTGCTCTGCTCAGGTCCTGAAAGCTCAAGGCTGTGGCTTCCTTGATGGAGCTGACCTCCTCTTCCTCTTCCTCCTTCCACTTTTCCTATCGTCTTCTCCAGGGACTCTTGCCTTCTTTGGATGTGCCTCATATACAACAATCTCTGTTTCATCATCTGTGCTTCCAGGGAAAGTTCTGACTTGCTCTGATCCAGGACTCCTTCTTGTCTCCCTCCAGACCATGCTGTGAACACACTGACTTTCTATAGAATAAGCCTCTTTTCCATTGTGTGCTTATTGCCTTTGAATCCTTTAGTGGAGAAGAACTCTTGCCCCTTTGCAAAACAGCGAGGCGGTGCGTTTCGCCCACCTGCCAGTCGTCAACTGCATTCATCCATCCCAAAACAAAATGGTAGCCACCGGTGAACAAAATGGTAGCCACTCATTCTTAATCCACATCTCTCTGCCTAGCCGTACCCGACATTCATTTCCTTGCTCCCAAAGGGAGGAGTTGCAATTCCCAGGGACAACAAACGAGATCAAACTACTGATTTATCTGTTCGTTTTAAACATTTCTATGCGGCTCCTCTGTCACCAAAGGCAATCCCAGAGTGGTGAACATAAAACCGTAAAAACAATATATTAAAGCAACAGTAAAAACAGACAGAGGCATAAAGCCCATTAAAGCAATGCACACACACGAGAACGTCTCCATAAAAGGAAATTGCGCGGGGGGGGGGGGGGGGGGGGGGGGGGGGCTGGCATCAGTGTACAAAAGCAGCATCTGGAAAAATGCAAAGCTAACAACTCCACCCCCCTGCAGACACCCAGACAACACCTGTGTGTGTGTGGTGGTGGGGGGACTTTTTGTCTCCTGCTTCCTACCTATAAGTAAATATGCCTTCCAGCTAAGTTCCCCATTATCCTTTCTTCAGCTGCAGATGGACGTACTGTGCCAAGATCCAGGTGGGCAAGTGGATTTAAGCTATGTAAAACAGGCCATGGAGGGCTTTCAGTGACAAATTCATCTCCAGAATCAGTGGGTGCGGGGGCCTTCCCCAAAGAAGCCTTGGGGTGGTTTTAAAAATAGGCCTGCCAGGAAGAAAACCAAACAGCCTCTTGTAAACTGTTGTGTGTCTTTTACAAGGGGGTGCGGGGTGGGGGTGGAGAACAGCGCCTGGGGTGCACCCAACAGGGTGGTAAAGATCAGAAGGCTGGTTGTCAGACAGCTGGCTTCCTTCATGATCTGGAGGAGCAGAACGGGTTCGAGCTCCACTGCTGAGTGAGAGTCCTTGCCCTCAAATAGGGGGTCCCTCCGGCTCAGAGAACCATGCCTCTTTCTCCAACGCTGCCCCTTTCCCCCGCCCCATTAAATGGGGATTTCTAGGTTTCTCAGCATCTTTCCCCATATTAAAAGGATGGATTTCTCTCCTTGGCGTGGCTACTGGCACTAAAAGCTCCACATTAAGCTTAATTGATGTGGCCATCTCTGTGCCGCTCCGAAGCCAAAGGTCCAGTATTGGGGAGTGTTTCCGGCATTTTGGTCCTTCCCCCTTTGGCATTCGACTCCACCCCTTTTGACTGCAGCCCCGCCCACAGCTGGAAGGTGACCTCGGAGATGGTCTGCAAACGGCAGCGTGGCTCTCGGGATGAAAGACATTCGACATCCCCGCGCCACACCGCCGCTGAAAGGGTGCAGCCCTGAAAAACTGGGATTTCATGCATGTTAGATAACACAGCTGCAGGCGGGTTTGATTTATGACTTCATTCTGCAGGGTAAACATTCTAGCAATACAACTGTTAAATCAACAAGTCTGTCTGAGATCCTTGGCTCATAAATAGGCTTATAAAAATCAAGGTAATAACATAAAATATTTAGTGTGAAACTCTGCCTGTATGGAATCAGGAAGCATGAATGGACCTGCTGCCAGAGGTGGGGAACCAGTGGCCTGACATGCATAGGACCTCAAAATCCATCATCCTTGACCATTGAGCATGCTGGCTGGGGCTGATGGGGGTTGGGGTGCAGCAGTATCAAGAGTTTTGCACGATCAGTACAAGTGTATATTCCCTTAGGATCCCTCTTAAAGCAAAAGCGTGTTATCTCTTCCACTCTGAGATTGTGTTTTTCTTGCTTGGCAACCTCCCAGAGCCCTGGGGGAGTGCAGGGGAGGAAGAAAGCCAGCCAAAAAGAGAGAAAGAAATGTGGTGCAAGAAAAAAGAGTAAGCGAATTGCGAGGCTGTGGCAGCCGCCTGCTCCCCCCTCACCCCCCCCCACAAAGAAAAGGAGTATGCTGGAGACAAACACTACCCGATCATTCCAGCAGCCTTGTAAAACATCAAATCACCAGTTAAAATAAACCACAAGCCCTCTCCTCCGACACTCCAATTCTGTCCCAGCTGCTTCAGGATTGCCGGAGCCTATGAGCTGGTGGGGCAGAGTTCCCACACCCCAAAAGCTCCTTCCCTCCAGTCTTTCACCCAAGAAGAGTAGGGAAGGGAGATGGAAAATTTCCCTCTCCATAGGAATGAATGGGAGCCATTCGTGTCAGTCAAGGATATCTCTGGGAAGAATACCAGGTGTGCCTCCTGCTTTTGGTGAACCTGGTTTCTGCTGGGCCACCACTCAGCTTCGCCTCTCGGCTCTGCAATGTTGGGCATTCACTGCAGCCTTTTCGCTTTACTCCATAGAGTAACTGGTAGCCATAGGCAGCTGGTTCCCCTTCTCAGGCTTGCCTGGCACCCAAAAAACAGAACAACGCTCTGACTGAAGCAACAGGCTGATAAGGGTGTCCGGGAATATCCACTGGCTTATCACTTCAGAGAACCCCTCTGGCTAAAGAAGATGCACTCACCTTTAGCCAGAGGTGGGCTGATGGCAGGTAAGCTGCACCTGAAATCTCTCCACCAGGCCCTTAGAAGAACATCATTCTGAGAAGCCATTGCTGTCCTGCTGGGAAGCAACTGTGGAGAGAACTTTCGCCAAGGTCGTGGCTGGTGACCACAGCAAAACGAGGGAGGAGGGGAGCCACCGGTGGGATCTGCAAGCCAGCCAGAGTCCCCACCATAAATAAATCTAGAAATGGTGTGGGTCCCCTTCCTTCCAAATTATTCATAATACCCCTCCCAGTGCATCTCCTGCCCATCGGTGGCAAATTGGCAGGGCCAGATTTCGCTCAGATTTAGCCCTGTCCTGGGAACCTGGGAACAACACCAGTACAACGCCTAGGAGCATTTTCCTAGTTCAGACAAACGGCTGAAAATCTAGTTTTTTTTCAGAGCTTGCCTCGGATTGCAGCCACGCATGGAACAAGCTGCACCTGTGGATTCTCAGCAGCTTGAGGGAGATGCGTCAACCAGAGCTGGCCATGAGAAAGGTTGTGCGTGTCAGGGGGGCAGGAGGACGTCTGGAGAATGTTCATATCTCTGACATATCTGAGAGATAAGGGAAATGCCGCCTTTCCTTCTGTGCTTTCCCAGCATGAAAAAGAGGAACTCCCCCGAATCAAACCAAAGGTCCATCTCACCCAGCATTTCATCCAGTGGCCAGCCCCAGGAGTAAAACACCCTCCTGCTCATGTTCTTCACCAACAAAGAAATCCTGCTTTTAATACTAGAGGCTGCGTTTAGCCAAGGGCTAATAGCCTTCTTCATCCTCTGTGAATTGGTCTACTCCTTTATCACACCATCCAAGTTGGTGGCCATCACTCCATCTTTGGGAAGTAAATTCCATTGTTAACGCAAGCACTGCAAGTCTTTCACCTGTCCTGAATCTCCCACCATTCACCTTTGAGGGAAAGAGAGGAAAACTACTCCCTATCCACCTTCTCGGTAGCGTACATAGTTTTGCACCTTGCCTGACTCTGTAAAATTTCACCCACCATCTTCCCAAGCTTCTGTTTTCAACCAGAGCTTTGGGTGAATGAAATAGCAAGCTGGAGGTGGTGGAATTTTGCAGGAGTTCTCTGGCTCTCAGTCAGTTTCCAGGCACAATTCAAAGTGCTGATGATAACTCGTAAAGCCCAATATTGGTGGGGGGTGGTGTCCAGGTTATCTGAAAAGCCCTGTTCTCCCTTATGAGCTGGCCCATACCCCAAGATCTTCTGGACAAGCCCTGTTCTTCGTCCTACCCCCTTCACAGGCATGCTTGGCGGGAAATGCAGAAGAGGGCCTTCTCGGTGGTGGCCCCACAGCTCAGTGGCTGGCCAGCAGCAACTCCTCAGTGTTTCAGGCAGGAGATGTTGCCCGCCCCACCAGAGAGGCTGGCGGTCAGCCCTGCGATCGTCCGCATGCAACCTCACGCTCAGCCACCGAGCAGTGACAGTCACGGATGCGGGGTCACGCGGGGTGTTTGGGGAACGCTTATCTGAAAGCCACTGCCACCTTCTTCTCCCCCGTGAATGTGGGACTCAAGCAACGGGGTTCTCCTGCTGAATGAAGCGCCTTCCCTTAGGGTGGACACGGTTCCAAGGGGCAGGATCTGTCCGTCGCCAACAGGCAAATGACACGTTACACCGGAGATCCGTGCTTGGATCACCAAACGTTTTCCTCTTTTAATGAAATGCGGCTGCGGCTGCGGCTGGGATGGGGCAGGAGGGGCCTGAATGGAGCAGGGTGGTGGGCAATATTAGCCTTTTCTCCTGCACCCTTTTCCCAGCCGAAATTCACTTGCCGCTTCAAACTGCTGGAAAGCGAGAGGCAGGGCGGAGGGCAGGGGGAACGCAGCATCTTAAAACCGTGTCTCATATTAGGACCCCCTCAGAGCGAATGGCAGTAGATCGGGGCGGCAAAGTACATCCTCTCCAGCTGTTGCCAGATTCCAACTCCCAGCATCCCCCACCATCAGCTTGGGCTGACGGAAGCTGGAATGCAGCACCTGGAGGAGCACAGGTCCCTCACTCTTGCTTGAAGTGAGCATAAAATGGGTCCCAAGCCATTTTGCATGGTGCTTTATCATTTGTGACATTTTTATCTATGGTCCCTATTTTGAAGTCTCACAACGATCCTGCGAGGTAGGTTAGGATTTTAAAAAATCCGTAGCTGAAGGATTCCCAATATACAGCATGAGGGAAGAGTGATTTGAACCCCTGTTTCATCCTTCCTTGCATGCACAGCCCCAAAACTGTCCTGTGCAGCAGCGTATCTCTCACCTTACCCACTGGTTTACCAGCAGCTCGGTGGCCAAGGCCCCTACTGCTGCCTTGCCTCGGGAATCCCTCTTCCAAGAAGCTTCCATAGAAACAGGCAAGCAGCAGCAGCAGATCTGATGCTGCCGTTCCAAAGAAAGGTTTTCAGCATTTGAAAATAGCAACCCGAAGGCTCCTTACCTGGGTGTTTGTGTAGCCAGGTATGATTTCCATACACCTGTATGTGGACAAGAAGAAGAAGATGGATATGAATACAGGAGATAGTGAAGGTAAAGTCTCCATGAAAAAAAAGAAAAAGAAAACTGGGAGAAAAGTCCTTGGACTATGTTGAGATGGTTACCTGAAATAAAATCAAAAACAAGAGGCAACACCACAGAGACAGCACATTCTTCATGGTTCCTTCCTCAAGTCAAACCCGAAAGCAAACCGCTGATGTGAACTCAGATCACAAAAGATGAGCTTGGCACCAGCGCAGATGTTTTTTCAAGAGGGACACATCCACGCAGGTTCAAAGGGCACCCCTTCCATCCAAGCTCAGGTGGGGTGTGGAAATCCTCCCAGAGGTCCCAGGAGGAATTCTTGCTCCCGTCAAAGGTGGAATACGTCAGTGGCCAATAAATAAATTCCAGTAAACGGAGCGAGAAGAGACTTTCTCAATGAGCACCGATTCCGTGGCAGGGACCCAGAGTGGGCTGCAAACACAGCTTCTCCCCAGACTTCTAGCTGTCATTCCCTTTTTGGAGCTGTCTTTTATCAGAGGTCTGGAGCCACTTGGGTGAGAGTCAGGTGTTAACAAAATGATCTTGAAGCCCTCCACCTCTCAGCTGCTTTCTCCTTCTGTCAGGGCTGTGTTGAAAAGAATTCTTCTCTTTCTGGACAGACAGACTGAATCAAGGCTGCACGTCCATGCAGTCTTCTTTGGGTGGAGAGAAAGTCAAAATGATGTCATGCTTTCTTCCCAAACTTTGTCCCGTTTGAGTACTCTATTTATATCACGTTACCAAACTTCCTCTTTTGCTGGGTCCTAACACCAGCCAGTTAGAAAGAAAGGTGGGATGGGGAGGCACAATTTAGGAGAGTTCAGAAACAAAAAGAAGAAAACTTAAACGGATGTTTTTTTCGAGAAGGGAATAAAACCAGGAGAGATAATCATTTAAACTTATATAAACTATATGTTGGCTTTCAGGGATATTTGATTGTTCATTTGTGAGCAAAAAGGACTCGTTGGAACAATGCCGTGCACGTTTACTTGAGAGGAGGGATGGCAGACAACTGCTTTGCTCTGCACTTTGTGTGAACCAGCCTAAGGTGGGCATTTTCAGGCAAATCACAACACCGCCTCCCTTCAGACAAAGCACTTCTATGACTTTTGCCCCAGATTCAAAAATGCAGAAATTCATGTACTGGGGAAAGTTTCACAGAAAAATTATGCAGAAGGGCTGCTTTTAATTTATAGACTGATGCAGACATTGGACTGGACTTACAGTAGAATACATGTAAGACTAACAAAGGCTGATTCATCCGTCCTTACTTGGGAGTAAAAGCACAGTGGGATTTATTTCTGAGTAAACATGCAAAAAGTCACCCATAAACTTTCAAACTGTGCCTGCTGGCCAGGGAGAGCCTCGTTTGCTGGGCCCTGTCACTAAAATATTATTCTCCCTGCATTCCAAGTTCACATCTTGGACTAGGTCAAGGATTCCTTTTCTTTCCTTTCTCTTTTTTTAAATGTGTCACACACGTGTACCAGAAGAGACTCTGCTGACCGGATACCCTCCAGATGCTGCAATTTTCAACTCCAGTCAGAGCTAGCCAACATGGCCAATGGCCAGGGATGCTGGGAGTTGTAATCCAAAACATCTGGACGGCAAAGACTGGGAGAAGATTCAAACAGAGTGCTTCAGGTTTCACTCCTCTGTTCGAGGGATGGGGAACCTCAGGGGAGGGTCCCAGCCTGACCCTCTCGGGGTTCCCAGATATCCACAGACATTATCTCCCTATCATCCATCATTCGGTGTTTCCCCTATATTGTGAAATTTCTCTCTATTAGAAGGAGAAGTACCTCTCCAGAGGCTTTGTTCCGAGAAATAAGAGCTTGAAGGTAGCATGTGCTACCACTTTGGCAGTTTTGACCCCACCCGCTTGGCTCTGGGCCCCACCTGCCACTGGAAAGCTGCCTGTAACAGTTTCTTTGAAACTTAATTGCGTCCCAGGGTAACTGAAGTTTCCCACCCTTTAGGAGCTCAAATATGGGGTGTTGGGAGTTGGAGATGCCTTAAAAACCGTACATTAAGGATGCTCGGGCAAGTCCGTGCTTGCAAATTCCAGTGTGAATTGCTCAGCACTTCCTGGAGGAATGTATGGATCAGAATGCAGTCATTTTTCAGATTCCGCATTTCTCCAGATTTTGGACTGTAGTTCTCCACTCCACCTACCCACCCTAGAAAGCTTATTGGAGTGCGGGGAAAATGTGTTTTAGGAAAGCACCCATTTGGAAACCTGAACCCCGAGGTGCAACCTATTTCAAAATAGTGTTTAGATACAAGTGTCCATACATTGGGGGGAGGGGGGGGGGTTATGCACTTTAAGGCTGAAATGAGGCAGAATTAAATTACGAATGAACATATGTGCCATTGACGTGGACCTGAAGAAGACGGATTGGTCTGTCTCTGGTGTGCATGTATGTGCACAGATGCACACAAAACGCCAGCATATGGTTTGCTGCCTGTTTCCCTGATTGCATCCACCTTTTCAGCTGAAAAAACATCACCATGGGATTCGAGTAGCAGTTATTCTATAACATACAAATCTGCTTCCATTGTGATTTTTTTAAAATGAGAACGACTTAAATAGCTTAAGACAACCAGACTAGTTAACCAGCTAGTGTGAGTCCTTCATGTATGTAGAGCTGTTAAATGCCAAGGCACAGAGGGAAGCATCAACCTGGCACTGGAAGGGAGAGCAGGGCGAGCACCAGGCAGGCCTCAGTGGGTGGCTTGCTCTGAAATTGCAGGGCTGCCTCTGCGAAGCCCCTTCCCCTTGTCGCTGACGCCCAAGCCTCCCTCAGAGGTGGGGGTTTGCAGGAGGAGGACCTAAGCAGTCAGGAGCCACCAGACTGGCAGGAATTTATGTTCCCCAAGTGGTCGGAGAAAGGCTTCATCTTCTCCGCTAGACTGTAAGAACCAGGTTGTGAAGCAAGAGAACTAACAGGCTGCAGAGGAGGGAGAAGAGAAGGACCACCCCTTCCCACATGACCACTTGCTAGTCATCTCCAATGTTCAGCAGCCCTGTGAATGAACAGCTCTTCCAAATTCAAGGCTGCGACTTCCTATGAGAAGTCCATCCGTGTCTTATTTGGTCGTCCTTTCCTTCTTCTTCCTTCGACTTTCCCTAGCATGAGGGGGCCTTGCCTCCTCATGATGTGCCCAAATTACAACAGCCTCGGTTTAGTCCGTTTTGCTTCTAGGGAAAGCTCTGGCTTGACTTGATCCATGACCCACTTGCTCGTTTTTCTGTCAGCCCAGGGTGTTTGCAAAAATGCTCCTCCAGTTTTAAATACAACAGAAGACTGAAGACTGCTGAAAGACAGTGCAAGCACAACCTCCCCGATCTGAAGCTCTAACCACTGCTCTGCTGGTTTGAATTAAAAATAATAATAATAAATAAGCAGTGATGGCCCTCCATTTCAGAGGACACGTGGACTCCTTCCTGTAGTGAGCAACTCCAGGGGCCTGCAGCCAGTGAGCCCAACCCTACCTGCTCTTGACATTAGCCCTGGGCAGCAGCTTAGAGAAAACTGCTAAAGTCTCTTCATCACCAACTGCAGCACAAGGAGCTCCGGAATTGAGATTACTGGGGGTGGCCAGAGCAAAGAGGCTTCAGAAGGTCCCAGGTTTAATTGATGGCAAATTCTAGTTTTCCAAAGATACCCAGCATGGGTTGTCTCCTGCCCCATATTGGCCTTCATCCTTTGCAAGTACCTGTACTCTAAATATAAACACACGAAGATAAAGTGCCGGTGCTTAGAAGCCCATTCCTTCAAGAAGGAAGAGAGTCTAATGTCTTTTGAGTCAACGTCTTTCTCTGTCTGTCATTTTCTTGCTCCAGATACTCACCCAGCCAGGTTCCCTCCTCATGAGCATCAAAGACAAGTAAAGGGTTCAGTGCCCCCACTTTCGCTACAACCGCTTCTCCATTCAAAATAAGCCCTCCGTCAGCTGCTTTTCGCTAAAAACACTCAACTCGGTGCATTTGCTTTCCAGTGCACATGTGCTGATGCATGGCTTGCATGCGGTCCTCTAAAGAAATCAGCAAGACCCCTCTGCCACCATTCCAGCAAAGGGGAAGGAATTTTTAAAGGTCCAGCCTGCCAGTCAGCTGTCTGCATCTTTGGTTGTGCAAGCTCTCCCCCATCAGGAACAAGGGAGAACTACAGCTTCATGGCGAAGAAAAGCAAGCTGCGGCATAATTTGTGCTCTATGTTGTTATGAGTGCTAGAGAAGGGGGCTTTGAAGTTAAACGAGAAGCACGGTCTACGTCGTTACCTGTAGGCAGAGAATATCATGCAACCAGTAATATAAATCTTTCCTCCTCCCCAAGATGAAAGGAAGAGGAGCAAACATGTTTAACACAAAGCATCCACGTTTGCAGAGGCAGTTCTACATCGAGATCTTCTTCTGGAGGCCCCGTGCGAGGGCTGTGCGAGGTAGACCCCCGAAAGTGATACTTGCTGGATTTCTGTTCTCTACAGAACATCGTATTTTTCTGATGTTACTCTTAATATCTGTATGAAACCGCAGGCAGAGGCCACCTGGAGATTTGCAATGAGAGACGATGTTTCTATAGAGATGGCATCCAAGCTCTGTGCCCCCTTTTTATCCAGTCTAGAAGGAGTTGTGGAAGCCCCAGGCAGGGTCTGGGGTCAGTAACAAGCTGGGTAAAGGCTAAAGAATGGAAGCTTGATCCAGACAAGATCTGAGCACCATTGATTCATCTGACCAATGAACTGTTGTGGGTTTTTCACTGTGTAGGGCAGGCTGTACCCTCTCCTAGAGATGAAGCTTTTAGATCTGGAGTGGGCAGAAGGGAGACGTCTAGTTGGGTTGGACTTCACCTGCCCGAAGCCCCTTCAAGGATAGCCAGTGATCCAAAACATCTGACCATCCAACTTGTGTTGGCTTCTGTTCAAGATCCAACTTTACTGCTGGAGCTACTAGCAAAAATACAAGAGTACCAATATAGAAAAGCTGTGCTTCCTTTCGGAAAAAGCAGGTCTCACCACAGTTGTCCACAGTATCTGGGCCTGATAATAGGAACACATGAGTATGCCTTTGAAAAGTGTTCCTAAATCCATGTTGATTTAAAAAAAAAGTGTCAGGTGATTTTCTGGACCTCCCCGTGATAAGTGTCTCTCTCCAGTCCTTCAAAATCTCCCTGGTTTTCCACTGGCTTCCAGATGCAATTCAAAAGGTGTTGAACTGGTGTTGATGTATGACACCATCCCCCATGTGCCCCCTCCAGTTGGTTTGGTCTACAACACCTTCCATTTCCAACCAGCATGGCTGGGGTGGTGGGATTCCAGCACACCTGGAGAATGCTCTGGGGGAGGCTAGATTACCTGGAAACACCTCTTAGGCTTCATGGATCAGCCTCCCTATCTGGCCATGCGTAAGGAGCTGCCCATGGACTAAGACCTTCCTTTGTGGCCAGGTGCCCCTTGGCTTTCAGAGTTTGGGTAAGTGGCTACTGGAAAGAGTTGCATCCTCACTGTTTGCCCAAGGTTTCGATGGCCATTCATAACCACGACTTGCAGCGGTTGCTTGGCTTTGATAGATGGCCTTATTTAAGTCCTGTTTAAGTGCTCTGCTTCATTGCCTGTTTCTCGTTGCCACCTCTTGCTCAGACTCCCACTGGCTCACCATCCTGAAGGCTTGCCTCTGAGCCCTTTCCTAAGCCATGGCACTTGAGCAAGCAGAGCAGCTTCCTGGATGAAAGCGGTTGAGCTTGGCTTCATCCATGCAAAGGGGAAGACTTGTGTTGTTCTGTGTGTGTCATTTGAAGGGGAGAGACACAGAATGGAGTATCCTGCAAAGGGGCATGTCTGGCTGGCTGAAACCCTCAATGGCCACACTTCACACTTCATTTTCTCCCCTTGCTTGTAAATGTAGTAGATACATAAGAATAAGAGCTGGTTTTTATACGTCCAGCTGTGTTATACAACCAGGCTAGTGAAACTTAGACACTTGAAACTTGGTCTGCAGCCAAAGCCAACCCCAGAGGGGTGTGCCACGGGATCATTTTGTTTTTCCAATACATTGATCATTTTTATCAAATTGATTGATTTAAATGACAGCCAGTGCAGGGCTATGAATCAAAGAGCCATAGAATTGGAAGGGACCAGAGGGCCACCAAGCCCTGGCCCCTGCTCAGAGCAGGGCTCCACGTTTGGCCAGATTGTTGGGCTGGGACACAGCAGACCCGGGTGCAAGATACCACACAGTCATGAAGCTCACAGGGAGACGTTGGGTCAGTCACAGATCCTCAGCCTAACCCCCCTCACAGGGTTGTTGTGAGGACAAACTGGAGAGGAGAAGAATCACGTGTGCCGCCTGGGGTTCCTTGCGGAAGGAAAAAGTTGAGGTAGAAATGTACTGTGATACTCATGGTAATTTAAGATGTGTGAAGGAAACACTTCTGGTCACTCAAGGGAGGCTTCGCAATGATCCCGCAGTTTTGTGGTTGATTCAGCATGCATCGAGGTTGCGAGTCTGCCTAATTTCTCCCTGTTCAGGAGGAAGGAGCAGACAAACATCACTGTCAGATACTGATGGAATGCACGATCAGCCACCCCGAAGCCCAGTCAATGGAGGGAGATGGTGGTGGAATATATATAAGAAAATATAACTTCACTCAGATGGAGCACAATATACCCAACTCTAACAGCTGTGTGAATTTGTGTAAAGGTTTTACTACATCATCTCAGGCTTCTCCAGCCAAGTCCATTCCCCAGGAAGATTAAACAACATTTAAATGGCTACACTGCCCAACACATTTAGCCAATGCCCCACAACAGCCAAGAATGGGCAGAAAATAGAACGCTGGATGTTTTGGACATTCTCTCCCAGCATTCCTGGCTGTTGGCCATGATGGCAAGGAATTCTGGGAGTTCAGAACACCTGCAGTTCTACCTCCTGCCCGTTGCTGCTCCAAAACATGCCCCCAGATCTTAAGGAAAATTATGCAAAAAGTTTTTCCTGTGGGCAGGAAGTCCAGAAATCAAGCCAGTGGGCAAACGAACTGGATTCTCCCATCTGTCTGGCAAATCACTGTCACTTTTTCAGCCTCCACACCTGAAAGAAACAGCATCATCTTCTCATGAGTAACAACTTGGTTTTATGAGATAACAGATTATCTTAATGTTTATGCAATCCAAATAAAAGTGAGAGAGAGGGGGGAGTGGAGAGAGGAGAAAGGATATTCTGCTTTGTACGTGTGACAGTCGGTTGCTTTTTTAAAAAATTAAGCATATGGCTATTGAGCTAACACAATGGAACTTTATATTTTTGTTTCAGAACTCTTTGTTCACGGCGGACTGCTTCCAAGAGTTTTAGCATGGAGAATGCCAGAAAATTAGCTAATTTTCATAAGCTGACAAAAGTCACAGCAGGAAAAGAACAATATCCCAAAGTGAAGTGGGGGAAACATTCTCTTTTTTTCTGATTGCATAAAGGGGCAGGCAATAGAAAAGAAGGTAATTTATATTTCATGCCATGGATGGAGGAATTTGTAACGCGGCTTTTGTAAAACTGTTTTTATTGGAATTACCTACTTCTTGGTGAAGCCGTCCAAACCAGCTGAATACATCAGTGCCATTGAAATATTTAACAAACTTTATAGGAGGGAGCGATATAACGCAAATCCTTTGCACTTCTAGCTGTTAAGTTTCATTACAAATGACCTAATATCCCCACATCTTTGATAGCTCTGAAATGTAAAAGAGAAAAGCATAAAAACTAGTCTAAATCTATTTCTAAATAAGTAATGGAGATTATTAACACGTAAAATACAACCAATTCCAGTAGGAAAAGCCTTCTAAAATCCACACACAATTGATGTGAGTTATAGCTTTAATGTTTCATTTTCTGGTTTAAGCTCCAGGCCTCGAGGGAAGCCAAGCCAAGTTGCTTTTATTTAATTTCTATTAGCAGAAACGTCCAAAAACATAAGGAGAAAAAGTCATGAGCAGAAATAATTGAGTCTGGGAAGAAGAGAATGGGTAGTGCAATCCAACGAGTGTTTACTCAGAGGCGGTGGTCCCAGCATCCTCTGGGGCCTCTTTCACAATGCAGAGATTGGAAACTTCTGGTCTGCAGGTCTGACATGGTCACAGAAGGTCTATATCTCAACTCCCTTCCCTGAATTCCTAGAATCATAGAAGAGTTGGAAGGGGCCATGAAGGCCATTGGGTCCAACCCCTGCTGTTGCAGGACGCCACGTTTCACCATCCCACTCAGAGGGCTGTCCAGTTTCACCCTGAATGTTTCCAGTGTGGGAGAGCCCCCCACCTCTCCAGGCAGCTGGTTCCACTGTTGCATTGCTTTGACCATAAGGAAGCTTTTCCTGATGTCCAGCCTGAATCTGGGTTGCCGCAACTTGAATTGATTATTCAGTGTCCTACATTCTGGCATTAGCAAGAAGAGATCTTGACCTTCCTCTTTGTGGCAACCTTTGAGGTACTTTCAGAGGGATATGTCCCCGCTTATCTTCTCAAGGCTGAACATGCCCAGTTCCCTCAGTCTCTCCTCACAGGGTAATGTTTCCAAACCCTGGGTCATTTTTGTCACCCTCCGCTGGTCCCTTCCTAATTACCTCCCATCATGGATCAGTGACAATCTATTCTTGCTGCTCCTGCAGCCCAGCTGTCTTAAGCTCTTTCAAAGCCTCCATTGGTGCCAGAGGAAGTTTTAAAAATGCTCAATTATTGCAAAAGGGGGTGTTTGGAGAGAGGGGAGAGAGTCAACACTGCTGCCCCACTCGAAAAATCATGCCTTCCTCACTGAAATCAGACTGTAGTGCAATGGATGTGGTTAAGGTCGCACTCAGAAGCCCACGGGAGAGTAACCCGAGAGTAAGTCCCATAAAAATCAGTGTGGTTTATTTCTGGGTTACCGTGCATAAGGTCAGGCTGCAAATCTAGCCATGCTGGCCTGCAAGAGAGGCTTGCTGAACTCTGGTGGTGTGCTTTCGAGTAAGCACTTCCAGGCCCAAGCTGTGCAGAAAAAGTGAGCCCTGTGTGGGGGGAGTGATCTCAAGCGAGTCCATGGCAATCCCTCATGACTTGACTCACAAGGAAACACCACAGTGTTCAGTGGTGCTTACTCCCCTCCCCTACATTTCAGAGGACTGCAGTCTTAGAGTCGATGGCCAATGCTGCAAAGCTGTTTTTAGTGGCGACCCATAAAACGGGCTACCCCCATATCCATGCTATGTTTTCAAGCCATATTAAAGTGACTTACGGATCTCTGTGGCCAGTCAAGGTCTCCTGGAAAACTCTCTTTGCCTTTCAGGTTCCAGTCTGACACAAAGGAAGTCTTTTGGAGAGCTGAAGAGCCAGATTTGATGCGCTTGAAGAACTCCACTCTATTTCTGCATCCATGTTTAGAATGCACATACAGAGATGAAAAGCTGGGAAGATAAAAAGCAGCAAAACCCAAGCTCTTCAACTTTCCTGCTGGGAGCTTTGCAGTTGTTACCACCTATGTGTGGCCACATTTTTCTAAGAGTGCATCATTCATGCCATCTTTCTCTCACTGACGAGGCCGAAACTGTGCAATTTCTTCATACGGGTTCGTTTTCCAAGGTGTTTTCAAACACAGCTTTCCTGTTCTATGAATTGCATTGTGAGTTTGAGAGGGGACAGACTTTGATTGCAGTTTCCATTTGCATCTGTGCTTGGCTCCAGGAATGGGGGTGGGAGGTGGGGGTCCACTGAGTAAATATATAGGAGCAATTATTTATTAGAGAGAAGAATTAGAATTGGAGAATTAGAAGCTTTAGAAGAATTAGAAAAGAGGGGTAAACAGGCATCCTGGATAAACAGGAACAGCTGGAGAGTCGAACAGTGTCATAGGAAAGTGCAGGTTTCTCACTTCCCTTCACATCTGGTTAACTCTTCTTTCCATCTCTGGGATCCTTTTCTGAAGCCATGCCAGAAGTCAATTCCCTTGCCTTTTATTCTCATTCAAGCGGTGGGACCAGATCTGTTTGTTTGCTGTCACTTTGTGTGCCTGAGAGAAACATGGCCTTGGACAGACAATTTGAACTCAAAACATGCTTCCTACTGGTCTCACAGCACGGAGTGATGTGTTTGGGCATAAACATCATGACAAAAGTTGATTTAAAAGACGAGAGATGGAGAAATGCTGACATTCTGCTAACCTTTCTCAGGCCAGCTGTGTTAGCCTTGGAGAGAACCACACCAATCCCTCCCTTACAAGTTGGACAGTGCCACTTTTTAAATTTTCAAATGAAAAAGCAGGAGGCTTGCGCCCCCTTCTCATTTGCAGCTCAAGAGCTGAACTCCCTTTCTGAGAGCTCTCTGGGGTTACATTCCAATGTTGGGCAGGCCAAAGAGAAAACGGGCAGGCCCAAATTCCTAAAACTACCAGCCTCTTTCAGCTGGAAGCTCTTACTGCCAATAACATGGTCTTAGGAAACACAGTTTGGCCATTTGGAATGGAGGGGGAAATGGCACAAAAGCCGAGGATTTCCCAAATTTTTGGTGTTTGGAGAAAGGGTGCATTTTCCAGGGAAGGAGGCTGAGATTTTGTCCTGCTTCCTGCAGTTCTGTTCCTCTGATGTGAAAGGAATTAAAACCATGTCCCTCCAGGGGTCACTACTAGTCCCATCACCCCAAATGACTGGCTATGCTGGCTGGAGCTGATGGGAACTGGAATTCAACAATGTCTGGAGAGACACAGACTCCCCACCCGTGTTAAATCCAACAGCACAAATTGTCCAAGAACACAATTCCTCAAGCATCAACAGAAGGGCATCCACCTGCTTTCTGCTAAACGCCCATCCATCCTCTCAAATTCCTCATCTGTGCCTTTTTTCCACTGGATCATTCCAGCTTTACATGAAATGGCACCCTAAAGCTTTAATTATCATGCTACGCCGGCACAGCAAGCTTCGATAAAACAGTCCCTGCTAGACCACTCCACTTTTCTCCTCTAAATGTTTACTAGCTTGTGAGAGGCCCATTTTACAGAGTTTTAAAATAGTTTATTGACGCCACTTATACCTCCATCTATAAATCTGGAGCACTTCAGTGTCATAGATCTGATAGCACAAATCTCTAGGATGGGAATGAAATGCAGAGGAGAAATGTCCCTGTTTTACTGTATCTTTGGCTTTATTTTATTTTTATGACCAGATGATGGTATTTCATTTTCCACAATGGGCCTTAAAAAAAGTGTGGAGGGAGGGGAGCAACCTCATAGAGCTGCAGAAAGGAGGAAGAGCCAGAGACAAGTAGGAACCGTAGCTAGAGGTTGCAGCGTGGACTACTCAGCCTTTGCAGGATAGTCCATTCCAGTCCCCCAGATGTCCTTCTGCCCCCCTTCCAACAGTCAGCCGCCATATTGTGGCCAAGCGGCACACTCAGCCTGCGTCGAGGTTTTGCTCTCTTCCCCCCCGTCCCTTAATTTTTCCTTTGTCCTGAAGCTCGTGGGCTTTGTACTTCTGCAAGCCATAGAGCTTTCCCAAGTCGGCTGATACCAATCTTGTGCCAAGATTTCAGGTCCATACTCATAGAAGGAGTTCACCATGAGCAGAGAGCACTGGTGGAGAACTGCAGGCTCTGTTGGCCCTACAAGTGGTCATGGGGAGGGCAGGAAGCCACCAAACAATCTGTGGCTGGGGGGAGGGATTAAGCCAAGGAAAGCCCGTGGGGCCATCTGGGGAATGCAGGACGGTCAGATTTGCCCCACGGCCCTGAAATCTAATGGAAGTTCCTCAGCGTTATCCTTAGAAGAATCACTGAAGCCAATTGACAGTCGAAGGAGCACCCTTATCCTCTGGGTGTTGTCTGTGAAAGCCCTGGAGGTTGGCTTGGCTTGGATTAAGGTGTGTCTGGTGAACTTTCAGGCCTACCTATCAAAAAGTAGAAACATCCCGGTGGTCCCTCAAGTGTGATACTGAAGGGCAGGCTAGTTATGCCTATGTTTATGGGGCTGGGAAGGCAGGATCCATTACGGCTTCTCATTTAGCTTTAAAGAAGCTTTCCGAGTGCTCCACAGGAGTGAATCCAGTTTGATGGGAGTTTCCTAATGCTGGAAAGAAAAGCTGCACTGGATGAGGAGCTTATTGGAACCAGACTCTCTAGCTTCTTCTGGTGTTATCTATATTGATTAGCACCAGCTTTCCAGGTGTGAGACAGAAGCCCTTTTCAGCTCTCCTAGAAGATGCTGCAATGAGAATCCGGAAACTTTTGCATGCAGAACATTTGCTTTCCCACTGAGCTGTGGACCTCTGCTCTGCAAGAAAGCATATTCCTATTTTTAAAAGAAAATGCAGGAAGTGTCGATGGATTCTTACAGCACCATCCTAGTTCGTTTCAGTGAGAAATCCTAATGCGCTCAATGGAAGTTACTCCTTAATATGGTTTCTTGTTAGAAATGCCTTGCATGTTTCCAGAGCATGCCGAACAGACAAGTCTTCTTTGCATGTACATGTTGAACTCCTTGGCACTGTAAGCTGTGATGGGGGGGAAAAGTGAAGGGATGATGACTAGAACCAAGTGATCAGAATTGAATTTCAAGAGAAGAAAAGGCATCTTGAAACCATGACCATAAGATAACATGGTGGCCCATATAGAAGCAGAGCAAATCAGAACCAAGAGCTTCAGTGCAAGTTTCTCTACTCTGGATGAGAAGTTTGCCTCTACAATTGTGTGCACATTCAGCTAATCTGTATAATTTGTTTGAGCTGGAAGCTGGGTTTGTTTGCTTTGCATTTTGTTTAACTCAGCACAGAATTCTGGAGCCCCTTTCTTGTAATGCTACCCTCTCAGCACTTCTGGCCCACTCTGCTGAGATTTGGAAGATTAAACTTGCATCAAGCTACCCGATGTGAATTACTGAGCGTACGAGTAGGGGCATCTTTTAAGCTTCTGTCGGCTCTCCAGGCACTGCACTGTTCCCGAATGCCAGTGAGAGCTCCAGCTTTCAAGCCAGTACTCAGGGGAATCCGGGAGCAAAGCTAATTTGAGACTACACGCTGCGCCGCCAAGAAAATGATCTTATTTGGTGGCAAGGGTAAGAAAAACAGCATCCCTTCCATTATTCATATATGTTCAGCTACCAATAAATGGAGGGAACTTACTCCACTGGGAAAGTGGGGCTAATTAAAATGTAGCTCAGCTTTGCTAGAGGTCATCAACTCTCCAAACCTCAAGAGGGTAGGATCACTGGGTTCCCTCCCCATTTGACTGTGGAGCCAAACTTCAAAATAAAGTTGAAGATCTTCCTGGACCAGCAAAAGAGCAGCTTTTAGGATGAGCACCAGGCAGGAGACATTAACTCTCCCACTGAGATCCCCTGCAAGGACCGACTTCTTAGCCAGCATCCACTCTGTCCCCAAATGAGGGTGTCATTTGTCCTCCTAGCAATGGACATGAACACCTGCCTTGTATTCCTGCTCGTCACCTTCCAACCTCCAGCTCCACCTCTCTCAGCTATCCCTGGATTTCCCTGCTTCCTGAAAGGATTCCATCCTTTGGGTTTGCTGCCCCCTTGGTCTGTCATGTCTCCCACAACCCCTATAGGATGCAGACTCTTCATATCTCCAATACCCTTCTGAAGACTCTTCTGCAAAACTATTGACACAGTTTGGGGCACTGGAAGCAAAGCAATGCACATTCTTTCCCTTTTCTTGATGGATTGCCTTCCCTGGGTTGCATTTTGGATTGCAAACAAGATGGGACCTGGACTAGTCTTCTTGTATTTGGTAATAAAGCACTATACATAAAGATGGTGTTAAGTAAGTGAATTAGGATGGTGATGGTGGGGCTAGGAATAACTTAGTTCATTGTCTCATATATATTTCTGGGCTGGGTCCAGGTATTTAGCCACACCAGAGAGGAATATAAGTCCAGAACTGGAAGGGAGGAGGGTGGTAAAATTATATCGATATTACATTTTGCACTTGAATCAACTGGGTTCAGACAACACAATAAGCTACACTCAAGGGCTGAGTGCAGACTATTGGCTGCTTTTGAACTATGGGTTATTGAAACACAGGTTGTTGTGATGTCTGGACCCAGCTGCATGAATAAACCATGGTTGGTTGCTCACAAACAACCCGTGAACAGAACTCATAGTTTCGTCGCCCTGCTTTGTTATCTCAGCTGTGTCCAGACAGCAGTTGGGTGTTTGTGTTTTCTGAACCCAGTCCAATCCTGTTGTGTGAAGTACAGTCTAGTCTCGAAAACAGTTGCCTTAGCGGACGGCCAGTTCGGATGGCACAGCTGACTGCATGTTCCCTTTGACAAACGAAGCACGGGTGCTTACGGGGACCCCCTGACCTGGTAATCTGCTTGTTTGTGAATGCACAGGTGGGGCCAGCATGAGGTGGGGTGAAGAAAGATGCCTGCAATCAGGCCGTATTCCCCCCAGAGCCAACATCCATTCAGTGCTGTGGAATTCTGAACCCACTTTCCTAAAACTGCCCCCCTTTCTCTTCTCCCCTCTTTTTTCTTTTAAGCGTTGCTCATTCTCAGCCTCCAGTTTGCATAGCAAACTTCCCTGCATTTTGGCAAGTAGCAGGGAGGGGCTCGGATTCCAGGTGCCCCGAGGGGCTATTGATGGCCCGGATTCCCATTAATGGAGCATTTTTTCATGCCAATAACTTAATGGAAAGCCACTTTACATAAGAAATGGAGATCTTACTGTTTTGGTCAGGGTGCCAGCAAGTCTGCAAGACTGCTCTTTTCTGTGCCAGATGAATACCTTTTTTTATTCTCCTGGGCATTTTAACAGCCCTTTTGATAGTGCGTTTCCTAATTTATTCAGCTGCTGGCTCCAATTTGGTTTCATATGCTCAAATGATTTTATTTTTGCTGCTGGTTTTATCTCAGTTTTCTTCTGCACTGCTTTTATTCGTTATTTTAATGTTGATCTCTTATGTTTGCAAGGTATTACACACCGCTTGGAGAACTTCAATTACTGGGTGACTTAAAAGTACAACACATTAGTAGATAAATGAATGAAGGAAGGAAAGAAAGACGGAATGGATGGATGAATGAATAAAGGGTTTCACTTAACACCCAGCTGTTTTATAGGGGCAAGTAAACAAAAATAAAACCAAGTGCTAATTGTCTATATTGGATCCTCTTATGTATCCAGGTATTAACTTCTTGTCTTTGCCCAGATCTTCCTGCAGCTCTTCTAGCCAATTTTGACTCTTTGGGTTAGAATCTCTGATCTCTGCTATCTAGGATGTAGAGGATACAGCTATCCTTGTGGTAGGTCACTGATCTACTCCTTAAGCCGGTCTTCCACACCCAGGTATGTTGAACGTTAACTCTCATTCACCCAGCTAGAAGGACCACTTGCCAAGAATGCTAGGAGTTGTAATCCTAAATATCTGCAAGACACCAGGTTGGGGAGGATGGGCCCTCTGTTGGAGAACACAAGGGCATATGCCATGGGACCTGTCTGGACCCCTGGGACTAGCCTGCTCCTGGACACGAGGCGGAATTCTCCGCCGTGTCGACGATCCAGTCTGGTCAGCCTCGGTATGTAGCCTGAGCATGGTGCGCCATTTTGCCCTTTGATGCAGGTGGCGCAAATAACTTGGGGGCAACCTTGTCTGAGCCTGAAATCTGCCCTTTTTATGGAGCTCCCTGGCAAGGAGAGGGACTTGCCGTGCTTTTCCCTCCTTTTGGAAAAGGCCTGCTTTTTTGCAGATCTAGGGGCGTAGGAAGCCTGCCTAGGAAGAAGTGGTGCCAAAAGAGAACCGGAGTCCACTGGACGCCAAACAGCAACATACCAAGCGCTTGCAGACCACTAAGAGTGCAGCTTTGTACATGTTTGCTCAGAAGCTAAGCTCCATTGAGTTCATTTGGGCTTTTTTCTGGGTAGGTACGCATAGAATTACACCCTAAAGGTGCAACCCCCAAACCACACCCACCCTGCTCCACGCAGTTGGACTTCTGCACTCAGCGATCTCCACCGTGTCTCACACCCTGTTTTTCTCTAGATGGCCGTTTTCAGCCCTCTAGGCAAAGCGCTGGGGCAGGAAGGCCGGGAGAGCAGCCGCCACCATTTCTCTGGCTTGCCTCTTTTTCTCCCTCCACGCAAACAACCGTGAGATTGCTCCGTAAACCGACCTCTGGCAGAAGAGCTCCAATATCTCAAAATTCTACTTAAAGGCCACCTTGTTGTTCAGCTGTTCATTATTGACTTTTTATAATGTCATTTAATTAAGATTGCTGTTCTTCCTGATAGGTTACATTGCTTTTACGGAATGGCTCGTTAAAGCATTGTTTGTTCAAGGGGATTGCTCTGTTGACAGTACGGAATGCCGTTCTTGCATGGATTTGTAATTGCCAATCACCTTTAAAAGCCCCGTCTCATGACAAAGGTGCATTTCTTCTGAATAGTGGTCCTGCTATAGCTGCCATCATGAAATTATTGTTGTGATTGTCAATTTATACTGTGCTTTGTTGTCGCCTTTGCTATCTGCAAGCTGCTTTCGGCCTCTTTTTGAAGGGATAGAAATAGAAATAAAATCCGGATGGCAACATGCTTTTATTCTCACTTTCAGCTTGTGCTGCAGTGACAACTGACATTGATCACGAGAATCAAATGACAAAAGCCAGGACTGCAATTCCACTCGAGCTCCTAACTCTTATGGCTTTAAAAGCCCTTGCTGACATTTGTGGCAATACCTCAAAGGGGGGAATATTGTAGGACTCACTAGAATTCTCAGTGCCTGGGAGACAAATTTCAGAATAACTTATCTGTTGTGGCAAAACCAAGGGTGCACCCCTATACACTGAGGACCAGTGCGCTATAGCAGCTGAGAGCACGGGACTGGGACTCAGGCGGTCTGGGTTCTAGTCCCTGCAGAGCCATGGAGCCAACCGGGGGTCTTTGGGCCAGTCGCAGACTCTCAGCCTACCTCACAGGGTTGTTGTGTGGGTAAGATTGGGACTGCAGTCAGAGGGGAGGTTAAAAGGAGTTGGAGGGGCGTGTGCTTCACAACTGTAGGGATTAGTGCTCTGCCAGATCCAGCCACCCGTTTTCTTGAAAATGTTTGCCCCCAGCAAGAGGTAGCTGTTTTTCCGCCTCTTCAGCGTGGGTGGGGTGAACTTTTGAGTAGTACACACGGGCCCTAGAAATGGGTTCTTGCAAGCCCGTTAAACTGGGGCTCTGGCTTAGTAGTGCCACTGACCTTGCTGCACACCATCTGGACTGGACTGGACTGGACAGGACAGGAACACTCCGGTGTATGGGGTTAAGGGGAAAGATAAAAGATCCTTATTAGAAATGGTATTAAATAGTAAAAGCGAGGTGCTTTTTAATATGCATGATGCTGGGGCACAGATGAAAGTGCATTTATCTATGTTAAGCTAAGAGGCAGCCTCACTTGACCGGAATCGGCTTCTGCGCTTGCACGGATGGAAGCAGAGTGCCACCGTGTGGGCTTCCTGGCACTGTGGAAGACGTCCCTGGAGCGAATGGCTTTCCCGGGCTGCAGCCAAGCCTGTGGCAGATGCTTCCTTGGCACGGAGACGAGTCGCGCAGCAGCAGGCCTGCCAGGCGTCACCTGCCCTGGGGCGGGAAGGGCGCCGGAGAAGGTAGGGGAGGCCTGCTGTGTTTGCTCCCGTGGCAGGTGCAAGTTGGGAGGAGAGGAGGGAATCTTCATTCAAAAGCTACCCTTCCCATGGAGAAACTTGGCAGTTCACATACCGACCATTGTATCATGCAAGGAGCTGGTTGGGCTTAGCAGCAAGAGATCCCAGAAGGGAGTGAATGGGAAAGAGGAAACTTTTAGTCTCCTGATTTCCCAAAACCTGGCTGGCTCCACCCCCTTTCCTACTCACCAGGATTCCTTTGGTGGCTTCCCATCCGTTGTGCTTCCAACACACATCATTTGAAAGGACTGAAGTGTCTCTTGTAAGAGTTAAACTACGACAGGTTGGCCATGGGAATAAGCCCTGCCTTTGTGCCATTTGCTCACCGCTGGAATGGTGGGATGCAGCCACTGAAAGCACCCCCAACTATGGAGACGGAAAAAGGGTAGGTGCCCCTGAATTACACTGTCTGGCTTGCTGCACCTTAGGTGCAGTTTTGGGAAGGAAGCTGAATATCAACAGGGCGGGAGAGAACCAAGAGGCAGAGTACTAAATCAATGCGGGTGGAAGGCACGAGCTCTACAGAAAATCACCGTGGGAACTGGACACATACAGTGACCCCAGAATGCTAAGCCCCCGTTGGGTAGCAGGAGCACAAAATGGGGTGGGAACACAATCACACAGCCTGGGTCCTCTGTTGCGGGATTTCCATATTCCCTTTCCCTTATTCTTTAATGTCGGATCTCACCTGCACACATGAGAATCTCCTTCAGGGACTCCCTCATTCGCAGTGATCGAGGCTTGAGGGTCACACGCAGCACAATCCAGAGGAACCTCAGCTACTCCAGCCTTCAACCAGGACCATTTTCAAATAGCCTCGACGTAAACAGGTGGTGTCAGCGGGGGAGTGGCAAGAGGCACCCCACTCAGCGCATGGGGAACAGCGGGTTTGGCTTCGCTTTCCCCTTACTTGGAAGTGTACCTTCTGTGCAGAGGTTCCATTACACGCTTCCCTTTTCCAACATGTCTGCCCTGTGCAGGAAAAGAGCACAAACCAGCTTTCCCCAAGCCAGGTCTCCCAAGATGCATTGTAACCCCCACAATCCCTGGCTGCAACGGCAGTTTTAGTTCAACACCTCTCAAGGGCCCCACTTGGAGAATGTCGGCCCCCCGTCCCATTGTCCAGCCACCCTCACACGCTTCCCTTACACGCGGAGCAAGCCTTGCCTGAAAGGGGCGATTGCCCGGTCTGACTACTTGAGGGTTTCACGTCATGTATCAAATTCAGATCTCCATGAGTGGGTTGCAGGACCTTCTGCAGAAGGAGCAAGTCAATGGTTGCTATTGAAACCCAGCCCATTTGTAAGGCAAACCGGCTGCCCATGCAGCATTCCTGCAGTCCAAAGCAGCAGCAGCAAAGTGCTTGAGATGGCAACCACCAGTCACAACTAGCACAGGCCAGCCCAGATAGCAAACGGGCAGTTTCCCGAGAAACACGTGTCCCTTGCCTTCTGATTGTTGCTGGAAGAGGCATACCCAACTTTGTATGTCAGGCTAGGAAGAAAGGAGCAGGAAGTACAATGAGGAATACTAGCTGGGATGTTTTCCACCGGACGCCAAAATGTTTTTCAATGAGGGATAAGCTTTGAGGGGACTATAGACCACTTGCTCAGATTTAGTGGTAATTTATTATGTTCTTTTGTATTTCAATGTTTTTTATTGTGTTGTAAGCCGCCCCGAGGCTTCGGCAAGGGGCGGCATAGAAATGTAATAATAAAATAATAATAATGCCCAGAGCTTCATGCATACTCTAAGAAAACACCTCTCCATAATATTCCATGTATCCGAGGACTATAATGCACAAAAGCTTTTACACCAAGATATTTGTGTTAGTTTTTAAGGTGCCACCAACAGCTCCTGATATCTGGGGTGCATCTCTTCCCTTCTCATGCAGCGGGTTCTTATTCCTTCACCATCACTTCTTCTTCCAGAGGCCGGCTGAAAGATTCGTCTTAATTGGATGCATTAGTTCCAAGTGCTTAACATGGGCCTGCCATTTCTTCGATGCACATACAAAGCTCCCCTGGCAAGACGGAGGCTGAACAAGCTTGCTCTGGACCCTTCCTTCTTAGTCTTCCAAGTGCGTGAGATGGATGGGGCCTGGTTTAGGTAAAATTGTTCTGAGAGTAATGCATGAGGCCTGAACATTGTTCAACGAATGGAGTTCACTGGCTCAGAAGAATGTTCCCGATGTGGTACTTCCAAATGTGTTGGGCAGTGATTTCCCACAACCTTAATGACTGGGGACCAGGCCGGTGCAGCTGCCTCTGGGTGGGACCATGATTTTAAGCAAGACAACACCGCTGGGAGTTCGGGAGACTCCTGCTGAACAAGTCGCCTTTACAACACAGAAGTTATGGGGTGGACTGTGAGTAGATACCACCCTTTGCAGGGCTACTAGGCTTCAGCACGCAAGACCAGATGTTACCACGTATGAAATTCACGTATGACTAGTAACTTTAATACTTCAGACTGCTGAACATGCAGAGATGTTAAAATCCGATGGACACTGCAGCATCATATGAAGTTGTCCCATTTCACAGTAAGCAGTTTCCACTCCACTCTTACCAGAATTTCAGGAAATGGTTAAGTCTACAGGCCAGCTAGTCAAAATCTCAATGAAATGATGGCAATCTTAGTTATATGCCTTTGTTGCCTGAGCACAAAAGCGAAACTGAAAGTTATGTACTACAATGTGAATGTTTTCATTAATGAACCTTGGGCCAACCAACTTGGCAGCAGTCCCTGCAGGGGGTAGAAGTTTCTGTTGAGGTGGCGGCACACACAATTAGTTACCCCCACACACACTCACACACCCCCAACAGCAGCTCTGAGGCACAATGAGAATTTGCCTGTGGTGACCAGAAGTCACAGCAGGAGGCCAAAGAAATCCTTCTCCCTCAATTTTTAGAGACAGCACTTTGTGGTTGAGCATCACTTCTTATTTAACCCTATCTTTTAAAAGTTGGACAAGAGAATAAGGTTAACTGGAAGTATGAGCAGAGGAACAAGACATGTTTGGTCCCAAGCACTTCTAAAGAAAAGCCCCACTTCACCCAATAATTGGCCTTTGGTACAAGCCCAGAAAAACAACGTAGGCAGGAAAGGTGATGGTTCAAGATGTTATTGGAGACCCTTCAGCGTGTCTGCAACAGTTTACTAGAGTACGGCCGAAATGAGAACTCTGACCAAAGCTGCTAGGTGAACACGTGCCAGAGAATCCAGTCGCAGTATGCAACAGTTGGCTTAAGCCCAACTGTAGCTTTTCCAGAAATTCGAGTTAGCGGCAGCCAGCTGGGCATCTTTGCCTGCTAAGGGTTAAGAGGCGCTCGGCTTAGTACAGGCACGGCGGAGTCCAATAACCAGTCTTAAACGCACGAAGAGTCATTTGCTGGGATATTTGAAATACAACTTTATTATGCTCTAAACAAAAAGGAATGGGAATGACAGTAACAAACAAGATTTACCACTGAATACTGTGATGTGACTGCAGCAGTCAGAGTTGTAACTCAAATGGGGAGCAGGTTGCAGTCCAGAACAGCTAAATATGTACGTCCAAAACGAAGAATTTGTTGAACTGCCACATTCACTCCAAAGCCCATTCGCTCTTTCAGCATCCCAAAGATTAAAGCACATGTTCTGCTCAGCTAGAATAATAAAGTGGCAAACACGCTGCACCACTGGCATCACAGGACAGTTGCCTATAAAACTAGACTTCTGACGCTGGGCTTCACTCCCTCACAGATCATCGTCCTCATCTGGCAGTGCGGTGGTTTGAGCAATCTGCAAGGGAAAAAGCCCGGTAAGACTGGGGGAGCTACGGCAGGTGCGGGAGGCTATGCCAGGCACCCACTGAGCCCATATGGGTACCTGTAGATCTTGCTCGTACTGCGCTGCCAGCGCGGGATCCATGACGACCTCCGGTGGTGCGAGAGCAGGCATGGCAACGAATTCCAGGTTGGGATCTCCAATGAGCTTTCTGGCCAGCCAAAGGAAGGGCTTCTCGAAGTTGTAGTTACTCTTGGCGGAAATGTCATAGTACTGAAAAAAAAAAGGCGGAACATTTAGAAACCCTCGGGAATGTTCTTGATGGATTTGTGCCAGGCCGCTGCAGCAGAAAGGGGGAACGCCGCGGCATCTTCTCATGGCACAAGGTTCTCCAGATCAGAGCCCATTTCAGACACATCAAGCACTATCCTCACTGGGCAGATTAATCGCATAACAGGTGGCAAATTAGCAATGGCAGGTAGTTGTGCTAAATGGTGAATATTGCTGTGGTTCTCTTGTGTGCATATGAGTGTTGCACAAATATTTCAAACTGTTCATAATCTTTTGAACTTTTAAAATTTCTCAGAACCTGTATGGTATACTGTGTGTCTGTTAAGCTCTATGCCAACTGAGAAGTACCTCATACACAGAACCACCTTTACTGCCATTAAGTATTTATGTATTTAGATCAGAAAAAAAATTAATTTAGGAAACATTAACAAATCCAGTTAAATTTGGTTGACCACCACTTTCCTCCAATTTGATTTATTGGAACCCATTAAGAAATAAAATTTCCATTCACAGAACAGAAATGTGCTATATGGATAAATATGGGTCTAGATGCCAGAATTACAGCCATAAGTAATTCTGCCCAAATAGCTGATTCCTACTTTCCTAGTCTTTTAAAGTAATGTTCTTCCACTAAAGGAAATCTTACCTGCAGATTCTTCTTCCGGTGAAAGACAATAGACTTTGCTTTGACTTTCCTGTCCTTGATATCCACTTTGTTGCCACACAAAACTATGGGGATGTTCTCACACACTCGTACCAGATCTCTATGCCAGTTGGGTACGTTCTTGTAGGTAACTCTTGATGTTACATCGAACATTATGATGGCACACTGAGCTAAAAGTTGAATCAAGGTGTGGTATTAATCGCAAATACAGCACATGAAACAAACAACTGTCAAAATTCAAATTCTCATGCTGTAAGATAGCGACACCAACCTTTATCCATTACCTTAGAAGCAATGTCCTGACTTTGGCACAGCTGTACTTTCATGATGAAAGAACAATGTTTCAAACTATACAGCATGTCTAAGCCGCAATAACTTTGCTTAAGCAACCTGAGTCTGCTGCGGCAGGCAACTGCAGACCACTTCAATACGCCATCGTAACGGCGATCTAGCCTGTGTCCCTGGCAGCCGCCTTCCAAAGACTAAAGGCACCCGACCCATCCTTAGGAACATGAGGTTTCAAGCCCTCAAGCTTTCAAGTGGCAGTATCCACTCGCTTTATGCAGCTGATCAGCCACAACCCATGTTCAGCATTACCTTGGATGTAATAGCCATCTCGCAGACCTCCGAACTTCTCCTGTCCAGCAGTGTCCCATACGTTAAATTTGATAGGACCTCTGTTAGTGTGGAACACCAGAGGGTGGACTTCAACACCCAGAGTAGCTGCAATTGCATAGAATCACAGTTGATATACTACATATGAAGGCTTACAAGGCACAGCCTGCAGGCCAAAGTTATTTCAACAGGGATATCGGCAAATGTGACAATATATTCACACAAGAATGACATTTGTTTATTTAAAAAGGACTGAATTTGAGGAACAACTTGCCCATATATTAGGGACTGGTTTCCATCTTGTCCCCAAGACTAAAGCACATGTGATGCTGTATCCTCTTAAGGCTCCCCTACAAGATGGTCATTTCCTCCTCAGAGTTTGGCTTTTCTCCTGCTATTTTTTCTCCCAATACTGAACAATTACCGGATGAAAAAAGACCCAGTTCAGTTTCATATCCCCTGCAAGCTTACAGCACAGTATTATACAAGATTCAAAGCTCTACATTCTCATTTACCAGAAAGCAAACCCGCTGCACCATGCAGTTTGGGAGGCACAAAATGTGGTATATTTTGAAAGTACTTGATCTTTCAAGCTTAATCTGGCTTGTTATAAATTACAATCAATCAGTTGTTGCTTTGCCTTGTAATTTCTTGTACTGTTTTGTAATGTTATTGTACATAAGTTGTAAATGATAACATATTTAATTTTCAATATTCGTATATGAACCACTTAGAGGTTTGATTAGAAGCAAGATGCTAGCATAACATGCTGTAAAACAATAAATGGATTTACAACAGCCTAAGAATCTGTTTGAAAGGCAGGGTAAAAACACCTGTAAGATAGTAATTATTTTACATATCACCAGCACCCAACACCTTAATAGAGAATTGTAAACAGTCAACATACCTACATATTTCTTCTCAAATTCACCAGTCAAATGGCGTTTTACGAATGTTGTTTTACCAGTACCACCATCACCAACCAAAACAAGCTGTTGGAAGACAAGTTTCAGTCACACAGAGCAGTGCAACCCGTGCTTGAATGGGCTTGGGAAAGCATGCTCAAATCTACTTGAACCACATGGATCATCTTCATGGATCACAGCTGGAACCCTCCCCAGTGGCCCTCCAGAAGCTACAGCACAACTTCAGATTAGTGGCAGATGGCTGCAGCGTAACATGCTCAGCATAAACCGAACACTGGTCTACTGTGTTAAAAACATGTAGCTCTTTAAGATGGCGTGGGGAGGGGGGATCCACCACGTTGACAAGGGTTTCCTGCTTTGTACATGGGTGAGGATGATATTTCATCTGAAAGAGGCAGATTTCTTCAAAAGTTGAAGTAGGGGTTTGGGGGGAAAATGCCCTGATTAGATGCTGTCTTTCAGTCGCTTAATTCTGAGGAAATGATCCATGGATTGCAATTTGCTTACTGTTTCTGCTTCATAGCCGAGCTATATTCAGATGGGCCAATATAGTAACAGGAATTACCTTTCTCTACTAACATCTACTTTTCTGTAAGTAAATCTGTAAATAAAGCTCTTTGGTAATTTAACACTCATTTCCTGCTCCCAAGTTTTAAAACTGTAGTGATCCATATCTAGTAATTCACAGCATAACTAATAAACTCTAGTGGCAAGCTTCATTAATTAATCTAATTACAAGGCAAACAAAGAAATCATTTGCATTTGTACATGTAAAAGTATAGTGCCCACTGGTAGTTTTACTTTATCTGAGAACTTACATTTTAGCTACTGAAGCTTACTCACAAGTGATTGCAAATTAAAACAGAAAATTCACATTCACTTCCTTATGCAAAATTAACAGGAACTTGTGCAAGTTAAAATTAATTTACACATTGGTAAAATCTCAACACAAGTACATTTCTACTGTAGGCTACCTCACGCAGTAGAAGAACTACCTCACTGTTAGTACTAACTGTCTGCATTCTCTTTGCATTATCCATCTTGTGAGGGCAGCACAGTATTCAAAAGCAGGATAAAATTCTTTAAAATACATGTTTCCCAACAGTGAAATATGAGAACGGGGACAAATGAGTATGCCCATGACTTTCAGGCTCATATTTATACTTACTTGTTCTTACATGGCAAGCTGATTAATGTCACTCACTAATATTTATCCACTGCCTTAACAAAAGGGCACCAAGCCCACAAGCGAGTACTCTTGGATAAATTATGCCCCTCTAACCTGTGGAACACAGCGGGGCAAAGGAAAAGATCATATCCTACCTGCACTTAGACGGGAGTTAAATCCCACCCAACACAGGAGGTTCCTTTCAAGCAACTAAGCCAAGGTCTGAACAGCATGTCTTCAATCCTAAGCAAACCCACCAGGAATTAAAATCCCAGCAAAATAGGATTTTCTGCACAAGCGCTCAAAGAGCAGGGTAGCTCAATTTGAAACAGAAATTTACATGCCTGTGGACTTCGCAGATTACCAAAAGGAAAAGAGGGAGGAGGGACTTGAGCCTAAGCCCATTGCATCAGCATCCCACAACCAATTTTTGCGCCGATTTAAAGCAATGAGAAGTTAAAAGTTGGAGGCTAGGAGGAGGGATCCACGTGTCAAGAGCGGACCTCCAGGGCCCTGCCTTACCTTGAACTGCACTTGGGGCTCTCCTTGCGGGGCGGCCATGCTGCGTCTGAAGAGGAGAGAAAGAGAGGCGTAACTGCGGGGAAGTTGCTCTTCATCGGCAAAAGGCGCGTGGCTCGCACTTCATCCGGGTCAGGAAGGAAGCAGTAAATGGCGGCCGAAGGATGCCTCCCCGGCCGCCCTTCCCCGCCTGCATCCCGACAACCCCCGCCCCGAGAATGGCTCAGCAGAATTGGGGGAGAACGGGCGCTCACACGACGGGCAGGGCCACGAGGCCGCCGAGGCAGCCAAGATCAACCCAGGAAGAAGGGGGACGGAGTCGCGGGGCGATCCTGCGGCTGCCTAGGCAGAAAAAGCACGCGAGGCCCGCAGCTCCCCGCGCCTCCCAATTACTTCTGCCTGAACACGTGTCCGACTGCACCCCAGGGCCGCTCTCCCGGGGCACTTTCCGGGGGGCTTCCCCGCACACCGCGGGGCCGACTTCGGGGAAAGCGTGCCTAGATCGCGCCCCGGAACACCCGCGCCCCGGCCCCCTCCCGATCCATCCTCCCGCCCAGCGGGAGGGCGCCGAGTCCGCTCTGGCGACGGAGGATCCCCCGGCCGGTCGCCTCTTTCGGCGCCCGGGGCTCCGATTCCGGCGAACCACCCGGAACGCTTCGCCGGACGGGCGGGATGCCCCCCGTCGCGGCTGCGGCCCGCGCCCCCAAACTGCCCCCCACTTACTAGGCAGGGGGGACGCATACTAAGTCGGAGCCGCCCCGTCCCGCCGCCGCCGCCCCAGGGCCGGCCACCTCGCGCGCGGCCGCCTAACCGTCTCCCAACCGCCGTTCCAAAGAAGGCCGCGCCGCGCCGGGCCGGGCCCCCCCCCCCCCCCCCCACGCGCGCCTCGCGGCCTGGAGGGAAGGGAAGGGCCCCGCTCCGAGGCGCTCCCGCGCGCCACGCCGGAGAGGAGCCGAGGCCCTGCGCGGCCGCCCGGGAGGGCCTGCCCCGCGCCGGCGCTCCCTTCCCGCCACCTTTGTGCGCGATCCCCCGCCGCACGCACGCACGCACGCACGCGGGGCGCCCGGCCTCGCCTCGCCCCGCGCCCGGCTACCTTCCGGATGCGTCTGCGCTCGGCTCGTGCGGTCCGATCGGCCCCTCCTCGCGCGCTCGGGCTCTCCCCACCTCCTCGCCTCTCACAGCGCGGGCTGGGCGGGCTGGGCTGGGAAGATGGCGGAAGCGCGGCCGTTCAAATAGCCGTAAAAGAAGGGACGGGGGGAGGCGGGCGGACTTATGACGTCAGGGCGACCGCGCGAGCAGCTGGCGCGCACGCGCACGCGCGGCTGGGCGGGGCGCGGCGGCGAGCGGAGGCGGCCCGATTGGGCTGCTGGGGGCAGCGGGAGCGCGTGGCGGGGGCCGGGGGGAGGGGCTCGCCGCGGCCGCCCGCCGCGCGCTGGAGCGCGCGCACAGAGCCGAGCAGGCAGTGGAGCGAGCGCAGGAGCGCAGGCTCGAGGTCACATGACGGTGGAGGGGAGCGCGCGGCCGGCGGGGAAGAGAAGGGGCGCGCCCGTCCGCGCGAGGCAGGGCCGTGCGCGCATGCGCCTCCTATGCAGAACGGGTGGAAGCGGCGCGCGCGCCTCGCCGCCGCCAGCGGCCGCTCTGGCCCACTCTCTGTGGTGCGGCGGCCTCCTCGAGGGGGGCTCTGGCGGGAAAACGCGCCCGCCCGCCCGCCCGGGCGGCCTCCGGGAGGCCCCTTCCCCAACCTGGCGCCGTCTCTCGTGAGTCGGACTGCAACTCCCATCGTGGCCCTGCCGGCTGCGGGTGATGGGCGGGCGATCAAACCTCTCCATAGCTGGAGCATCCTTTTGGGAGGACCTTGCCTCTACACAGCCAATCTTTTGTTTGTTTGTTTAAGGCTTTTATATACCTCCCATCTCTAAAATGTCCCAGGGTTATATGATTTTGCTTCTCTGCCGTCCAGGAGATGAAGCTTTTGGGGCAGTTCACAACAATTCACGACATCACAAATAGAAAACAGATATTAAAATGGTTCATTATAATTTGTTTAGATTAGAAAATGTAATGGATTTGTGTTCTGATTTGCCTTCATTTGCTTCTCGGCGCAATCCTATTTAAATGCTTAATTGAGTGGAGCTTAATCCCAAGAAAGGGGGTGTAGCATTGCAGCCAGAATCCTACTTTTATGTTCATGAGTCATTTTGCCAAATCCCACTGAGCTCCATGGGACTGCAGTGCAATTTGTGAACTTTACTGCCCGAATAACAACCTTGTAAACTTTATAAAGCTCTGTATTTAAGATAACTTGCTCACTGTCTGGAGTTTGTAAAGTTTTTGGCCTTTCCTTGAATCCCTCATATTTGTTTAATGGTTGCTACACAAGATCATATACATCCTGGCATTGGACTACAAGGTAGGACCATTCCCAGAGACAAACCAAGAACATAATCTATGTTTGCAGCATGCTTCCTGCACTTAATAGTATATGTCTAGATAATCCATAACAACTGATTTATTTCACTTTTGTTCAGTCAGTGTTTAATATGTAGTTGTTTTGAAGGCTCCAAGCCTACAAATACCTTTTCAAAAAAGTGCAGGTGCCTGCCAGACCTGATGTTGCTATTTTAAAGATGCAAGCTTCCTCAACCTGCTGCCCTATGTCTCTTTTGGGCCACAATTCCCAGCATTCCTTGATCGGTGGCCTTTCCTGCTGGAGCTGATGGGAGTTGACGTCCAAAGGATCTGGATGTTACCAGGTTGGGGAAAGCAGATGTTGTCTGGCTTGAAGAATCCTTGCTGCCTCTAACAAAATACATCTCTGAAGCATCCGTTATCTTTTGCAACCTTTAAGTATATCACAGTAAAGGACACATAGATGCATTCTTCTGCTGTGGTGATCTTCCATGTAAATATTTTGCAGCCTAAAGTACAGACCATATGCAACTTATCTGAGGCTACCGTGAAGAGTGTCTGGACACTTCAACAGAGGAATGTGTGGCAGCCAGGCTGCTGAAAGGTGTGTAAGATCAGAACCGTATTATACCTGTCCTGAAGATAATTGCCAGAGTCTTTCCAGACTCAGTTCAAGCTGATAGTATTAACCTTTAAGCCTTAACAAGCTGCCTACGATAGGGCCCTAGATGGCCTTTAAAAGGGGTGCAGGTAGGTGGTTTTTCCATTAAGATTTTTTAAATATGTAGCTTTTACCGTTCTTACTGTTTTCCATATTTTTGGGTTTGGTTACATAGTTTTGTTGTTTTTAAATGATCATTTCCTGCCTTGTTTATTCTATATCTGCCAAACAACAACTATTGTGTTGTCTCCTTTGTCCTGTTTCTAACACTGAAAGGAGGACATAGATTCCCCTTAAAATTGTGTCCAAGGATCCTTTATTTAAATGGTTCTGAGCTGACTTTCTAGGGTAGCCAGAATTGTACTGACCGCAACTGAACTTTGAGATATGCAGGCCTTTTCTGCCATTATGGTATGGCCTTGTGGAAACATTATTTAATTTCTTGGATTTGTTATGTTGTAGCATTCTCATGGATTCAGCTTCAATAACAAATTTGATGTGGGTTATATTTCAGGTTATGTAAATACAAGATAAATGTGCCTTTCAGCTCCTGGGAATTCTTCAGTTAACCTCTAGGGGTCAGGGAGGATGTTCAGGTGACGCTTCATACTCTGTCTCTACAGATTTACTGAATGCTGTAATAGCAGATCTATGTAATATCAAGCTTTCGTTACCCTCTCTCTGCATTTCAGCCTTTGTCTTTCTGAGCTGCAAGTCTTCAGTCCCCCAAAACCTGGTCTGAGAAAAGTGCAAAACTCTCCTTATCCTGTAGCACAATTTATTTGATTTCATTCAATAGGTTCTACTTCTTCTAGGGCATTTTTCAGGTTTTAACTTAGTTAAAAGGTGTAGAAGGCTTGCCAATTCAATCCTGAAAACCCCAAAGCAAAGTCCATCAACTGTTCTGGTTCACTGGGGGCTTCCTGAGAGATCTCTGAGCTCTCACATATTTTGTTGTTCCTGCAGCAAATACAGCAGTTCCTCGTGTCTTCTTATCACAGCCCACTGGTTCAGCAATTCCGATGCTGCAGACACTGTGAAGAAGAAGAAAGCAATGTGGCATGCTGCTTGACCTCCCAGGGTCACTGCTTTTGAAGATGCATTTAGAAAGCTGGCCTGGATTCCGCTTCTTTGCTGAGGGAGCTGTCCTAACAGCCTGCCTGTTCACTAGTGAGCAGGTGTCAGGTTTGGGTGCTGGCATGTGAAGCCCTAAACAACTTAGGACCATGACATCTGAAAAACTGCCTGCTCCATTACCTTGACCCCAGGAAGGTGCTTGGAGAGGACTGAGGTCTGGCAGCCAGACCTGTGCATTTGCAATAGGATGGAAATAAACCCTTCTGAATATAGTTGCTTCTCCCAGCTCTAACCCTGTGCAATGGATGTTTACTCCAGAATAAACCCTCATTGAGTTAAAAGGGGATCACTCAAGGAATCATATATGAATCTATGATAAACCAGAGAGAGGGAAAGAATTTCCTGCTGCCTCTCATGGTAGGACTCTGGACCATCCCACAAAACTGAATGGTGCAAGAGGAAAGCCAGGTAAATGGCTTCCCACTTCTTCCCACCACAGACGAGCTATTTGGATGGGTTTGAAAAGGGATCTGGCAACCAGGGAGCGTATGTTATGCATGCTGAGGCAGGCAAAAGCCCCCTGTCTCCCTGCATCCCCCAGCCGGCTCAGGTGCTAAGAGGCAGCGTGCTTATGTTCAGTGCAGTGGTTGGAGCCTTGGCCTGGGGCACAGAGGATTGGGGTTCTCCCCTGGTCAGCAGCAAAGCTCACTGCGTGACTTGGAGCCAATGCTGACTCGGAGCCAAACCTACCTCGCAGGGCTCTTATGAGGATGCGGCAGATGACAGGCAACGATTTAAGCTTCCTTGGGGGCTCCCAGCCGGGATCGAAGTCGGATGAACCGACGAAGAAGCGCCGGCCCCCCCAGTGACACGGGGGTCCTCCCGGCCAGGCGCGCGATTTGCATGGCCACGCCCCTGTTTTGCATGCGGCCCGCCCCTCGCTGGTCCTGGCTCCGGCTGCGGAGCGAGGGACGGCAGGCGGCGCATGCGCCTCTCGCGGCCGAGAGGCGGTGGTTGCCTGGCATCGTAGCCGAGGGAGGCTTTGCGGTTACAGCCCGCGAGGGACGCACGGACGGACGGACGGGGCGACTCGGTCCCGACGAGCCGGCCGCGGCCTGAGGAGCGGAAGCGCCCGGCGTGGGGAGGGCCGGGCCGGTCGGGCTCGCCCCGCCGCCTCCTGCCTCCTTCCGCCGGGATGAGGGACCGCCTGGCCGAGCTGGCAGCGGTGAGGGGCGCCGGCGGAGGGCGGGTGGGCCGGGGCGGGAACAGCCGGGGGGGAGGCCGGCGGGAGGAAGCGCCGCCCGCGGCAGGAGCGGCCCGCGGGCGCCCGGGCTTGCCTCCGGTCCGGCGCCCGCGGGCACTGCGCTCCGCGCCTTGTTCTGCGCTGTGCCAGGACGGGCTGCGCCTCCCCGGCACGGGACCCCAGGCGGCCGCGCCTTGCCGCTTCATGAAGCCGAGCCGCTTCGAAAATGCGGGTCGCCGCATTCCGTCCGTGGGTTGCATGCCTCAAACCCGAAGACGATCCCCCTACTTGCGCAAGGCATTCGGTGGTGGTCCCAGGTTGCTGCGTTTATTTATTTATTTATATTTCTATACCGCCCGTAGCCCTCAGGGCTCTCTGAGCGGTTTACAGCCATGGAAATAACATAGGCAAACATTTTGAATGTAAAGATTTCGTGCCACTGATGTGCAGGAGACCTGGTTTTCCCAGGCACCTTAGTCGGTCCGTTTCTGGTACTGTTTCAACAGGTTGCTGTATTTTGCGTTGTGTGCACGTGCTGTGTGTCTGTGCATCCTTATGTGAAGAAGACCAGCTTATTTTCTCTCTCTTGCTCTTAAAATCAGTGGCTTCATTTGAAATCTGCTCTGCTGCTCTGTTTTACGCTGCCTTTTAGTTTTCTTCTGGGTTTTACTCTGTAGTTTTCAACTTTTAATGTTTGGTTTTATCATGTTGTAATTTTGATGGTTTTAATTGTTGGGAACTGGCCAGGGTGCTTCAGCTGTTGGGCCAAATAGAAATGTAATAAAATAAATAAAGAATATAGTCTGCTTGGGATTCACCTCTGGAATGTTTAAGAAGCAAGCAGCCTGCAAACATACATCTAAACACTGAAAATGATCTAAATCCCCCAAATTCCAAAAAGAATTGCATGTATACAAACACACTCAATTTAGATAAGATGTTTTTAGGAAGACTATTCTAGTGTATGAGTGAGACAGTCTTTAAAACAAAGGATCTTATTTGAAGTGTGTGCATTTCCAAAATGTTATGTATTGATTTTCTTTTCCAAATGAACATCTGAAGTGGTCATAAAAGTAAAACAGCACACAAAAAACTAGTACAGCAATGCAGCTTACATGATTCTCCTCCTCTCAATCTTATCCTCACAACAACAACCCTGTAAGGTAGGTTGGCCTGAGAGTCTGTGGCTCTCAAGTCACCCAGAATGGAGACTAGAACCTGGATGTCCTGAGTCCCAGTCCTACAGTCTTAACCACTACACCACACCAGCTGTCTGCCAACATACCTAGAAGCATGAAGTTTGTGGCACGAAGGGTTCAAAAGCACGCTACAATCATGCCCAGGATATCTGGCACAATAAATCGGCACAGAGATTGAATGCTGGCATGATCTCTAAGAAAAAGCAGGCTGCGCTGTTTTGGTCTCATGGGGTTTATGCAGCTGTTTTTAAGAACAGATAATGCAAATTTTTATAGAACAGATAATGCAAATAAGACCATTTCTCTCAATGGCTGTGAAAACTTGCCTGGTCATATTATTTGCAATAAGCAGGGAGTGGTATCTTTGAATAAGCAGGGAGTGGGGGACTCAGTGACAAGGAGCGAAGTGTGACAAGAGGTGGATGGAACATGGGCATCAGGCTTGGGCTGGCCAAGCAGACAGTGGGGCTGATGGGAAGAGGATGGCTAGGAATGAGTTTCGGATGGGCTGGAAGAAGGAGCAATGCTGGAAATTCGTACAGGCTGTTGAGTGGCTCCGCGATGGGAAGGTGCGTGAAAGGTGGGTTGCGCTCTGGAGGGCTACGGCTACCCGCGGGGCGTGGCATCAAGATGACCCTGAAGCCATGGGCCCAGTATGTTAAGTTAGTTTGGGGGAGTTGACACTGTCGGCTTGTAAATGGGTTGGAGGTGCAGTGAGGGTGGGGGGCTTGAATTCTGGGCCAGCCCTGCCCCGTTGATTTGACGTGTGCTCAAAGATGGTGTGTGAGGAACTCTTCCTTGCTGTGTAGCCTGTCAGTGAAAGAGAAAGAGGATTACGCCGATGCAGGAAGCAGAATCCAGCTTGGGCTGGGCTGCTGCTTCCACGACAGGCTTTGGGATGGTCTGGACCGGAGATGCAGGAAAAAACACAGGAAGTGCGGGTCAGGAAGGGCTGCCCCACAGCAAGGATAGCATTCGAAAGGAAAAGCAACTGGAGCTCTTCAAATATGGACAGGACGGCAAACTCATTGTTGGCTCAGGCTTGGTCAGATCCTGTGCCCACTTCACTGCCAGTTAGAAGACAGCTTGTGTACATGTAAACGCTCCCACTGTCCCTTACCTTTTTCTTCCTTTTGACCCTTTTTGTGCTCAAAATCTATATTGTACCACAGGATTGGTCCTTTGGGAGAAGGGCTTGGTCTGATGGCTTCTGGTTTCGGTTTTCCCCACACATCATCGTATGCATCAGGGGTGTTGAAACTCTTTCTCCTGCGGGCCAAATTCCATTTCAGAGGAGCGCTCAAGGCCTGCATTCCCATGCCAAGAAATCAGTAAGACCCAAAATTGTATATTTCAGCTTAATGCTCAACCTGCCAGTCACTAGCCATTTCCACAGAATGCCTGAAAAATGGACAAAAGACAGGAAGCCACCAAAGGTTTGGGGTGGGAAGGGGGGAATGAAGACTGTGTGGTTGTCCCGAGAAACCCAGAGGACTGGGCTGGGACCACAGAGGGCCATCTTTGGCCCCCGTCCCTAATGTTCTGCACCGCTGTTTATAGCAGCGCACGATCCCTGTATTGGCCGCAGTAGAGAAATTACTGCCCAGAGAGTTTCAGCTGTGGGGTGGTATAGAAGTGAGATAAAAAACTAAAGAACAGCAGCAGCAGCAGCAGCAGTAACTCATCCTGCCAGCTAGGAAATATATTTCAAAAAATGCTGAGTGGAAGAGTATTTTTTTTCCCTGCATCTCTTCATTAACTTAACATCTCTTCCATTTTAGGACCCTGTTTCTTATATTTCTATACCGCTCAATAGTTGAAGCTTTCTGGATCACTTGCAACAATTAGAACCATAAAATATGACTTGATAATGTATAGTACGCATTTTAAAAATGTGATATACAATTAAAAAACCCCCAAATAATGCCTAGCTGCCATTTTGCTAAAGGTTTGTATGCAAACAATTGAACCAGACATAACATAGCAATATATTTTGATATATCTGCAGCTCTGTCTTCAAGCATTGTGTGTGGGTGTGGAGATATATATATATATATATATATATATATATATATATATATATTGCATATATGCTTTTCCTTCCACCTATTCTTATCTCTTCCTGATGCAAGAAGCTGAAAGGGAAAGGGAGGTGTCAGGGGTGATTATGTCTTTTGTTTGACTTCAGTGGCTTTGACATGAGAAAAAAAAAACAACCTACAGTTTATTACAAAGAAGGGAAATGGGGTTTAAAAAAAGATTTTCAAGATGCATTTTCTTGTGTCTGAGATTGAAGAGAGCCTGCATGGCGATAAAAAGCTCCTGAAAAGGCCCAAATCCATGGACACGTGCTTGCACATTTCTGCCTTCAGCCAGCAGATTGGCTTCTGGATCTGTATTAAATGCAAGATAATATTAAACTATGCAAGGCAGACCTTTGTAACTCAGCTTCTCCTAGATGACCGGGTGGCAGTCTTTGGTCAGCTAGGGCCAAGTCATGGAGAAGAAGATTAACTCTGGCTCCTAGGTGTTAACCTGTGGCTCCTCTCAGGCTTGTGTACAGCAGTTGCTGGGGAACATGGGTCGCAGGGTGCGTTGCACTGGCGTCCTGCTTGTGGGCTTCCTGTAAGCAACTGGTGGGCCGGTGTGTGAAGAGAATGCTGAACCTGAGGGGCCTTGGCCTGATCCAGTCTGATCTCTTGGTTGTTTTTATGAAACCTTGTATGCTACTTTGAGTAGCACTTCTGCATCAAAAGAGCGGGATAGAAAAGTTTGGCTAAAACTACCTTGCAAACTTGGCCACGATTGTTCCTGTTTTAGATACAGTGGAAGAGGGGTGTAGTTCCATCAGAAAATTCATGCTGTGTGCTCAGAAAGTCCTGGGTTTAGGGACTAACACAGATGGTTAAGGCCTGGAAAACTCGCCTGGAGCGAAACAGCCCATGGGTGATGCCAGTTCTAGGGCTGATGAATCAATGTTACGCCATTGTTATGCAGTGCTGAATAACAGTTGGCCTTCTTACATATACATGGCTATATTCTTTACTCATGAAGATTGCTTAGTGACTCTCGTAATACGCCAAGGCCAAAAGATGGGTAAGGAAGTTGTGCTCAACGTCTTTGCAATTCATGCTAAAAGAAGCACTGAAAAGAGTAGGGAAGTGCAGTCCTTTGCTTTAGAGTGATACCCTCCTGTTTCACAGTGCTTTAATTGCAGGAGGAAGTAGCCAAAGTAACTATGGGATACTCCCATGTGGCTTGGCTGAATGTGTCCTTGGCAAAGCCAGCGCTGTGCACTCGTGTTCCTAAGGGGTGCGTGAAGAGAAGGAAGGGATGCCACCTTGACTCCCAGGCCACACAGGTGTCTGTTCCTGTCTTAAGACACCTGAACGTGGGCTGTGTGTTTGCGAGAACTGACCATTTTGGGACCTGCTTATGGAATTTTGCTTGGAGCATTTCTTCTTTTGGAAATAGACACGAAGAGCTATGTTTTCTCAAATTCTGGGTGCCTGGAATCTGATCTTTAAATAGCCAATTTTTACTTTAAGCCTGGGTCGGACACGACGTTGCCACTAAACAACAACAATTCTTGTTAAAACTGTCATTCTCCTGGAGCATTTTGTAACTCTACCAAGCAAAGAAAAAGTAACTCTTGTGAAATCTTGAATCAATGTAACCTTAAGCATGTTTACTTGAAAATAAATTCTTCTGATTAAGACTTGTTTCCTAGTAAGTGTGCATAGGTTTAGATACACAGCTAGGAAGAGATTAATTGGGGGAAAAAATCTTACAGTATTCTCTTAAGACTGAATAGGAAAGTTCTTGGTGTATAAATATTTCCGCTCCATGTCTGTTATCGTGCCAGAAGCTTGTTCTGTGTCTCTCCAGTGAGTCATAAGAGTACAGGAGAGTGGTTCTGGTTTATCCTGAAGGAGAGACGATCCACGATTTATTTTATCAACATCTTTTTAAGTGCAGGCCAATGGAAAACGTAGCTTTTTCAGTAAACGTGGCAGCTAGGCAGGGATAAAATGTCAGCTGGTCCTATACCTGTCCATAAATATTATTGCTTGATAACTAGGTGTGGACATTTTTATCTCAAGGTTTTATCTCAGCAGTTTCATACTTTTAATGGATGCATTCGAATAACAGAATATCCCCCCACTTTTCTTTTTAGCATACCCAAAATGAAGATGGTGAGGCCACTGTTCTTGTTGAAAATGACCATTACATGGAAGAGTTCTTCCAACAGGTAAAATGCATGCCTAGTATAACCGAGAAGCAGCCAAGTATAAGAATGGCTGTCTCTGTTCTGGTCACTGCCTGGTCTGCCTCAAAGGAGGTCCATCCGGTCTGCCCAAAACCCTGGGATGAGGCTGATGCAGCTCTTGTGACCCACATCATGATATACCCTCAGGCTACAATTCCCATGGAAGCCGGTAGCTCAGTTGGTGGGGTGTGCACAACTGTTAAATGAACAGGATTAGAATCCTTTGCTAATACAGTCTTAAGGCAACTGCTAAATCCTTCTGGATTGGCATAAAAATCTCATCCTGAGGTTGAACAACAAACAAATGGTTTCCTATTTTCTACGTATTATTTAAATTGGGTAAAATGAAGGGGAGAATGACCATATAAACCACTTTGGCTAGTTAAAAGAGGGGGGAAAGGCAAAATGTAACAGTCATAAATAAATGTTATTTGAAACGTTTGAATCCTCTAATGTTGCTGACATTCAGGAAGCAATAATTTGCTACAGATATAAGATGTTGGGTCCAAAGCTGTTGATCATACTTTGATCCCATTGAAATCAACATGAACAGCTGCTTATGGCTCACATGTCATTTTGAAGGCAATAGTGACTGGGTGTGGATGATGGTGAGGGTGATGGCGGCAGTGCAGAGCAGAACAGAAGTGCTGAAGCTCTTTCAGTCTGAGGGCCAAATCCTATTTGGAAACTCTTATGGGGACCTCATTGCAATGGGGTGGGAGCAAGATCCCAAACATACCAGCCTGTTTTAGCTTATATGCCTCATTTCTAGTAAATACTCATTGAGAGAAGCATTTCAGCCTTTTAGAATGGGGGGAAATAACACACGACAGCCAGAAAGCCGCTAAGCAAATGGTCAGGGAAATGTTGTAGGGCATGGCCATCCAGGGAAACCCAGGTGGCCGAGTTTGGCTCTAGGTTCCAAGGCTCAGCTACTGCCCGATCGATCGAAATGAACCACTCCTCAGTCTTTTGACCCTGCATCAGGGTGTGTCTGGATTACCTGGCAACTAAAAAATGGGGGGGGGGGCGGTTTGCTGCTAGTGCTGAAGTTCAGACAGTTCAATAACCCACACTGAAAGGCTGTCATTAAACCCAAGATGGAGCATCAGTAAACTGTGGGTTGTAGAAACGTATCTGCACCCAGCCAAGATAACAAGCCATGATAACCAACTCACAGTTTATAATTCAGCAACCCTTCCTGAATTGTTCTCCATTAACAAGCCATGATCTGTTAGCACAGCTCAGTTTAGAGAACAAAACAAGCCATGTTGCAGCCACAACCCGCACCGAAGCCAGTCAAGGTGACGTCTTTCTGCTACATGCAGGAAGCTTTTAAAATGCATGGCAGTTGAACTTTTGCAGAAGGTCATAGCGAGTGACAATTAGCACGTGAAGCTGGAGCAGCAGCTCTTTGCTGTAATAAGTCTCCCAGGAAGCTCTAGGTGTTATCTCTTGCAGGCACAGGCTCTGCCACAGGGCTGAGAGCTCACACACCGCCACTCCCCGCTGCAGAGCTGTGCAGGCAGCCAAGTGCTTCTTGCTGATCGGCTTCACTGGTGCCATTTGGGGCAATATTTTGCAGGCTTTTTCGCTTCCCTGGGCCCCTTTTCTGTGGATAATGTCAGAAGGACCCACCAGCTCCTAGCCCAATCCTCTATGAAATCTAATTTTAAACTAGCAATTGGTATTAACACTCTTCAAAGAAAAAAAATGTTTTCAGGGGGGGAAATTGGAAAGTGAAGGGGATGCTTGTTTCAAACGGAACTGCAGCTGAGCGTTTGACGGAAGGTGTCCCACAGTAAGTTCATTCATATTTTATGGCAAGGAAGTCCAGGTTCTGTGCCAGGAAAACTGATTGATTGCTCACCCTTTGAGCAAACATGCTCACAGAGCGAGTAGAAAGACCAGTGTGCATAGCAGATGGTGTGATAAGATTCTGTAGTTCCAAACTGGAGCAAGTCGGATTTAAAATACTTTAAGTGGTGGCCAATCCTAATGACAATCCAAGCATTGCTGCAGTTAAGAGGACGCACTGCTTCTGATGTGTTGATTGCAGGGAATAAGAAACATGAAAATATATATCTTTCTTTTCCCTTTCCCTTTCCCTTTCCCTTTCCCTTTTCCTTTCCCTTTCCCTTTCCTTCCTTCCTTCCTTCCTTTGAGCCAAATTCTTGCCTTAGATGTTTAGGAGCATGTGAATTTTGGTTTCAGGAGAAATTCTGTGCCACGTATTGGCTGGCATACTTTACCAGCTGAAATTATTCTATCAAAAGCATTGTTTCATCTGTTTCTAGCTTAAAGGCAATTTTTCCGTACTTTGTCTCTGCATCTGTTCTGTTGGTATCACAACATGGTGATGAGGCCGTTGACCTTTCAGTACCAGTACCCTGTCGCTTTTCCACTGACGGGCACTTCTGATAAGTCCAGGGTCTTGTAAACTTCTTTGAAATGTAATATCGGTGGGTGGGGAGGATATGGCAGGAAGACTTGTGCTTCATCAAATCTTGGTGCAAGCTTCAAAACTTGTACTAAACTTCAGCTTAGATAAAGCTGCATAAGAGTCTGCTAGCATTTTGACTCATAACAAAGGAATGCTAATCTTTAATGCATCATCAGCACCATTTAATGGAAAATACTAGTCCCTCCTCGCAGTTCTCTAGCTGCAGAGGGACATCTCAGAGTTCATTCTACAGTTGATCTCTGATTTGCCTGCCTCATGCTGGGCGGGCTCTACCAGAAGACTGGCAAGGAGGTAGTATGGTTACCTAATATTCAACAGGTAGTATGGCTACCTAATATTCCTAGTGTCCAGAAACCAGGATAGTTTCTGAGCAATGCCAAGCCTGACCCAGGAAGGGGCATCGGAGCCTGTGGTTATGCAAGGAACTACATAAAATCAAGAGGCATTGGCTTTTGCTTTCAGCTTGGAGTGAGGCATTGACACATCATGTCCAAGCAATGCTAGAGGCCCTGGGGGCACCCCTTGGTCTGCTTAGGGAACCAATATGGCCACAGATAAGAGAAGTTTAAGCTTTCTTTTGCTCTTTTATTCTCCAAATTCCTATTTCATTTGTGCATTTAGTAAACTGCATTTTTTTTCTGACATGGGTGGTTTTATTTCTTCCTACGTATGTTCAATTCTAAGGTGAGGTGCCTTGGCTGGACCAGGCCCCTGGGGACTGATGTAGAAGCAAAGGGGGGTGTGTGTGTGTGTGTGTGTGTGTGTGTGTGTCTTCTTTCTCTCTCGTTGGATGCATTCATTATTATATTTGCTATCTCATTGTCATTCCTTTCCCCCCAAAGGTTGAGGAAGTCAGAAAATACATAAGCAAAATAGCAGACATTGTGGAAGAAGTGAAGAAGAAGCACAGCATTATTCTTTCTGCCACACATCCCAAAGACAGTAAGCCTTTCCTCTTTCAGACCTTTAAAACACACGGCAGCTGGACTTGCATGATGGCGCATCACTGCAGGTTCTTAACACACGAAGCTGGCACAGTCACCACCTTCGGTGCAAGGCGCCCCTACCTTGTAGGACTCCAGGTGCTGATTCCACCTTGACTGGCTTAAGGGTCCATGTCCTGTCCCTGCCCCAGCTGTCCCCTGCACAGGTGGCTCTGTGCTTCCAAAAGCGTCGACCTGCCTCGCCGGAGTGATCAGGAGCATGGTTCTTCACGGGCCTGGCTCCCCTCGGGCCTGTTGTTGTGGCTGTTGTCAGAAGAATCCCCCAGATTCTAGTTGGTGCCTGCTCTGTGACGGTGCCCACAGAGTTCTCATAGATACTGTATTCGCGTGATGTTTCTCCATGCATGCATCTTTAGGGGAACCACTGCAAAAGACTCATGATGGAGGAATACATTATGCCTTGAAACAGAGACTCTGGCCTGCCAGTGAGTCCACTTACTTACGGTCCACGACTCTGGGCCAGTTACATGTGCCACACAATCAGGTGACAATGCCTTAACACTCTGCAGGTGGTGGTGGGGGGTTGCATCTCTGAATGCCCCCTTTTTAAAACAAAACAAACCATCTCCTAGCTAGACACACCTGCACAGGCTGTCAGGAAGAAAGGTAACTCCCCTGGGGAAGGCAGAGCCATTTTGGAGAAGACCCAGGGCTTAGGGAAAGGTTGGTAATGTGTTTTGGGCTGCCTGATGAATTTTACTTCAGACTGAGAATGCCAAGCCTTATCAGATGGCCTTCTTTTGGGCTGGGGCAGCCACTGGTTGTTTTCCATGTTGCGTGCATGTTTTGCACCATGTGGCATCTTTTGACCAAACCCTTCCAATCCAGTTCAGTCCAGAGCCCAGCTAACTCAAACAACTTGAATTTCAGCCAGACAGATTCCACCAACACGCTAGAAATTTATTCCACTGACATCACCAAGGCTTATTTCCAACCAGGTATCCTTAGGAAGATGGCCGAAGCCTCAGAACCTTGGCCTAAATGTTATGCACAAGGCTTTTAAAATATCCACTTGTTTTCTCAAACAGTTGTGATCATGAGCTAATTTTAGCTTTCTGCTCTTAGACTGATGTATAGAGTGAACTAAATACAGTATAGAGTATTATCTAGAGGGATGCGAAGCGGTGCTTGGCACAGTTGTTTGGCTGAGGGTGGGGTGGGGACAATGAAAGCGCCAATATATAGAGCATTGTTTTATAAGAAATGTTTTGAAGTTGAATCAGACATTTGCAGCCATGGGAAATGTCAGCAGCTCCCAGCTTACATCTATAGCCCATCCCGGAAGGGAGTGAGATGCTGACTGCAGTGACAATATTTCCACACTTAGAAAATGCCAAAAATGCTTTACATGCTGCACAGAGATGCAATGCACTGTGATTTTTTTAAAGGACAGTCATTACTTGGAAGCTCCCTATTTTATAGTCACGAGGCACAGAGAAGGAGGAATGGGAAGGGCTGAGCAAAGGAAGGGAGCAAAGCAGAGCAAAAAGCAAAGCAAAGCAAAGCATGAAGTGTCAGCCTGGCCTGGCCTACACAGGTGGGTCTCCTTGGCTCTCCTGTGCTCCACCGGTCCTGAGTTCTCCAGCCAGTGGCAGAGGCCAAAAGTGCACCTCTGGTGTTCCTGGACAACCGGCTAACAGAACAGCTGCTAAATTCCTGGCCCCAAGTGGGAGAACAAACTCCCTTGCTCTGCCTCTGCCTGGTGGATGGGAGTGAGGCTGGATGGGGCCCTCACTCTGATTCTCGGCACGTGGGGCAGGACTGGTGGCCCTCTGGATCATTCGGAGGTGCAGTTCAACCATGTAGACAATACATGACTGAAAAATCCATTTCAGTCATTCGGAACCTTCACGGAGCGCTTCCTCTTGACCTCAGTGCAGACAGCTGCCTCGCGGGAATCGCCTGCCAAACCTAACTTGCTGATCCGGGGGGGGGGGGGCAGGATGTTCCCTGATGAGGGCCATAATTAGACTTGCTTGAGCATCGGGTCCGTTGCTACTTCTGCTTTTGCTCTTCATGCATGTAGAAGCTGCCAACTCTAGACCTGAAATACTGGGGATAAGTTCCCAGGCACTCTCCTCTGGGCAGGGCCTGCTGGCTGGGCTGCTGAAGACGTGGCTTGCCAGTGGCCTGACGCTGCACTGGCAGATGGCAGTGCCATCCTGGGCACGTCTGCCGCTCCCTTGATTCCTTGGCCTCGCAGGGCGGTGTTCTGCCCGTTCTGGGGCCTCTGCTCCATCAGGCTGGGAAGTTGTCCCTCTCTGGAAGCCCTGCCACTCTCTCGCTCGCACATGCCATTCTGTCGGGTGGAAGGGGAGGGACGGGGAACTAGCTGTTGCTTTCCTGCGCTGTCACGTCGTCTCCAGCTTCTCCAGCGCTATTTCAAAACGGTCATTTCTCATCATCAGCTCAAGCCTGTGTTTCAAATCCTTGCTCTTTCAGAAACGAAGGAAGAGCTTGAAGAACTGAACAAAGAAATCAGGAAAACTGCAAATATAGTTCGGGCTAAATTGAAAGGCAAGTAACGGAGAGTGCAACCCTATAACCGCTAGGCTGTGCCTGGCTGGGTGGCCTTCAGAAGCCTTTGCAGTGGGGCTGTGGAACCGCTCCAGCCCAGGGCCAAATGCCATTCGCTAGTAATGTATAAGATCAAGTTCTTGACTGTGTTTTATTCTTGTAACAAGAACTTTAAAAAAATGTAGGTCTGTCTGGGGTAGGGAATGGGGGGTAGCTACTGTGTGCCATCTGAGGTGCTTTCCTCTCTTTTGCAGCCATAGAACAAAGTTTGGGCCGAGACGAGAATGTCAATCGAACTTCAGCAGATCACAGAATACGAAAATCACAGGTAAGGTGCAGCAAGAAAAGCCTCTTGTAACCGCACGGTTACATACAGGTGGCTAAGATAAGCACAGCTTCTGAATGGGAAGATGTTTCAGACACCCCAGGGTAGGCGCGAGAGAGGAACCGTGGCCTCGATCCATTTTGGGGGATCTTGTATGAAAAGCAGACGTGTTCACAGACTTGTGCCCACAGCGACCGAGAGAGCAGAGAGCTGTACGTAAATTCTGAGAACACACATGCCTCCCCCTCAGAAGAAGCATGGAAACATTGTGAGGGAGGCACAAATTCACTTGGGTTTTCCTTCCTTCCTTCTTTGTAGAATATCCTAAGTGGCTTAAAGACCATCTGCCAAATATGACAGCTCAGCCCATATTTCTCTGAGCACAGAATTAAGCAAAAGGCTGGGGTGAAGCAAACGCTTGACCTAGTTGAGCTTTTTTGCCTGTCCAGCAAAATTGTCTTGGAGGGCCAGGGAAAGGGCAAGAAAGACCTCAAAAGAGCCTGCAACTCGGCCTCACCAGTCTCCTCCCCTCTCTGCCCCCTTCAGCCCTCTGCAGGATTGCAGGAAGAATTTTCTGTGCTGGCTGCAAGAGGGATTGGGGGCCAGAGCTCTGATGGCCCCCTCTGAGCTCAGAGGGGTGTTTCCAGCCGTGGAGCTGGGAAGCCAAATATCTTGGGGTCCCCCCTGCTATCTAGGGGCTTCTCTCCGTAGCTTAAAAAGAGGACCCAGCGTAACTTGGCATAATACGTTTGCTTCTATTCCTAGCACTCGGTGTTGGCGCGGAAGTTTGTGGAAGTCATGTCCACGTATAATGGAACCCAGACTGTCTTTCGAGAGCGCACCAAAGATCAGATACGCCGGCAGCTAGAAATCAGTAAGCCACCACACACCCTTTATGGTTTTTCTGGTTGACAAAAAGACTGAGCTGAGCAATCGGTATAAATGTTTTGAATTCACATTCTTCTGTAATCCACGCCTCAAACCCCACCTTGTCCTCTTCAGAACTTACATGTCCCGGATCTCAGAATTACGCTGCTTGCCCATTACGATGGTTACTCAGTAGAGTGGGAGCTGAACAGAGTTGTGGTTGTGGTTGTTGCTGCTGTTACGAAGTAGACACCTATAGATACACAACCTGTGTGAGAGCAGCAGGTGGATTCTTCTCTTGTAACTGGCAACAGTTCAGGCCCTTTTCTCCAGACGATACAGACAGACAGAGTCCAGGCTCCAGGCTCTGCCTCCAGAAAGAGCTGCATGTGCACCATCGGGTCCTTTTCCCAACGGACGTCTGACACTTGGGAATTCAAAATATATTTCTTGATTTTTTTTTCCCCGTTAGCCAACTGGAGTGCTTAGAATTTCTCGAGAACACAGAGGCTCCTATAAGGTCAGGACAATTTTTGATAGGAAGATAGGACACTTCTAAGAACCATCTGCTTGGGACTCCACTGAAGGAGTATAGCCCTGTTTCTTATTTTAAAGCTTGATCCTGCATCCCTCTTGCAATGGGGAAGAGTGCCTGATGTTTCATGCCTGATACTGGCATAAATTATTTGATATTTTATGCAGCTTTTATTTATCTGAATGCCTTGCTCAGTGGTCAGATCTCACAAAAATTACTTTAGGCTATCTGGTGGCCGCCTCACCAGCGCTGGCCCTTCTTACAACAGTTACTTCCCAAACTGGGTCAACCTATAAGCATCTGTAACATAGGAAGTGGTTTCTACATTTAAATTATTTGTATCCTGGCTTTCAGCCTAGGTGAGAAACAGAAGGTGGTATTAGCATGCTCATAAAAGAAGCTTACATCCAATCCAGTTACCCTGTTTCAGTAAACAATGACCTCTCACCCTCCTTCCTTTTCCCAGTCATTTTAAAATAGCCCCTGAATTGTTACCCTGGATTAAGTGGCCTTGGTCTGTTGTCAGTTGTCAGATAAGTTAAGCTGCTCCTAGCCACCTGTCTGTGATAGTGAAGTAGTTCTGAGCTCTCGCCTAGGTTGTTATAAAATTTGCAATGCTAATATGTCGGACCCTCGTGCAACAACGATACGTTTTTCCCTCGTAGCAGAATCTGTCCACTTGAATATAAAGCAGATGCCCTGTTCTGTTTAGCAAAGTAGTTTAAGATGAATCATCTCCCCACACTGCCATTTACTAACGGTAGGAGGCAGGCATTCCATTGCTGCTTTCAGATTTCTAGCAAAGCCGTTATTATGCACTGTGTAATAAACAGATGTCTGTAATTTTTTTGCTAGCTGGAAAAACCACAACTGATGAAGAACTGGAAGAAATGTTAGAAAGTGGCAATCTTTCTATTTTCACTTCTGACGTAAGTATTTCAAGTTTATTTTTGCTGCCCTTATTTGTGTAGGATGTAGTGATTGAAAGAAAGGCACTGTGAAATATAAAACAGAATTAAGAACAACCAACCAGCAGAGTTCCAATCAAAGAGCACGTGTTATTTCTGTAATCAACAGACAGAAGATTCCTGTTCATTTAATGTCCGTTCCCTCTTTCTTATTCACTAAAGATTATTTTGGACACCAAAATTACGAGAGAAGCTCTTGATGAAATTGAGTCACGTCACAAAGATATTATAAAACTGGAATCCAGTATACAGGAGCTGCATGAGATGTTTATGGACATGGCAATGCTTGTTGAAGTTCAGGTAGGTGACCCGATGTTACCATTTTTTGGTTAGGGCATCTAGTTGGAGCCATACTGGGATTCATTTGCTTGTGCCTTCAGAGACACCACTAAAAGCCACACCCCAATAATCTCTGTGTTGGGCTGGTAGCTTTTTTTTTTTAAACAGTATTTAGAAAACCCTCCAAAGTCTGAGGGTGGCAAGTTGCTCCAACTGTGCAGCACTCCCAAGCTAGGGAGATAAAGCAAGGTGAGTGCTTCTCCGCGGGCAAGGGGATCTGCTTATTTTGCAGGCTAGTTTTCATGTATTTTTGAGGGAAGTGCAGTAGAACAGTGGAGTAAATAACTCCGGAACAGTCGTGTTTTCAAAATGCAGTACATTTCTCAGTAGTGTGATTTCTGGCATGTTTAAAGAAAGATTCTGTACTTTTCACGACGAACACTTGTGCCACAACCCAATACTCAATTCCATTTTACTTCGCTGTCCCCACCAACATCCTGGCTGCCTTGAAGTTACAAAATTGAGCATGTGTGGCTATTTTTATTATGTACAAGTGTGAATTCGTTTCCTATGATGAGCTGAATTAAGATGCAACTTTTAAAAGGGATGTTAGTTCTGAATCTCCATGTGATCGGCTATTTTGGTGGGATGGGGCTTTTCAACTTACTAGTTCCTGTGGAGGGCGGGTGGATTTTTAGCCATGAAGAAATGAACATTGCATGAACTTCTTTAACATTTGCTGTTTATTGTTGCCGATACTGTCTGCCGATGGACAGAACCACACAGGTAACACACCTTCTGCAATATTCCCATTTTCCCCATGTCATTCCCCAAGCCGGTTCATCAACCCATTACGGCACTGCGCACTGGCATTCTAATAGGATGCATTTGAGTCACCAACCAGGGACTGCCCTTCCTTCATATTCTGGTCCAGTTGCCCATGGCAGTTCGAGTTCAGGACTAAAGTAGGATATCCAAATGAATCCAAATCCCATGAACCAAGTGGCTTGGAATGGCAGCTGATGCCCTTGTGGAGAGTCCTGCTCCTCCGTGGGGTGATGGCCCCATGTGGTCTGGTTGACCCAGTTCCGTAGCACCGCAGACAAAGCTGTCCCATGGCACTGAACACCCAAAGCCACCCGGGAGCGGCAATGGACTCCCCTGAGAACATCACGTGCGAAGGCAAGCAGAGAGGCGGCTCATCCCGTCGGCACGCTCATTGCCACATGCTTTCCTTGAGTGCAAGGAGACTGCTGCAAGCAGGGAGCGCTGGTGGTCCCTTGGCGGGGAGGAAGGGAGACACACGCAGGAGCAGTTCTGCAAGGGGGTTGCAAGGGGTTGCAGGGCGAGCAAGCTAAGAGCAGTAACTGCATGGCCTCTCAGGGGACCTGCTGCTCCAGAGGGCTGCCCTTTGTTCAGGAGCAAGGGAAATGCATCCACTTGCAGGAGCAAAGCTGGCTGCCGGCTCCTCTCTGCGGGCAGTTGGTGGCTTAAAGCCCCTTCACTGCGGCACGTGAGGCAGATAAAATCCTGATGGCAGCACCAGGCTGAGGATCCAAACTGCATCCTGGTGGATGGGCAAGACAAAAGACTTCATTGTGGCGTCACCCCTATTAGAATGCCAGTCTGAAGCAACCTCGTTAAAGTACCTCTCATTTTTGTAGTTATGTTTCCTATTTTCAGTATTATTCCCAGCCCTCCCCTGCCTGCTGATGTGATTTCCCTGTCTCTTAGGTTCAGCATCAGATGTTTAAAACAAAAATGCAACTTTTCTGAAAAATGTGAATGCTGTCACAAAAGAAAAGTCATCTTTGCATAATCCTTGCTCTAAAATTTCAAGCACCCTTCTTTCCATTCTCGATCATGCAAATGATTCCAGAGGAAAATTCCGTCCGTGGTATAACTCTGCTTCTCTGTGTGCTCTTGATTCTAATGTTTAAGGGTGAAATGGTCAACAGCATAGAGAAGAATGTGATGAATGCAGCCGATTATGTAGAACATGCGAAAGAAGAGACCAAAAAAGCAGTTAAATATCAAAGCAAAGCACGCAGGGTAAGTTTTTGGCTTTGTGAAGGCAGCTCGCTTCATTGGGTATGGCTTCGTGCAGGCAGACTATTTGCCGAACATCCAGACAAAATATAAGAGCTGAGGTTGTTACAATGGCATGTTCGCAGTACTTTCTCCATAAACCTCCAAACAACTATTCCAGAAAAGGAATGGTTTGATGAATATACATAGTCTTAATACAAGGTGGTGATCATACTGCATTTATATCCAGACTTTTTTCTTCTTGTGTATCCTTACAACAATCTGGTAAGGTAGGTTGTGCTGAGAATGAGCAACTGGCCCCAACTCATCCAGTGAGCTTCATGGCTGAGCAGGGACTCGAACCAAGATCTCCGATATATAATATAATATAATATAATATAATATAATATAATATAATATAATATAATATATATTATAAAATAAAATATTGGGGCAGATCAGAGGGTGGAGTTTGTGGGTTGTACAAACCATTCTCCTTTCAGCTGAAATGTTGAAATACCAGTAGTACATTAGATGATTCAGACTGGATGAGCAAAGCTTTCTAATTTTTTAAAGGCAGCAACAGCCAAAAAGCCTTTTTGTTCTTTCAGTCAGTTTTAGAATTCCCAGTCAGAGGTAGCTGAAATAGACAGTTTTAAGTGTATTTGCAGTTCATCCCAGGGTGTGAGGTGCAGCCAATCAGTAGCTTCATGCCTTGCACATTTGGCCACATCCCACCGACCCTGTTTTGTACCCGCCTCTGATTGGCGGACATCAAGATGCAAGTAAAACTCTGCCAGCAGCAAAATATATTGTACAAACAGCACAACTATCCGGTTGATACCATGCTGACTTTCACATGAGGTGACAGAACAGTTACTCAACATCATTAACTGCACTTTTGTTTGTGTTTTGCTTTCCTTTGCCATTTCCTTTGTGTTTTGCTTCCCTTTGGCAGAAAAAGTGGATAATTCTCATGATAGTGTTTGTGCTGCTTGCTGTTCTTGCTGTAATAATTGGCTTGTCAGTGGGGATTCGGTGATGCTCCGCTAGCTTCAGCGTGCCTCTCACTCTCTTGTCATGCAGTAAGTACTAATCGACTAACTCGCCTTCCATGCTAACCCGCGTCCGTCAGGGATCCACGCAATGTGGCCATGACTTAAGAGGGTTTGCCAAACCAGCAGGTTGCTTTCGACAGCCACAGAAGCATTTCAGAAGTCATGTCTCCCGCGAGAACTGAGACACCTAGTGGCTAGCAGCTCCGATGTGTCTGGACTCTTGCATTTGATTGGGATGGCGTGATGCCCACTTGAATTAGATTCCCTCTGTCTGACTTGCCCTTGAGTTGGTGTAGAAGCATGCAGACATGAAGCTTTATATGGAATGCTGTTTTTTACATAGAACAGTGCTATGATATGCTAAAGCTATTGTGTGTTTGATGTGTGTGTGGATATAATACACACATTCGATCTCTTTAAACGTATAAGAGGTTGGATGGGTCGTGTCTAAGGGTCATTCCCATTTCCCTCTCCAAGATCCCCTGTTCTCAGACTGCTGAGGAGCTGTCAGCCAAGACTGGCTTTCTTTCAGGTTATCAATGTTCCCGTGCACAAACGTCTCTGCTTCTTTTGGCTTCTCTGGGCCAGCAAATTACCCCGGCGATGCCCCACTCACTTCTGTCCCAGCAGACATGATCTTTCTCAAAATTTAGGGCAGAACCCAGTCTCTCTTATTCCCATTGGTCTGTAATGCACCACATAAGCCGATGGAGCTGTATAAAACAAAACAGGAAGAACGCTCAGCCCCATTCTGTCAAACTCAGCTCTGTTGGACCTTCTAATGCGGGATGCCCCACCGCAGTGTAAGGCCAAAATCGTCAGAATTGCAGTTCTTAAAACCTGAAGGACTGAAAAGTCCAAGTGACAAAGTGTCCAAGTGTAACACCCCTGAGTCCAGAGCATGGGAACCTGGAATGCCTCTCTGGATTGCTCCCACTGAAGAGTCTCTGCCTGCCCCACCCACCCACCCTGCCTCACCTACTTTGAGGGTGGAGAAATGCAGCTCTATTTGGGAGGAGAGGATCCTTGAATGCTTTAATCCTTATTTTTACTCAAAGTGATTTCTACTGAAACGTTCACTTGCAGGTGGGCAGGGCATGTTCGGTTCTTGTATCTCTACAATGTTGCTCTTCCTTCTTTCATTTAACATTTGAGGATAAGCTAATCATCTTTTTTCTTTCTTTCCAGAAACTGTTGTTCATAATAATTTGTGTCTCTATCTTGATTATAATCATTGGGATTGTTCTGGCAGCAACCTTCTCCTAGCAGTCCTCACCTTTCAGGAGTCTGGATGCTTCTGGGTCCCGTGCAAGGAAACCAAACAGCCTAGTTCTTGTCAAGATATAACTCTCTTGCCGTAATGAGATTTCCTTTCTCAAGATTGGCCAGTCGTTAACCACTTAAATAACCAGTAGCACGTCATGTTTCGATACCTGCATATCTGAACCAAACTTGTAACACACACGGTTTTTCCTCCCAAAAGCTGGAAAACCCATCTAAAAGATTTAACTTATAAGCTGCTAAAAATAAATACACTGTGTGCTAACTATTTTGGAAATGAATTCTACCTCTTGATATACCAGTGTTACTGGCATGGAATTAGGGGAATTCATTGCCAGAAACATAAAGAGTTTGCAGTGTGACTTTGTTTTCCATTATGAATTCATCTTGTTTAAATTTAAGCAGCCACATTCATCAAATAACCATTTGACGGCAATCCTAAATGCGCTTACATTGGAGGTAGATTCTATGGAAATAATTGAATTTACTTTTAAGTAAATATGATTAAGCTTGAGATGTGACTTCACATGCTCCTGTCTCCTGTTTTAGGAATTTAAATGTCTTAAAATATAAATCTTAAAATGCATATTATCAATAAACAAAGTAAACATATGTTTTTAATAGACACAAGGCATCCAGGTAGAAATTGAAGTGCTTTTTAATAGCAGTGACTTCATGAATTGTTCTTAAGTCTTAAACACTACTGTGAATTGCATTCCTCCGCTTGTTGATTAACACTGGCCTGGTTTGTCCCGAACGCTGAGGTGGGATTTAGCACTTCACGCCTGAGCTGGAACAAACATAAATGAAGACTCGGGCCTGTATACAGCCCATTCTCTTCCTACATGGCTGGATGGAGAGCCATTCATTTGGACCATCAAAGGTTTGTTCCCTCTTGTGCACGGCCTGCCATGCTGTTCTGCACAAACCAGGCAATAATGTCCTTTCTTTGTTCGAAAGAACTTACACTCCACTGTAAAGTTTGCTAAGCGCGGCTGTTACGTTGCCCCGTCCCGCTCAGATGTGACTTATAGTGCTTGAAGGGCTCCAGACGTGCTGAGATGCGTGGGAAAGTGCTCCTTTGCACCTAGAATGAATGTCTGCCACCTCCCGCATCCATCCATGCCCACCTCGATGGAGACACGAGCTTGGCGCACCTCTTTCGCCTCCTCCGTTAGAGTCGATGTAGAAGCTTTTCCTTGTGGGACCAATCTGGGCGTGCAGTTGAGCTCCCACTGGCCTGCCAAGGGTCCCTTGTGCAACTCTGTTTGGGCCGTAGCCAGCACTGCCACTCTGCCTTCACTGGTTCTGCTGAGCTTCCTGCTTGTGGAACCGGGAATTCGTAGCAATCCTATAAACGAGCAGAAATGCTCATTTCTAGGCTGGCGCTGGTCAGCAGAGCAAACATCTGTGGCTCACGACTGCTCTGCCTCGCTCCAGAATCGAGCATTTCTACTTATCTTGGGGTGCTTTGAGAACCTCTACATCTCTACTGCACTAAGCAACAGATCTAGCTAAGGGACAGCACTGGGCAGACCGAGAAGATGCTTGCGATTAAATTGTGATAAAGATGCAAATGTACAAGTCTTTAAGCTTGAACTAATTTTCGAGTACTTCTAATTGGTCAGGAACTCAAAGGCGCAGATCAGATCTACATTGCAATATTAGCTACAGTGTAACAAGCCATTATTTCCTCTTCCCCAAGGAGCAAAAAGCAAAGTTTTGTTTCTTTAAATTCATATCTGGTCTTTGGTGAACAGGGAATGATTCAGAGGAGCAGGCAGCTTTGCAATCCATTTTAGAAAATGTTTTTATCTTAAATAGGACACTGATTTTGTTGGGAAATTTTGCCTCATTTAATTTCCGAAACATGAATGAAGTGTTCTCAGTGGCAATGGCCATCATCCAAAGAACATTATTCTGTCCACTGAAGTCCCACCGTGATGGATAGGTTGTCCCCAATACAATATCCCACTGTTAGCAACTTTTAAGCATTTCAGAAATAACCAAAACCGTTTTAATTTTGTGTTGCTGTTTAGTTATTGTATGGTGCTGTTATTATGTAAAATACATGTAACTATATTTTGATTATCTATTGTTTAAATATTAATGTAAATATTTATGCTGGAAGCAAAATAAAATATGTGTCCTTTTTTCTTTTTTGTTTTTACAAAATATGAGCCTTGAAATGTTTGTGTTTTTATTTAAAAACATACAGTTGCAAGTATATTTTACTTCAATCTGGGCTTGAAAGACATGTTTTTTTATGTTTGGCATTCATGTAATGGCTGCAACAGTAGCTTTAATAACTGTCATTTCAAAGCACTGAACTATTTTGAAATTTTGAAGGGTTGTAAATGTCCCATAGAAAATGTTTCCAACAGTTCACCCTGAAAATACATAGACCTGTAAATATCAGCACTTCAAGTATCTTTCTTGCCTGAAAGTTTCTTGATTAAAAAACGAAGTACCCTGTATCAGCAGAGCATCAGGGTGAATAGGTCACATTTTGCAATCTCACTACATTTTGCAATCTCCTGTCACGTTTTCTGTTAAGCTATTTAAGTCACTGTACCTACATGACAGCACAATATTTTGGCCTTCAAGATGTGTGTGCACACATGCATGTACCCAGAGTCCATTTACTAAAGGCTAACGCAAAAAATCATACTTTATAATAAACTTTTTACAACACCATATTTGTTTTATTGAATTTCCAGAATCCATTCTTGTTACCAAAAGGGAAAACGGGGAACATGGCATCTTCACAGCTTTTCCTAATGCGGTGTTCTCCGGATGTGTTGATCCAACTGATCTGGCCAGAAAATGCCACAGACCCATGGACTAGGACTGTTGGAAGGAGCCTAGAAGGCCATCAAGTCCAGTCCCTGCTGGCGCACGACACCATGTTACACCATCCCACTCAGATGACTGTCCAGTTGCGCGTTGAATGCCTCCAGGGTGGGAGAGCCCATGACCTCCTTCGGTCATCGGTCACATGGTTGTACTGCTCTGACCGGCAGGAACCTGCCATGATGTAGCTTGAGCCCTTCCTCAAGACTAAACCTGCCCCGTTCTTTCAGTCTCTCCTTATAGTGCTTTGATTCCAGTCCCCAGATCATCCTCTGAATCCTTTCCAGCTTTTCTGTGTCATTCTCAAACTGTGGTGCCCAGACTGGGGCACAGCACTCCAGATGAGGTCTGATTAGCACTGTGTAAAGGGTGACAAGTACATTTTCTGCTGTACTTTATTCTCTTCCTGCATCTGCTTCCAATGCTGCACAGAGCGTACACATTTGCCATTCTTAAAGTATGGCCATAACTTAGAGGCTATTGCAGGAAGCAATGGGGAAGTCGTACCTCACGGGCCTATGCACAGGTAAAATGGAATCAATCTCTCCTTTATTTAACTTCCATATCACCCAATAGCCAATGCTTTTTGTGTGGTTTGCAACCATACCTAAGCAGACCTGTGGCCCAATAAAATGCCTTCAATTTTTTCATAACATTCACATTTTAAAAGTTTCATTTCTTTAAAAAGGTAAGCAGACAAAACAGCACTTAAATAAAGGATATACCTGTTAAAAGTGAGCTTTTCTGACCATCTGTTCACTCATTTGTTTAACTGCTTTACGGGGGGAACGGACGGAAAGATACGCCTTTTCCCATTTTTGCTTTCGACAAAAATGGGGAAAAAATATGATCATCCCAGGAATGTTGCTCAGCCCACAGCCCATCTGAATGCCCTTTGGTACGTCCTCGTGACTCATATGTCTTGCTAAATATAACCATGGCACCCATCCTCAGACGCAGGCTGGCCGGTCACTCTGCACCTGTGAAGCAACATAAGCCATTGCTTTGCAGTTTACACAACCATCCGTTGCGATTTCTATTTTGGTAAAGCAATGCTATCGAGCCCAGCTGATGGGGGTAAAGGCAGACAGAGAAATCCCAGAAATTGAGCAAAGGCTCAGATAGTCCAAGTGTACAGGTGTTTAGTGGATTCATAACTCATCTTGGCCAAGTGCTGGAGAAGGAAATGGAAAAGGTAAGTTGCATTGTTTCCCTGTTCTGGGGGGAAAGACGTGTGTGGCCTTGTGATGGGCCTGCGCTTTTGAACTGTCAGTGACAGATGGTTCAGCCGGTGCCTCTTTGATTTGGAGGAAAGCAAAGCACACTTCTTGCACTGCATCAACCGGCGACACAAAATCTGAGTGCACCGTGCAACTCAATATCAAAACAATTACTCTGTGGGTTGCGACGTTGCCTCGCTACACCTTCGGCTGCATTCATGCACCCACTTAGCTGAAATCAAAGGTGCTTGAATTGCAGGAGAGTTTTCAAGGATTGTAAAAGGAAAGAAAGGCGGGTGGGTCGCCTTTGAGCTACCGTCAATGAGAACAAGGGACACAATTTGCTTTTGCTGCCCTTTATCTCTCCCTTCTATTTCTGACCCACTCTGTCAACATGCAGCCTGCAAGGTCTTTGTGTGCAGCAAGCCAGAGCGGTGGGGCAGGCAGTGGCGCAGGCAAGGCTGAACTGGAAGCCAGAATTCAGAGGACACGTCCTGTGGCTTCCCACTACTGCCGGCTGCCAGAGTTGGGAGCTGGACTGGGAGCCCTCACTTCTGCATTTCTCCCTTTCCGTTCCTAGGCCTGGCCAAACATGAAGCCTTCTGTGCTGACCTCCCTTTGCAAGGAGCCACAGGGTCTGAAGAGGGCTCTGAGGCCTGGACTAGCTTGGGTTTGACAGTGGTGCCAGACAGCATGTTGTAAGTGGGTCAGAAGGTTTACGAGGACAAGGTGCTCCCAGGCAGGACTTGCCACGCAGCCTCATTCCTCCAACTTGATGGCATTTATCCGCCTCTTCCATCTTGTTTCCTCCTGGCTGTAGAAAACAGATTAACTAAGAGCCAGTGGAATAGTTGCACAGTGGACCCCCCTGTCTGTGAGGGTCAGATTTGGTGCTTGTGGGATCTTGCTGGCTTAGTGCATGGAGGGAAATAACCCTCTTGTCATTCAAATTACCTGTTTTATGGATTTAAATATCTGATACTGAGCCAAAGGTAAACATAATCAAATGATGAGGTACATGTTGGCTGTACTAATTGAACTTGAGGTAAAAATAATGGCCAGGTGAATAATAACCATAGTAATGCAAAACCTGAGGTGAAAATAATGGCCAGGGAAATAGCGACCATAGTAATGCAGAACCTGAGGTGAAAATAATGGCCAGGGAAATAGCGACCATAGTAATGCAGAACCTGAGGTGAAAATAGTGGCCAGGGAAATAGTGACCGTAGTAATGCAGAACCTGAGGTAAAAATAATGGCGGGGGAATATTGACCATAGTAATGCAGAACCTGAGGTGAAAATAGTGGCCAGGGAAATAGTGACCGTAGCAATGCAGAACCTGAGGTAAAAATAATGGCGGGGGAATATTGACCGTAGTAATGCAGAACCTGAGGTGAAAATAGTGGCCAGGGAAATAGTGACCGTAGTAATGCAGAACCTGAGGTAAAAATAATGGCGGGGGAATATTGACCATAGTAATGCAGAACCTGAGGTGAAAATAGTGGCCAGGGAAATAGTGACCGTAGTAATGCAGAACCTGAGGTAAAAATAATGGCCAGGTGAATAATAACCATAATAATGCAAAACCTGAGGTAAAAATAATGGCCAGGGAAATAGTGACTGTAGTAATGCAGAACCTGAGGTGAAAATAGTGGCCAGGGAAATAGTGACCATAGTAATGCAGAACCTGAGGTAAAAATAATGGCCAGGTGAATAATAACCATAGTAATGCAAAACCTGAGGTAAAAATAATGGCCAGGGAAATAGTGACCGTAGTAATGCAGAACCTGAGGTAAAAATAATGGCCAGGTGAATAATAACCATAGTAATGCAAAACCTGAGGTAAAAATAATGGCCAGGGAAATAGTGACTGTAGTAATGCAGAACCTGAGGTGAAAATAGTGGCCAGGGAAATAGCGACCGTAGTCATGCAGAACCTGAGGTAAAAATAATGGCGGGGGAATATTGACCGTAGTAATGCAGAACCTGAGGTGAAAATAGTGGCCAGGGAAATAGCGACCGTAGTCATGCAGAACCTGAGGTAAAAATAATGGCCAGGTGAATAGTAACCATAGTAATGCAAAACCTGAGGTGAAAATAATGGCCAGGGAAATAGTGACTGTAGTAATGCAGAACCTGAGGTGAAAATAATGGCCAGGTGAATAATAACCATAGTAATGCAAAACCTGAGGTAAAAATAATGGCCAGGGAAATAGTGACCGTAGTAATGCAGAACCTGAGGTGAAAATAATGGCAGAGGGAATATTGACCATTGTAATACTGAAGCGGAGGGCTGGATGGAGCACCTGGCGCACCTGGCAACCCCATAGGTAACGCAATGGGGCTCCTGGCTCATGATGCGCAGAGCATCCAATAGCCACCCCCAGCACGTCTGTGTGCAGAACTGGCCGGTGGCCCCCGCGCCAGGGCGGCCATGTGGCTTTGGGCTCCGGCTGGACTTTTACAGGAGCTGTCCGTGGTGCTGAACCCATTTGGGATAATGGGACACTCTGTGCAGTGGGGTCCTCCTGGCCCTGACATTGGAATCTCTTTAAAACAGCTCCAGCTATTGGGAAGTATAAAAATAGAACAAATAAATAATTTTTATCACCTTCTTAAGATCATCCTGTCCTCTCTGTCTTTGGCAGCATATGATAAGCTTTTTAATGGGACCCTGAGATTTTTATTGTTTAGTAACATTCTGTGTATGTTTTTACAAGTTTGCACAGACATAATGCTTATATTATTTACAATGTTGTATTTGAGCATTTTTAAAAATCTTTTAAACCACCCAGAAAACTTTGGAATAAATTCTGTGAGCTGCATACATTTGACAAATTTGAACGATCCTTTTGTTGTGGACATAAGAAAAATAACCCTATGCCTGTATGGTTCTGTTTGTTTGTTTCAAGGAGGAATTTGTGACGCATACACTGGTTATTGTTTTTATTGTTCTTTTCCTGAAGCTGTCCTGATCATTATTTATGCTCTACAGCATAAAACACAGAACAGAGAAATAAAAGAAACTTTGGTGTCAGAGCATCAAACCTGTAAGGGTGAAGAAAGGACAACCACGAAGACAAGAAGTTCTCTGAACCTGAAAAAGAAAAGCAAGGTGATGCTTGATAGATTTAATGAGGGTCATAATTTCTTATATTCCAGTCAGAAATTAGGTTTTCCCAGATTGCCCCAGTCAATATCTGAAGCTGCTTTGGAAAAGTCAGGAGATTTGATCCAGAATCTTCCAGGATACTGCTGTTTGGGCCCTTAAGGGCTCAACTTTATGCCTGTTCAGGCAAAAGCAAGTCTTTTTTTTGTCTAAGAATGCAAAGGATTAGAGTGTAAGTGATTCATTCTAATCCAAACCAGATTCTTGGAGGCCAGATAAATCATGTACCATTACCCATATTATGTAATCAGAGGTAACACAGTTCCTAATACCAGAGTACTGGTACTCTGAATACTCTCATTCTTCTTGTGGACTTCTCAGGGGCATCTGGTTGACCACCATTAGAAACGTGATACCAGACAGGATGCCCCCTCCTCATCACATCCAGAAAGATGTCATGTACAACATTGGCTGGGAGATTCTGGGAAGTTGTAATCCAACATGAAGGGCACCGGGCTGGGGACAGCTGCCCTACCATGACGACTAGCAAAGGCCTCGCATTATCACATCTTGGTTGGGTCTAGGCCAAGAGTGTGGATTTTTTCCTCCATAGGGCCATTGGCTTATGGAAAACATTACTCTGAGAGATGGCTGCAGCTGGTGGCAGCTTTGCAGCATGGCATAGCTCTTTTCCTTTCTGCTGCAGGCTGTTCCTTCTCTTTTCTTGCTGGAGCACATATGAAATGGAAGTGGATGCAATTCTCAGAGAGGAGCCCTGGAGAGCAAGAGTGGACCTGCAATGTCCATAGAACTGGGTGGCACTGATGCTTCTGGGGAATTAGGCCGAGGGCTGTGTCCAAACTTTAGCTTGCAGGTTCCCCACCCCAAGTCTGGCTCAAGGATCAGGAAACTCCTCCCCCCCCCCCCCCGCCCCAAAGGAAGTTTTCCTTCACAGCCTCTTTTCTCATGCGCCCATTATGGTTGCCTACATTTGTTATATATACTATTTTAAAATCAATAAATATCTACGCAGTTGGCAGTGCATATCCTCCTTTGCACTGCCATTTACTCAACATGTTAATGCTTAATAGGAAGCCTAGCTGTTAAATATTCATTGGCAGATCTATCAGCAGGCAAGGCTTCGTCGCAGCTTGATTCAATTTTCCCAACTCCATTCATTCATGGTAAACAGGACTGTTCTGAGAGAATGAGAACTGCATTTGCTGAAGGAGTAACAACTGATTCACTTATCCCGAGGTCTGGGTCAGGGCCTATTTTGACAAACCTGCTAATATTCCCGCACCAGTGATGTCGTCATTGGCATTCCAACTGCAATGTCAGAAAAGCAGGGTAAAGGGAGGGAGCCAGAGGCAAGTATTCTCACACCTATGGGGCCTCCGCCTGTTCAGAGGAATAATTGCTGGCCTCATGCCAGCAGTGGGGCAGCCAAAAGGAGTTGGGGTCACACACCCCACACAGTCCATCCCAACACTCAGTCTGTAACTATGCCTTAGTTGAATGGCATTTTTGAAGAGGGGGAACCTCCGCAAAAGCCAGGAGGGTACCAAACCTGTGAGTAGGTGCCAGCTGAGCTGATAGACCTGGGCTCAGCACGCCTGATATACAACCATTTCCCTTAACCCTGGGTCTCCAGATGTTGTTGAGTCATGTCCTGGCCCTATTGGCTGGGACTGATGTGAGTTGTAGTCCAACAGTTTCTGGGGGCCCCTTCATTGGGATAATGGTGTTATTTTTGTTCAGCATTTGCAGCTGGAAAGGATATTCAGCAAGGCAACTAGGTAAGGAGCCAAAGGAAGCCACTAATGTATTCAAGGTGAAAACTGATGTTGCATTCTTACGGGGTAGCGATAGCTTGAGATTCTAATCCAGTTCCTTTGATCTGAGCATTCCAACCTTCTTCCCCTTTCTTTTGCCTCTCGGTTGGAAGGAGCTTGCTGCTGCACAGATTGGAAGCTGACAGCAGAGGGCATCTGCTGTCTGTGAAGGGCTGTTTCCTTGAAAGGGGTTTGCAGAGATGCTAAGATGCTGCTGAGATCATTTTGAGATGGTGTGTGTGTGTGGGGGGGGGGGGGACTTCCACCCTGCTGACAGAAAGCAGCCCATGAGGTGAATCGCAAGGTCCTTGCTCTGAAGTTTTGAGCAATGCTTGAAAAATTTCAACAAGACAGTGACAATTTTCTCCAGAAGGGTAGGCATATGGTGACGTGATATTAATGAGTGTGGTATTAATGAGTGTGGAACTATCACACAGTCAAATCGCCATGTTGCAAAGGTCCAGCCATCAATCTGGCTCATGGATCACCCTCTCAACATTTAGAATTATGGGATTCATCTGAGCATGGCTTTTATCCCACAAACCGGGGCTCAGTCAAGACTGGGCTCAGTCCTGGCACATGTCCAGCTCTAACTGAGGACCCCAAGTGTGTCCTGAGCACATTCCCCATACCAAGAAGACCAGCAACTTGCTGTCACATGCCTGAAATGTGAGTACTTTTTTTTTTTGTTGGGGAGGGGGAACACACAATCCACTCTAAAATTTGCAGATGGGACAGCTCAGGCAGTCATCTTTGGTGTGACAAGGGGAGGGGTGCAGAGCACGATTGCTGCTATTAAAATGTCGAAGGGTCTAAATCACACAGCCTCCTATTCCTGCTTTCCCAGGCCTTTTCCACCGTGTTTCTGCCCGGCGGCAGCCATGGCGAGTGCTCTGTCCCAGTCGGTGGGCATCCACTGGTGGCTAAGAAATCCATCCTCTCCACCTCCCTTCCAGTGCCATGCCTTTAAAATAAGAGTAAAATAGCAACTTACTTCACTGGCTATGAGAGGATTTGGTTTAGTGAAATGATAAGGTTAGGCAGAGGGAAGGGACAAGCTTAAGCACATGCTGACACAGGTCTAGCATGGATCCAAACTATGGAACTGGAGCTTCAAAGCTGAATGAAAGACTTGGAATGGCAAAAGAGGAACTGAAATTTGCAGTCTGCATATGCCTGTGAGAATGAGTTGTTAAATGAAAGTTTGCCTTTTAACGTGTCAGAGGCATTGATATCCAGCCAGAAGGATCAGACATTGACCCTAAAGCTGAGTCAGAAACACCAGGGTCAAGCCCAACCCAGAGGCATAGACACAGGACCAGACAAACCAGACAAGAAATCATGGTTTTTGTGCTGGCTGAATTATATTTTAGAGCAGGCTCCCCCAAAATTTTGTCCTCCAGATATCCTGCACTTCAGTTCCCAGCAGGCCTAGCCAATGATCTGGAAATCTGAGAGCTCATTCCAAAATACCTGTAGGACGTCAGGTGGACAATGGTTGTTTGCTGTGTTGGAATATGTTGGAATTTTAAAGTCTTTTTTCTTAACACACTGCCATCTCATTGTAGCTCTCTGCTTATGTTGTTTGCTACCTTGGATGGGTTTTTTTTCCTGCAAACCAGAAAGCTACCTATTTAAAACCAATCCAACAGCACAAACTTATTTCCCTGTTTTTAACAGCCCAACAGTCCATCATCTACTTCTTCTTCCTCTGTCACACAAACAACAAAAGCAACCACTAAAAAAAAGCTGCCAAAGAAGAAAGCAAACCTGGTCAGTGTCCAGGGGCTGAACAGTCCGGACACAGGGAGTCAGCCTCCACCAGGCTGGAAGGACTCAGAGATTCATCTGCTTCAGCTTGAGTGTGAGGAGCTGAGGAATCGCCTTGGCTGTCTGAGGGTAAGTCTGATGCCATGACATGGATGCCTTGCCATTTGTCTCTTGGGAGGTGCCTCCCCAGGTGTGCCTCCTCCCCATATTCTCACAGCAACCATGGACTGGGGAACCCTTGGCTCAACAACATTGCAGGTGAGAAGGATCTTGGAGTTGCTGTTGATCACAAGCGGAATATGAGCCAATAATGGGTCGTTTCTGCAGAAGTGTCCGTGCTACTTCCTGCTGTGTTAAAAGAAGCATCATTTCCAAATCATGTGAAGTAGTAGTTCCTCTACAGTCAGCACTAGTCAGATTTCCTCTGGCGTACTGGGTCTGGTTATGGGCACCACAGTTCAAGATACAGGAAAGCTGGAAAGGGTTCAGAGGAGGCCTCAGTGCGGTGCCTGCCCAGCTCTGGTCCTCATCTCCAGGCTGACCTCCAGGCATACCTGTCTTCCCAGGTATGGACACCCATCCTCACTGATCTTACCTGCTTCAGAAAGCTATTGTCTTTCTGGAACTTTACCCTTGGGCTATGAAACCTTGGACTATGCTGCCTGAATCTTTTGTCTTTCTGGCATGACTCTGGACTGTCACCCCAATGTAGAATTTGCTCCCCAGAGAGGTTCGCCTGGTGCCGTCACGTTATTCTTTTCGGTGCCAGGCTAAAACCTTCTTATTTTCCCAATGCTTTAAGATCTGATTGTTTTAACTGGGGGTTTATTGTCAGTTGAATTTTTTAGGATGCTGTTATTTTACATCGCTGTATTTTATACAGTTACGTGTATTTTATATTGTTATTTATGTATTTTAATTTATTTATTTGTAAGCCGCCCCGAGGCTTCAGCGAATGGGGTGGCCTAGAAATTTTATAAATAAACAAACAAACAAACCATCCTGAGACTTTGGTAAAGGATGGTCTAGGAGAGTTTTAAATAAATGAATGAATGTGCCTTTTCCTACTGGCCTCCTGAGCCTGCTGCAGGGCTCTGTCCTGGCTCAGTGCCCTGGTCATGGCATTCCCGCACTTGTTCCTTGCTACCCACGCCCCAGTCTTCACCACTTCCCAACACCAGCTTCTCTCAGTGAGGCTCCAAATGGTGCCCCGTTCCTCCAGGGGAGCTCAACCCCTTCCGCAAAAGGTAGTGGCGCAATGTCCCAGACCCCAGTCATTGGAAATGAGAGCATGTGGCTACAACGTGCTGGCTTGCAGCACCCCCGGCCCTTCTCCAAGCTGAAATTTGGTCCTTGGGTTGGAAGAGGCTGAGTGGCCGTGGGCTGGGTGGGCCACTGGTCTGATGTGGTGTGCATATTTAACAAGCCTGCAACTGATGGGGAGCCTTCTGGTGTTCCAGGACGGCCTGGTGGGCCAAAGGCCAAGCGATGCAGAGAAGCTGATGAAGCAATCCCAGAAGGAACTCCTCTGGCTTCAGAGACAGCTTTCTTTCCTCTCCAGCGGGATGCCCGCGTGCATTTTGCCCGCTAGCAAGGTAACATGCCGTGCTCGTTTTGGGTGCAGCCACGTGAGCCGTTCAGCATTGCTGGGAAGAATAGGATTGCTCCTCTGTGGGAGTGGGCCAAGCCTTGGCAAAGTTCCTGTCCTGTGCTGACCGGTCCCACCACCTGGGCGGCCACGTGGCTGACATGGGGGGCCAGCATGGAGGCCTGGCCCGAAATAGGTGAACGAGGATTTGTGCAGGCAGGGGGTGATATCCAGGACAGCAACTGGGAGTTGTGGGAACAAGGAACTTCACCTTGAGGGTGCTGGCCGGATGAAAGTATGTCTTTTATTTTTGCCTCAGTGGCTCTCCAACAGAAGGGAGGCCGGGCGGGGGTGGCAGCCCAAGCCACCCAGCGGGTTCCGAGGCTGCGTGGGGTCCAGAGTCCTATTCTACCCACATTCTACCCACTGAGACACACCAATACATTTTCGGCAGTGGGACCAAAGGTTGCTTGAGAGGATTTCTGCCGCAAGTGCAAAATGAAACTTGCTAGCCTTTGCTGTACTGTGAGCTTCTCTGCCCCGGCAGCAACGCATCTGGGGCACCATGTGCATGGAAGAATGATCTACAGTGGTGCAAAAGATGTACTGGACTCCACCTTGGATTTGAGAATCCAAATTGGCGGGGGGGGGGGTGGATTTGCAGTACAAATCCTTGCTCACTTCAGAATTTTCTTGCTGGCCCTTCAGCAGAGGGGTTAGGGTTACATGCACTTTTCCTGGCATGGGGGGGGGGGTTGCTCAATAGGCATAATTTCCCCCCTCCTCCAACCACCTGTAGTCTCAAATGGTTCAGTCCAGGAAGGCACCAAACCTGCAATTGTATACAAAGCATCCAAAAACACTTCCAAGGACCATCAAGCTTCAAGTATCTATTTTTCAGTGCAAACAAAAGCTCTTTTAAAACACTGTTTCTCTTAGGGGGGAAAAGAAACATGTTAGACATTATAACACATACTGTTAAAAAATAGCTTCCACTCCTGTAAAGGAGGAGTGAAGTCAGGGTCGTGTGTGTGCGTGAGAGAAGAAAAAATGGATTCCATCCCCAAGAAGATCCCGTAATTATGAGCATGTTTATATTTGTGTATCTTTCCATCCTCACCCCCAGTTGCTAGGCAGCAAGAGGCTGAAGGGGCGCGCTTGTGTTCGGGGCAGATGACCTTAGGAAAGGAGAAGGCAGGGACAGAAGCAGAAGGGTTCGGAGGGGCAGTCCGGCCGATGGCCTCCTAGAGCCCTTGCACGCCTGGGCCCCTCCAGCGGGCGCGCGTCTCTGCGCATCCACGCGCGCACGCCATCGCGTCCCCCAGCGGCGCTGCCGCCCCGTGCACGGGCTGGGTGGGCTCGGCTCGGCTCGCCTCTAGGCCTCGCTTGACCCGCCGAGTGTGCCCCGCGATAGCCGTTCTGCGGAGAGAGAAGACAATGCGCGGCGGGCCCCCCCTCCGCTTCCTCCTCCATCTTCCTGCCTCGCCGCCCGGCCTCCGTGGCCTCTTCCTCGCCCTCCTGTCAGTTTGCATCAGCGCCGGCTGCTCGGGGTGTCAGAGCTAATGCTGTGTGGAAGAGAAACTGGCCAAGGCGAGGAAAGCCATCTTGGCGTGTGCGCGCGTGTGTGCGTGTGCGTGCGCCTCTGCCTCTTTGCCGTGCGCGGCATGCGCGCCCCGAAGCGCTGCTGTTTCATAGGCTCCGGCAGCCGCTGCATGGACGGTGATGCGCGCCCGATCGCCTGCCCCCCTGCAGGCAGCCCCGGCGTCGCTCTGAGCCTGGACCGCGAGCAGAGCTAGCGTGCCCGCCGCCGCCGCCGCTCCTCACGGGACCCGCCGCCAGCCCTCGCCCCGGCACTGCGGGCTCCTCTCCTTGGCTCGTCTCGGCGCTCTTCCCCGCTGCGTCCCCAGTGGCGAGACCTCCCCGGGTTACAGCAAGGGCTCAGCTCTAAGGTAAGGCAAGGCTTTGCGGCTTCTCCCCAGCCCCGCGTCGCTTTCCCAAAATAGCTGTCTCCGCTTAACTGGCTTAGAGTCTCACCCACCCGGGGCCATTCCCGGTCTCCCTCCGCTCGCTCCCTTCGATTTCCTCCCCCACCCCTCCATCTCCCGTCTCTCTCCCTCCCTGCCGCTCGCCAGCCTTGCTGCAGGAATCCGTCCCTGAAGATGGACAAACTTTATTATTATGCTGGAATGTGATGGGGAATTTGATGTCCTTCAGGTCCCACCAGAGGGGGAAAAAGGGCCGCTCTCCGTCTTGCATCCTCCATGCATCACGTAAAAGGATTAAACCTTCCGACTAGATTATTCTACCCTTCCTCCTTTTTCTACGGCTTTCTCTGCTGACTCTTCGCTGTGAGGTGTTTTTTTGGGGTGGGGTGGGGTGGGGTGGGGGAACAGGGAACGGGATTTAAGACTCCATTTCCCAGCCAGGACCGTGGCCTCCTCCATAATCTAATGCCTGCAGAGTGTTGATGGTGCTTCTCTGTGTTTCAAGGCTTCTGTGTAGGGCAAACTTACACAGCTCGGATTTACCTCTCCTTTTCCATTCAGCCTTCTCTGGCCAACACTTGCCTGTCATCACCCACCTTGCACTTCTCTCTGAGACACTGTTAATGAAAATCGCCATGGTGTTTCTGCGGTTCCCTCGGTTTGCCTGTCCGAAGCATCCCTCGGTGGCGCTTGCATGAGAGGCCGTGCTTTGGGTGGGATGCTGTTTGAAACTCTTCCCGTTCCAGACTGAAATAGCGGCACAGTGTCTTTGTAAGGAAGGTTATACCCAGCTGAGGCCTTGTCGGAGAGCTTTTGAATGAAATGCCCATCTAGTACAGCAAGACTTGCGCGAGTTTGTGTGCGTGTGTATTTATCGACCAAGTTGAATGGCAATGATGACATTTGCATCTTGCATGTAGCTATTTATTACTTGCATTGCGTGATCAGTGCCCATCCCTACCCCCCTTCCTGATTTCTCTGTCTTCCCTTTCCCTGGATTGGAAGGCGCTGGTAGGGTGTTGCATCCATTTAACGCAACATTTGGCATGTCACAATCACCAGCAAATTCTGCTTTTGATAGTAACAATAAAAATAGCATTAGCATCCGCATGGTAATGAAGATCCTGTCCTATTGCTCTAATCCTGTCCAAGTTTATGCTCTGTAAATGCTGTGATCTTATTCATTGTCTTCGATGGAGCTCACTTCCAAGAGATTGTGTACAGGATTGCAACCCTAGCAATGAACTTTTTTTAAAGGTCAAGTCTCTGCCCCTAGGAGGCTACCATTTAGATGAGGGAGAGTGCAAGTAAGGGGCAAAGCAAGACTAGTGAACAGCAGAAAGGAGTAAGGATCTGGCAAGGGGACCAAGGGGCTGTCCTTCGGCCTGCTGGTGGGGTTGGAGAAGGTGGCCTGCGATTCTCCTCATGGCTGGAATGTGACCGGCAGGCTGACTAGACCCTGTCTCTGTGATGCCGATTTAAGCTGCTTCTCCATCGTGCCTTTACACATAACTTGCCTGTCACAGGCCTAATGTTGAGCCATGTGGTTGGGATGCCTGCAGAGCAGTGTACAATTTAAGAGACGGGTAAGGGGAGGCTTTCATCAAATCCGCAATGCCCCATTTTCCCCAGGTGTAGCCAAATCGTGCCCACGTGCCCCAGATCCTTAGCAAAAGAGTTGCTACCCCGTCCCCATGTGTGATTCACATGCTCTGGCAAGGTGCCAGCCTTTGAGGCTATTCTTCCCTTCCCAAAAAGTGCATCTCTCATGATAGTCATCGCCGTTTAAAGCAAGTCTCTGCTCTGGATGTGTCCGTGTGTTGCTTCAGAGGACACGAAGGGAGGGAGGTGCAGGCACAACCCTCCTGGCTGCTTACTGGACACAAATTTGCTAGTGCAGCATCAACCGATGGGTACAATTGCCTCCCAGCTGCTTGGCCTCTGTTCGGTTCATTATTTAATATGTTGAATTTCAGTAGGTGGGATTTATTGTATAAAAGTTTCTGCTGGTTTGCCCAGGTTTGCACTGGCCTTATCTTTACTCCCCTGCCCCATCCTTGATATATGGACGTGGGAAGAGAAGGGACCTGGTTTGTTACCTTTTGTGACCACTATGGGCTCATTATTTGGCTAAAATTCAGGGGAACCAGGAGGTGGGGACCATGTGAACAGAAGGAGGGAGTCCTAATTCCAGTGCTTAGCCCCCTGAAAAGATGCTTGCTGCCCAAATATATTCCTTTTCCCACCAGCTTAAAATCCAACATATGCACACATTTGCATCCAGGTCCTTGCAGTTCCTGGAAGCACCAATGGGGCGGTTGGCGTGAGCTTTCTGGCATCCTGCTTATAGCCTTGGTCCAACAAGACAGCCTGGCAGCTGGGGGAAGGAAGATATCCCCCCACCCAGGATGGGCCCTAACTGTAGCTTCACGTGTGGGAGCCAGACTGGCTGCTTCAGGCAGCAACGCGCCTTGGGCTGATCCTAGGTCCTTCCCCCGCTCCGCAGGGTGAGCACACGCTCTGCCTGCATGGGGCCCGGTTCCAAAGAGTGGCACATACACAGGGAGGCAACCAGCTTCCTTCTGCATCCACTAGGTAAGGATGAGCATTGTGTCTGAGACACAGAGCGTCTTCAGAGCATCCTCGCTATTTTTTAAAAATAAAGCTATTAATCTTAATGCTTTACTCACTGCATCAAGTGGCCACGGAAGGGAAGTGTGAAGGCTATGATCGATAATACGGAAGGCTACGCAAGAACTAAGCAGAAGGAGATAGAAGATCTACCTTAAAAAGTGAGTCTGAAATACAGAGAGACCAAGGAAGCCAGAGAGCAACATGGAAAGGAGGAAATCTTAGTTTATCAGTGTGGTCAAGACTGACATGGTGATAGAATTGCTCCAGCTGCAGCCCTGGGAATTGTGGCTCAGGACTCATTGACAGTTTCTCCCAATGTATGTTTCCCAATTCTTTCTCTTCAGTTGCTTGCAAGGGTTGAGGCTGAGGGGATGTCTGCATGGTGATCCAAAGAAGCTTTGGATTTAGGGTCACCATGCAAGTTCTGTGTACAATCTCAGGACTGTGGTGCCTCATTCCAGCCTGGTGCCCCCCAAGAGGGATGGTTTACCTGCAGCCTGAGAGTGATGGAAGTTGTAGTCCTGTGCATTGCAGAGAGTGGGGGGAAGATGGATCATGCTGAAGAAAGCGGCTTCCTTTGGACCTCTAGCTCTCCAGTAGAAGCTGCATAGCTTCTAGGTTTTTAAAGTGTGCCAGCATGAACCAGCCCGTAGATGCTGGTTTGTGTTGTTACTTCTGTGGGACAGGATGCAAAGTCCATCTGTGGATTCTGGTCTGTGGCTCCTTTACACTTCCAAATGGCCATGCAATGCTACCTTGGTTTAACAATAATCAAGAAAGTATGGATAACTCTTGGTTTCTCCCAGGATCCATCTCTCAACAGATTTCAGTTGAGCATGTCACTTCCTTGTGAAAACTATTCCCGTTTCAGTATGTGAATGGGTGGACAATAAAAGATCAACAAAACAACCAAGCTATTGTAGGTTGAGCATGGAAGGCAAACCCATCATGCTTCCCCTGTGGTGCAGCAGTCAGTGTCAGATTTGAACCCGGGGTAATTGGAGGTGGGTTGCTGTTCAGCTGGGTGGCCTTGGGCCAGCCTCTGTTTCCTCATCAAACCCACTTCACAGAAGACCTATCCTGTGAAGACCTATCCTGACTGGGACCTTCCTAATGAATGTATGTATTGTTTCTTGGCTTTTGCCCTTGCTGAGTTTTCTGACATCATTTTCTGCTCTGGCAAAACTGCATTCACATTTTAAATCATGCATATTTAAAGATGTACTTTTAAAATGTATTTTCCATTGTGTGTGTATGGGGGGCATTTGGCTAGGCGCCATTCATATAAGAGGTCTGTTATGTCAGACCCTAAAACCTCCACATTCAAATGATGAATTTGAAGGGGTCACAGCGACGGCCGTCAAGAGTTGCTTGAAAGTAACTATTTCCTCCAAGTTGGAGTGGGTATACTCCTCCAGTCAACACCTGCCTTGGTGCTGCTTGTGTCAACTAGTCCTGAGCAGGAAAGAAAACAAACACAGGAAACAGCGTGAATGCAGCAGTGGAAACAGAGGTGGCCATGATGCCAGGCAGGGCATTCTGCAACTGACACGGCTGTGTTATTTTTTTTAGTCTTGCTCTTTTTACCTTTGGCTTTCCAGGGTGGCTGGTGGCATGTTCCGATGTGGGGGAGTGATCTCCCATGATGTGGGTCGGTAGCAAGAATCCACAGCTTGCAACCTGGATGCAAAGGGAGTAGGGGACACTCGATACCTTGATTAAATGGATGAGCTGCAATACCTGTTTCCAGACGGGGGATTCTGTGGCACTAGAAGGGTGTTGCCTTACACTTGATTGCTTGCAAAGGCTCCGTATTGCCAGTCCTGGCCAAATGGAAGCGCTGCCATATTTATTAGGCAGCCTTTAGTCTTATATGAGCAGGGAGCTGGTTTTCGTCTTATATTTGCCCCTTTTTAGGAACATGAAGCACAACTGTATATCTGCCTAGATACGTCAACAGCTCAGGGCCAAATCTTGCCTGCCTGAGGCCTCTTTCTGGCCCTTCCAGGTTTCCTGAATGGCAACACTTTAAACTAAAAAATGCCTGTGTTTTATGCCCTGCTGCTTTGCTTTTGGTCCTGTCTACCACCACAGTATAGCCCCCAGTAGCTTCTTCAAACAGGATCTCAGGACCTTGGCCTGAGAGAGAGTTAACATCACCAATAAGCAATCAATGGCTTTATACGCTTATCTATCACCTTAACCTGATCACTGATCACTGCAAGGTTTCCAAGGTCAGACATGAAAGAGGGAGCTGCTTTGTTCCCTCTGACCCAGTTATGGGGCAGAATTGTGGATTCTGCAACTTGGTGCTGTCACGGCATGAGGACGGTGCCCTGTAGGTCTCTGAAGCAGGGGCTCAGGGCATTTTCATTTCCTAGCCCCTTGCTGTTCTTCAGTATGCAGGATGAGCGAGGTTCTCACATGACTTGGGGACTTTTGTATAAGGAACATTTTTGCATAATGCTCCTTAATTAGCATTATAAATGATCAAGCCTCAGGTATATTTGAGAAATATATCCCTGTGCATATTTTTTATATTGCAATTTGAGACTGAATCTTGCCTGTACGAGCTTGGCCATTTTAACAATTTCAGGCTAGTGCTTTAATTGTTATTGAATTCTTGGCAAATTGGTGATTCCCAATAACAAGCAAGTTTTCTTGGCAGCCAGAAAGCTGGGGAACATTTGACAGAAAGTCTGGGAAATTTTGGAAGCAAGACTGGGGAGACAAATGCAGCTTCTCTGTGCTGACTTGGCCTCTTAGGCGGGCTGGATCTAGAGCCTTGGCGAGCCTTTAAGGGATTGCATCCTAGAATGACCATTGCCCTTTTTTTATGGAGGACCATCCCTTTGAAGGGCCACCAGAAGGTCCTCAATTTGTCCAATTTTGTCCAGTCCAATTTTGCTTTCAAGGTGAAGAATGCCTCAGCAGTCAGCATCTGGACAGTGCACAGAGCAAGGAGCTCACCTGGTCACAGGCTCCCGGTACCAGTGAAATGTACTGCATTTCTATTGAAATAATAATGATTTCTAAATGTTCTTCCATACCTAGAAACTGGCCAGGGCAGTTTATGCAAAATGGTTTCTTCTTTGACTGTCACAGGAGTGTTTGGAGCTTCTGAAGCACGTGGCCCATTGCACAGCTGGAGGCCTGTGCCTCTTCGGAGCTCAGTACCGAGCCCGTGCTTTCCGTGGTTCCACCTCTGGCACCTCACCAGTTAAGATGCTCTCCAGCAGCAATGCTGGTAAAGCGTGTGGACAATGGTGGGCTAGGTAAACCCATGAATTGTTTCCGTACATGAGTGTGTGCATATTATGGTCAGAGACCGATCAGTTTTGGTACCAAAGAACACAAACAGTAATTAAAAGTGACAGAAAAAACAGGTTTTGCTTCTAAGGTCCGATGCTTCCTAATTTGCACTCCAATTCACAATCCTCTCTGTGGTAAAGGATAAACCATCCTTTAAACAGAATGGGACTGTATCCTTGGAGCATCCTCCCAGCAGAGTTCTTTGCAGATCGGCATTTCTCTGCAGTTCCCCTGCAAGTTACAGAACAGGAGGATGCAAACAATCAACTCAAAGCCAGATGTTTATTAACTGGGATCATGCATTATATATGCATTTTGTGGAGGGACTTTAACTCTGCATACCAGGGACCCTGCCCCTATGGTGCTTGGAAAACAAAGTGTTTCATTAGTATTCAGAAAGGCTGCAAAACTGGGGGATTCCTTGGCATGGAATCTGGATTCGTACACAATCATTATCCTTTCCTTTGTGTTGTATACACACCACATTGTTCTGTTGCACAAGTATTTGCCTTTTATCCTAAGGCACCTTGTCTACAGCACAGGTAAGCAAGGAGGTTCTCACCGGATCATTTGGCCTTCAACTCCCATCAACCCCAGCCAGCATGGCCAGTGGTTGGGGATTATAGTGGGATGCATTTAAGGGAGGCACTGGGCTATCCATCCCTGCCCCACAGAATAATCTCTCTAACTAAATCTCTTGCCAAGTACAACCAAATGAAATTGTCTTGCACTCCAGCTCACTTTGGACTATTCTGCTTTATTTATTTAAAGTATATCTATCCCACCCCCAAGCTGAAAAGGCTCCTGGAGAGGCCTGCAAATGGTCAATAAAATTGAAGCACTTCTTGCCACAGGTTTATAATCTAAAAAGGCACAGCAAAAACAGGAAAAGCAGAAGGGCAGGGGAGCATCACAAAACCAGTGGAATGGTCTCTTTGTACCACCCCAGTGGATATTCTGGGTGCATCCCAGAGGTCTGACCCAGCCTTTCTGAAAATTCCCGGAAAAGAACCTGTTTTTGCTGCTGGTGTTAGCCTTGGACTGGCGGCAGATACACTAGTCAGCTTTGTGGGGGCATGTGTGTGTGTGTGAGATATTGTACGGGGATAATGACAGGTTAAGTGGACTACCATTCAGCTTGTGGGAAGTCTCAGGCTCATGCTCTTCTGAGGACCCCAGGTAGGGGATAGATTGCCTGGAAAGGTGTTGCTGCACATCAGAGGATAAAGCCGGGTGTTCCAGGAACGAACCTTCCTCCAGTTGGCTGGGCATCTGTGCTGCTTGCAGATTTATCCGCCCATCAAAGTCTCCTCATGCGTGTTGGTGTATGTTTTAAATTCAAAAAACTGGTAAAATCCCCCTGAATTTGGTTATAGTATTAAGGGGCATGTTTTCTCTTGTTCCTTTGAGTGTTTCCTTCCCCCCCCCCCCCCCCCGCTTGTTTACCGCCTGCTAATTACTTTTTGTAGGTGGGAGTTTGAAATCTTGCTGGCTTGTGTCATGTGACTGCTAATGCTCCAGCAGATCTGTATTACATAACCTCTAAGTAGTTGCCGGGGGTGTGTGTGGGGAACGGGCAAGTGTCAGACTGAACAGCAGAAAGCTCCTGCTCCGGCTCGCAGCAGAAGTGCCATTTGTGCAGAGACCGGCTGCAGAAATCTTCAGGATGTTTTGCAGATAGATATTAATGCCTCTGCTTCATCTCCAAAGGCCTTCTTGTGTGTCTCCTGTGCTTTGCAGCTGCATCTAGGATAGCCTTTGCATTAAGAAACATCCTTCTTTTAAGACGCTCTTTATTTACTCAAAAATAAAGTAGTTGCGTGTGAAGCACGAGCAGTGCACCAAGAAATACTGGTTCATCTCACGCACGGTGTTCCTCTGGCAACAGCTCTCCAGGGTTTCGGTCAGACAGAGGCCTTTGCCATCTGGGGGCCTGATGTCCATCAGAGACGCTGCACCCAAAGCACCTCACTCCGCTGTCCAGGGCTGCCACTCTCCCCTCTGCAAGCTGGCCTCCCTTCTGGCGGTCCCAAGACCTTGCCTGAAGGGCCACAGGGCTGCTTTGCTTCCCAGCACGGAGATCCGCCTGAAACGCCACCACAGTCAGTGCTGGGTGCCCCCTGGGGCTGGGAAAAGGTGGCAGCTGGAGGGGAGGGGAGGGGAGGAGAGGGGACTGGAGTGGCACAGCCGTGAGGTATCCTGAAGCTACTTCAGCTGCCTCCCCTTCCCTGGTGAGGCATCGCTGGTAGGTGCCTGCAAATGGCCATCTTGTGATCACGCAGTGCAGGAGAAAGAGGGCTGTAAGAACTCCTCTCGCTCCACACTGGATGAGTGCGCTCCTCCGATCCCAGAGGCCTGCTCATTTCCATAGGACCGAGCCTTTAAGAACGAGAATGTATATTTAATAAAGCCCCTAGTGTAACACACACGCTACATCTCAGAGCAAAGCATTTCCGCTCCCCTCTTCTGCAGCTGCCTTGATGTGCATCAAAGGGTACCAGAGCCTGGGTCACACACACCCTTGTCTACAGCCCCTTTCATGTCAGAGCAGCTGAAGGAAGCAGAAACCCCAAATGTCCGTATAAGTTTTAATATTCCTGTTATGCTAGTCACTCCGAGATGATGGGGATATAGATAATCCAAGTCTCTAAAAAGTAATTGGAGTGCTTAGAATTGCTAGAACTATTTGTGCTATTTTCTGCAAAAATTAATAAAACTTTCTTCAGTTTACTGGCCTTTTGACTAGCAAAATGCCTGTCCTTGGGCAGGTTTGTTCCTCATGCTAAGTCATCCTGCAGATGGTGGTTGGCTGTTCATGGAACAACCCATGGTGCACCGCACAGGTGACTGGGCTTGCTGTGGTGTGTTCATTCACGCCCGCAGAATTCCATCCAACTTTGGCCTGAATCCCAGTGTTATTCTTGGCAGAACCTCTCTTGTCTCCTGCTCCCTGACCTGATTGCTATCCCTTTCTGCCTTTTTTCCCTTCTCTCTTTCCCCAGAGTCTTAACAAATCATGGTGCGGTTTTTTCTTAACACAGCATTTTGACCCCTGGAAATGGCATATATTTTTCTTTTCTGCTAGATGCATTGTAGCAGACAGCATCTTAGAAGAAGGCAGTGGGTGCAGCGGGGAACAACAGCAGAGCAGCAGGACGCGCGTGTTGTACGCCTCAGGCCTTGCGTTCGCTCCCCGCCACTTCCGGGTAGGACCGGGAAAAGTTCCTGCGGAAAGCTCGGCATGCAGCTTCTGCTCAGCATAGGTCACGAATGGGGCACCTCTGTCCCCACAGATATTGTTGGACTGCAGCTCCCACACCCCTTGAACATTGGCCAGCCTGGCTGGGGCTGATGGGCATTGTGGTGCAGCAGTATCTGGAGGGCCAAACAGCCCCCTCCTTCATATGGACGGTGCTGAACTAGAAGGTCTGACAGCTGGTAGAAGACAGATGCATCCTGCTTCCAACGTCCCTAAATGCCTTCCCCTTCTCTTCATCCCTGTACTCATTTGCATTAATTGATTTTTAAAATTGATCCAGAGGATATTATAGCCAATCCTATTTGCATCAGTTCAGAAGAAAGCCATATTTCAGTAGGGCTATGTCTTGGGTCAGTGGGTAGAGCATTGCAGCCTGAATCAGCCAATCAAGGGTCCAACTGTATGTCTCTTCAGCCAGGGCAGCGGGGAGGAATCCTTACAACTCCCAGGATGTCCCAGCTGGTTGGGTCATGATAAGAGCTGTATAGGACTGTGCCTAAACAGGCTTGTCTCAGCTTCTTCCCTGACCTTCCTGGCATGGCTGGGAATTATGGGAAATGTAGTTCAAAACCAAGCTGGGGAAGGCTGCACAGAAGAGTGCATCTCTTGTGAAAAGGCTCTCCATTTTTTCCTGCACTGTCCCCGGTTCAGCTCACTGACAGAGTGATATTGTCTTTGTTTCTGCTTCCTGCAGGCCCTTTAAGATTTTATATCTTATCTAGGCATTGGATTACCAGCTTGTTGGCTTCTCTTCCTCCCTCCCCCTCCCCCTCCCCAATTATTATTCTAATGGCTTCTGAATAATTATAGCTAAATGGCTTGCCCACCCCGTTGTCAGCATTTGTCAGCATACTGCAGCCAGGGGATGGTGGCCACGGGTGTTGGCGGGCTTTCCTGTTTCCAGGCAATCTTAGATAATGTGTATAATTAAAGCCTGTGTAGACCAACTAAGCCAGATGTGCCTGTAATTTCTCTCATTTTGACATCTGTGGAGTTAGGCCAGTGGGTAAGAAATCCTGCCCGGTGCTTCCGGGGTTGGGGGAAGGTGTCGTGGCCCAAAACACACAGGGGGCTGCTTTTTCAAAACCATGGCTGGCTGGCACCCAGGCTGTGCCATGAGAACATTAAGAACTTGCCATGCTGGATCAAGCAAAGGGCTCTTTGAGTCCAGTTCTCCCATGGCAGCCAGGAAAATACCTCTGGGAAAAGTGCCAGCAAGGCATTCCCTTTTCCCCTGTCATCCTCCAAAGATCACTTCAGGATCCGCACCAACCACAAATGAATTAATAGGACATCTCGGACAGAATGCAGCTCATATTTGGCCCATGTGGTCCATGCCCTTGAAAGGCTGGCAGGGCCAGGTGTCAAGAAGAAATGCCATGTGCCACCTGCCTTTTCCAGGAAGCTGCACATGCTGCCCATGGAATTTCCCCTGTGGAGAAAACCTGCAGCAGGATTGATAAGTGAAATGAGAATTTGATCATTCCATTTCAGATCAATGAGTTTGTGCTACGTCCGTCTTTCCTCACCTAGTGACCTTCCAGTCTGTTGTGCTGCTGACTGGGAATGATAGGACTTGCGATCAGCACATATGGAATACACCAGGTTGGGAAAGGCTGGGCTAGTCTGTGGGAATGCTCGCATGTTTCATAGAATCAGGGTCAGGCAGTTGGAAGGGGCCTAGAAGGCCTTCGGGGCCCAACCCCCTGCTCAGTGCAGGACTCAGGTCTCCCATCCAGATTCTAACCAGGCCTGACCCTGCTTAGCTTCCAAGATCAGGCAGGAGTGGGCACTCGTGTTGACGTTCCACCTTGGGCATGCCGCTTCTGTGTGTGAACATCATGCTTAACATTTGATCTATGGCATGCCATGGCAAAGGTTGCTTACGAAGCATTTGTGGGAGCAGAATGGACTCCTGGACATGGTGGTAGGGACTGAGGTGACTTGGCTTGCGGTGGGGCTCTGAACCAACGCCAGCAGGTTTTCCTCATCCTCTCATGACTGCCTTCAGGTTTGCTGTGATCACAGAGAGAAAGCTTCTCCCACTACGAATCTGGGCGTGTGACCAGTTCCCCACTCAGCTGCACTGTGCATTTAACACCTTCCTGTGAAGGCTGAAATAGCAGGGTAGCATTTCACAGCACAACAGTGCATCTGCTGGATTTCTGCCTCTCAGGGAAGTTGTTAGAGGTGCAGATGCCCTGAAGATGGGCCATGGTAGAGGAACACACATAGCAGGTTGTGCAAACCCTATGCAGAATTCGGCAAGCGGAAACTCTATCTGGGCTTCTCTAGCAAGAGGATTGACTTATAATTTGTCACACTAGCTGTAGGAAGCAGCTAGCTGCTGGGCGTTGCTGGACTCCAACTTCCACCAGGCTATATCCATCACGGATAATTGGGGTGGCCACTTAGGGTGCCAAGGGACACAAAAGAGGGCACAATTGAGCAAAGTGACATCCATAAATGCAAATTTAGCAATGCTAACTATAATCTAAAGACAAAAGACAATGCATCTCTAAGTTTCGAACTGCCATAGAGGTCTGTTCTCTCTCCACTTTCCAAACCAGAGGACTGTCCTTGGGGAAGCAGTTTGTCTGGCAACCCTGTGGCCAATGGTACAAGGTTAGGGGAGTTGAAGCTGCACCAAAGAAGAGCTGCAGGCAACCTCCAACTTTGCTCCCTTATGGAGGAACTTCTAGGTTAATTTGCCTCATCTGTTGATTTCCTTTGGCCCCTGAAGATGTTTTTAGGAAGTGTTCTCTAAGGGGTGCTTGATATCTCATCCTATCAATCACTATTCCAGGATGGATGAAAGACGACGGTATGAATAATACAAGTATTGCATGAATATTTCAGTGGAATTATCGCAACAGCCCATTGTGTGTTGCACATTGGCTGGATTGTTCCGGTGTTCCAGTGGGAGCAGGTAGTTGAAAGAGGGTAGAGGCAACCTGTTAATCGTCTGCGCTGCCATTGCTGGTAAGGAAAACAGAAATATAAGAAAATGCAATTGTCGCTCTTTCCGGACGGCAAATCAATGCATGGTCCATATCATTCTGCATGTATGCAAAATGTTTGATCACATTTCTCCACTAGCCTCATTGAAACACAAACAAATCTGTATGAAACGTGAATGTTGCATCCCTGTTTTTGGACCTATTTCCTCCCCTAATGTGCATTTCCAAGCATTCATTTTTGAACCTAGTTTCTCTCCAACAAGCGTTTTGAAACTAATTTTGATTCGTGGCTTTGAGCCATGTATTACAACACAGACAATTTGTGAAAGCCAGTGAATAACACAGGTTCTCATTTATATATTAGACCAGGGAGGTAGAGGTCAAGGTCTTCTTTTGTATCCGAACGCGTCAAGGTCAGCTCTCTCAAGCATACCCAAGTCTGAGCTGTGAATCATGAATTCCTGGGCTGAATCTTGCTTGGTCTACATACTGGCCAGGAGACTTTGAGCAACCGCTGCCTCTCATCTGCAGTCTTCTGATCCGCAAAAGAATATCAAGATGCCCACTTGCTTTGCAAGTCCGTGTGAATTACTGAGAGTTGATACCCAAAGCACTTTGAAAGCGCCAAAGCACATTAGAAAAGCCGTGTAGCTAAAAAGGGAAGAGAATTGCCACAGTGCCAAGAAATTGGACTTAGGTAGGTCACCCTTGGATGCATTTGACATCAGACTTCCTTTATTTTTATGTAGAGGAAATTTTCAGTGGGAGAACTTTCCAGGGTATGAGGCCCCATCTTTGGACAGAAGTGATGCAACTTAGAGAGGCCTCTACCACTACTTTAAGTATAACTTACGTCCTGTCTACTTATACAGCAATGTGTGCTGGGAAAACAGTCAGCCTCACTTTAGGTGGAAGGTAGATCATAATGGAGGAAATAGTTATTTCAGGGTGGAAATAGAGCTCGCAGTCCAAAGAGGCTGTGAACATCTTCAGTCTTAGAATCACAGTCGAGCTGGAAGGGGTCCAAAGGCCACTGGGTCCAATCCTCTGCTATTGGCGGGTGCTAAGTTACACCATCCCATTCAGGTGACTGTCCAGGTGCTTTTGAATGTCTCCAGTGAGGAGAAGCCCACAGCTTCTCCAGGTGATAGATTTCATTGTTGTACTGCTCTGACAATGAGGAAATTTTTTCTGCTGTCTAGTCTAAATCTGGTTTCTTCCAGCTTAAATCCAATATTTAATGTCCTGCACTCTAGAATGGACAAGAGATCTTGTCCTTCCTCTTTGCGACAGCCTTCCTTTTCCTGCTTCACTGATTGACTGATTAATTGTAAGGGAAGAATCTGAAGAAATCATGTGAAAACACAGAGTTACAAAAAGACCTTCTCATCTGGACCCCACATATAATGTCTGTGTTCAAGGTGGAACGTTTGCAAAACAAAAGCATTTTCTGATAGCACCATAGCTACCAGCCTAAAGAATATCTCATGTGGACCTGGGGAATATTTGGAAGCCGTATTGTTACAAATGAAGCACCTGTTCCCCTTTCCATTAATGGTTGCAGACATTTTAATACTGGTGGCAGCAAATTTAGTGCATCTTTCCCCACTGCTTGTTGTCACTCTAGATTTCTTGTCCTCACCATATTTTTTCAGCCTGCATGAAGGTTAGGTTAGATAACCAAGAATAGCTCTGTGTTGATAGAACATTAACACTTAAGCTCTGACTAGAACACTGGACTTTCCAATGTTGGTTCCCCCCCTCCTTAAACATCTTAAAAAAGGAAAAAACGTGTTTGCAACAGGGATGCTAATGTGCTGCAAAACGAAGCTGTGCCTTCTGTCCTGGGTTGAAAGGAGCAGTTTTATGTTTTGGAGCAGTTGTTGTTATTAACATTTCTGCTACACCGTTACTTCGTATGTAGGCTCTTAGTTGGCCTTGTGGGAATGATTGTTTCATGACCCGCTGTGGCGTTCATGCTACCATTTTGTGAATGGTTGCCCTGTGACAGTCCTTTTGTGATAGCATCCAGGGCAGTCTTGATTCCAGATGTGCCCACCAGCCCAGAAATGTTGGGGACCTCTTAAGGTGCCAGAAGACACCCTTCATGACTCTGATCAGTATTCATCTGTGGGGTAGAATGTCTTGATGTGCCATGTTGGCAGGTTAAGATGTCTTAGTCCCATCTTGTTCTGCCCTGGGAAGTATCTTTCCCTGCTTTCCCCAGCACCGCCAACCCCTTCCTTGTGGCTGCTTTTAAGCCTTGAAAGACAGGGTGAGAGTCAATAACAGTTCCCAGGTAGCTCTGCCCTTTAGCTTCTGAATGGGATAAGGACTATAAATTCACTATGTTATGGGCAAGATGGACTTTCAGGAGAAACATAGAAACAGAGCGAGTCAGAAGGGTCCTCCCAGGCCATCTAGTCCAGCCGGCTCCGCTCACGACATGCCCACCATGTGGACGTCCAGCCTATCTTTGAACACCCGCAGCGATGGGGCCTCAACCACCTCCCGAGAAACTTCAGGAGGAAGAAATGTGGCACCATCAGGGCAGATACTGGGATGCCAAGGAATCCACTTGTCATCTCTGATAGCCAGCCGCTTATTCTGATAATTCTGTTATCTCCCATAACAGAGGCACTCCTGTCCCTGCTGCCCCTCAAAGCCCCCAGTAGTCTCCAGGCAATGGGGCAGGGCTGAGAGGAGTGAGGTGAGTCTGTGGAGGAAGCCCAAGCCACCGAGGGCAAGTTCTGGGGCCAGAGGTTATCCGCCCATGCTGAGCTGTGGCAGAAAAGGGGACGTTGCTTGGCATTCCCCAGTTTGTGCTGATAACATCACACCTGCCTTTACTGGGCTGGTTTTTCTTCCCTTCGCTAAACAAGACTGCTTCTAACCCTCCGTTATGGTGATGGATCTCTGGTTGCCCAAGGAGATCCACTGCCCAAGTTTTCCCACAAGGACATACGGAATTGCAAATGTCTCTCTTTTCTGATGTTGGAGCCAAACAGGATTTTGAAAGAGTGCTTTAGGTGCAAAGTGACTCTGTGACTCCTTCCACAAGCTAGGGGGAAAAAAACACCCAACAGCCAAGTATTTGACAGCCAAATGGACAGATTACTCACCTGTAGGTTTTTAAGTGGTGGACTGCGGCTTTGTTGGAAGGCCGAGAGAAGCCTGTTGTGAGCTGGCCTTCCTGCTGTTGGGCTAACCTGCTTAGCTAAACCTTTTGGCTGCAGAAGGTGGCTGGAATCCAATCATCTTTATGCCAAGACTTAGTATTCCAGTCGATAGGGAGGGTGTGGAAAACAGAGCCCTGCTCTCTCTCCTCTCCTCTCCTCTCCTCTCCTCTCCTCTCCTCTCCTCTCCTCTCCTCTCAGTGCTTGGGGTGCAGCCCTTGGCTCACTTACTTTTAAAGTTGAAACTTGCAGGTGAGTGCCTGGGCACATCTCAAGGCTGCACACTCCTCATCTTGCAGCCCACCCTCTTTTGACCCTGCAAGTTGCTGCTCACGCAGGGATGTGCACTTATGCCGTTCTCCCACTCCCTCCCCGTTAAGCAGCAAGAGCTTCAGGGAAGTCTTTAACAGGCTTGGATCTCAGACTGCAGCTTGTTTACCCAGAGGTAAATCATAAACGGCGGCAGTAGTGTGCTGCTGAGTAAATGCATTTGGGGAAGCGCGCCGTCCCGTATCCCTGTCCACCCGTGTGCTTGCCCACCTGCCTGCAGAACTTCCTCTTCCATTTCCTTTTTGCTCACCAGGTGGACAGTCTTGGGCTTCTTCCCGCCCTGGACTGGCCTGCCTGGTTCTGCTAGCAAAGCCGGCAGAACCTGCAGGTCCCACACGTGCTCCTGAAAGTTGGTCCACAACTCTGCAGGCCAAAGCGTATCGCTTTTCTTTAAAAACAGAGCTCCACAGAGCCTTCCTTCACAGCATGGCTCTTCCATTCACCTACTGGGCCAGCTGGGAGGACGAGGAAGTGGAGGGTGTGGGCAGCTTCAGACCCACAGCAGCCACTTGTCAGAGCTCGGCACAAGCACCAGGCCCGCGTCCAGCCCTTGCTGAGCCAGGGCACGACTGGCGAGAAGGTAGGCCGGACCCTTTAGCCATCTAGCCAGCCCACGCTGCTGCCGCTCTCCAGTTGTGCCCCACAATCACCTTTTTGTACCTTTTCTCTTACCTTTCTGGCCAGTGGACCACCAGCATTTTCCACTGTGCCTCGTGCAATAGACCTGTAATGCCTGTGTGCAGCGACCCTTTGCTTGCCAGCAGGCACGTTTACACTGCTCAGCTCATCCCCTTATCTATCAGGAACACCTTTCGCTTAAACTGAAGTTCTCTCGCAGCCGTATCTCTGTTCAAGCGCAGAACATCCATTCTGCTGATCTCTCTCTTGTGCTTTGAGGAACTTTTAGCTGTGATTTGTCCATCTAATTGATCAGCCGTTGCACAAGAAGCTGAGCCAGCCAGCTGCCACTTGCGGAGGGGAAAGAGACGGATGGCTGTCCCCAGTGCCGCAGACCACTCCCTCTTCCATTCTGCATCCCGTTGTGGCCTGGGCATCCATCTTTGGAGGATCTGCAGCGCAGTGAGAGGACAGCGGCAGATATATCTGCCAAAATGCTGGAGGTGGTTGGGCCATGCAAACTATTAGCATACCTGAAAACCCCACTCAATCACCGCGGTGCTCTTAATGGGTCTTGCCACAGCCCGTGTTTTGTGGACCATGACGTTGCGATTTCTCACTGAAAGGAGTGACACGGTGATGGTTGTAGTTATCTTTTGCCTGGCTCTTTAATAAATGGCACATCTAGCCCACAGCCTAGAAGACCTGTGTAGATTCCAAAGTGCCCATACATCTATCTGTCCATTAAAATGCTAGCGGCTAACAATAACGCAATACAGATTTTTTGAAAAGCCTTGAAGCATAACATGAACATGTTCCAATTGGAAAGCCTAACATGGAAACAAATTTAAGGCAGACATTACGGTTGTTTTCCTTACCGAGGTAGGACATAATGAATAAGCCGGTGAGCCACCTGTGGACTGTATCCACCTGGCAGGCCAGAAGTTCTTCATGGACATGCTTGAAAATCCCTGAGTCTTTTTCATTCCAGACAGCGAGCCAAAGCCACCGTACTGAATACCTCCCCGCAGGGTGGACTGAATTCAGCTTGGCAAGGCCCAAGTGCTCAGAACGGACTTTGCAATTCACTGCCACAAGGTGTGGCTCCGACTACTGGCTAGAACCCAGCTAGGTGAGATGTTCGTTGAGTGAGTGCCCCTGATGTGTGCCCATGTTTTGTTGGAGAAATCGCACCCTCAGTGGAGCCTCGATTGGCCTTGGAATGGTGATGGTGGGAAGGGATGGGAAGTTTCACTTGCCTATCACTGTCTTGGCCAAACTCCCCTGTTGGAAGCCATGATTCTGCTGGCAAACGCAAGCTTCTCTGGGTACCAGTGGAGGCTTCCCATGCAATGAAGTCTCCAGCTTCCAAGGTGCTGCTTTGCCAGGACTGTAGCAAAGGAGTCAAGGTTCCCCTCCTTGTCCACCATAATTCCAAGCAGTGATCCACTGGGAATCCCACTCTCTTGCACCCTTTGGTCCTCTTCCCCACAATTGGCCCTGGCTGCAGAAGCAAGCCAAGCTGAGATCAAATGCTAGGAATGCTAGTGGGCCCCTTCCTTGCACCTAGTTATTCTCCTACTGAGCACCCCATGCTGGCAAGTTGTACACGGAAGCAGAGCTCTGCTTGCTTAGAAGGTGTGCAGGCTTCAAGAGGCATGTCTGCAAGCTAGTTCTGCCTGTGTATTCACAGTCTGAAATGCACGGTTGGGCTTGCTTCTTTGGAATGCCCTTGCAAACATTCCCCACGAGGGGACCAACAGCAGAGAGAAAGGAGCGGGCATCCGGGGAGCCGAGCCAAAGAAATCTGATGGATTCCAACCCCCAAACCAGATCCCTCACACATCACTCATCCCAAGACAGCTCTTGCTTTCCCTCAGCCACTGTTTACATGACAAGAATCATGGCACACATTAATTTCATTCACCCAGTGAAAGTCATGCCTCATTTGGTCCTCTGTGCTTCGAAGAGGGACTGGATAAATAGAAGGCGGGCAGCTACTGTGCATGATAAACAGGGGCAACCACTATGTTTAGGGGTATCAGAAGCGGAAGAAAAATGGGGTCTCCATCCCCATCTTGCCTGCCAGCAAATTTCCAGAAGGCATCATTTATCTGGCAATTGTTGGAAAGGGACTCTAAACCTGAATCTTGATGGGGTCATGTGGTTATACTACCCCTTTTTCTGGCAGGTTCTCTGTGTAACAGCTGCCAGACAGGCAGACATTCAACAGCTAGGTTTTTCCCAGTGTGGCTGTGCATTCACCTGTGGCATTTCAGCAAACCAGCATGGCTTTCCTCCTTTGCGAAGCCTTCTCCCGAACCTTCCCTGGTTTGCCACTTCTGTTGCCGTTTGCTGCTCAGTCAGCAGCGACTGAAAGCAGCAGCAAAGCATCACATTGCTGGCCTGGAAAGCGATACCCAGGTGAGCCGTGCCGTTACGTGGTGATGTTGGAGCACCACAGAGCCCATGCAGGGGGGGCACTGCTTTTGCCCTAGAGGGACATGGGAGGGTGGGGAGTGTCTGGGGGCACAGCAGTATGGCCTGCTATGCTGCAAATCCCCCCCCCATTTCCTCCCCCTAACCCCCAAATCAGAACACCGTGTGTGTCGCCAGCCTGCGACAGCTTCTCAGCTCTGGATGAGTGTGTGGGTGTGCACACAGGGGAGGAAGGAACTTGGGAGGGGGGCATTTTTGCAGGCATGGAAAGGGGAATCCTGATCTTTCTCGTTTCCTTCCTCCCGAAGTTGTTTGTGCAAATAAGGGTTTCTATAACACCTTTCACCTTGTGGCTGCAGAGCTTTCCTGTAGCTCTGTAAATATTTAAAATCACAGCTCAGCTTTCAGCCACACTATACCAATGACAAGAGATCAAACATCGTTGAACTTTTGCTCATCTTTGTTGTGAATGCTCAAAATGCCCTTGCCTTGGGGCTTAAAGGCAGGAAGGGGTGGCATGTGGGAGGGGGGATGTATAGTGGCTGAAGTTGCATTCACACAAACCAGTATCTGGAGGGCGTTAGGGATTCCAAAGGCAGCCATGCCTGGCCTCTCCAACTCAACGCATGCCGTCCAGGTGTTGCTGCCTCCTGGCAGTGCCAGACTGTCTGCCTGCAATCCTCATCCTATAACCTCATAATTCTTCACTGTTTCTGCTGAGAGAGAGAGAATGGACTTGACCCTTTAGTGCGTTCTCTTGTTCTTCTCTCAAAGCAGCACCAGAAAACTATTTTTAAGAACATGCCCTGCCAGGTCATGGCTGCCACCTTCCATCTTCCTTTTTGGGGCTCAAATGAGAAATATACCATTCTATAGTCTGCCTCCTACTTTGTTGTTCCCGTTGCTGCTTTAAAATAACACTGTGTAACAGAAAGTGGACTGCCCTGTGTGGTTTCCTTGTTGAAAGTCGCTCCCTTGGCTCTGGAGGTGTACAATTGTTATCCAAATTATGGCATCGGGCGCTCCTGCTCCCTCAAATACACCGCGACCCTGATTAACCACCACCCCAATCACCTGCTATTTTTAAAGGGAAAAAGGCCATGAGTATGTTGTTTGTTTGTTCATACACTCAAAGGATTCCCATCCTATTCTTTAGCCAAGGATTTCCAGAGCAGCTTACAAAGATCAGATATAAGACAGTCTCTGCCCGCAGGGTTTACAATCTTAGAGGCATGGCACAGAAAAGAAAGGGGATTTGGGCAGGAGGAAGGAAGTGGGGGAATATCAGGTATTGGCATCTTAGTTGCAAAGTTCAGTTATGCAATTTTCCTTCAGTGTAAATGCAGCCACCTTTTCCCAGCCCCAGACCTTGTCCAGACTTGGAGTTTAATAGCATGCCCATGGATTTATTGGGTGGTGCTGTAGCAAGATCCACCAAAGAAGAAAATCATGTTAGGGAAAGTCTTAGGCAGAAGACGAAAGGGCAGACCAAATATGAGATGGGTCGAATCCGGAAAGGAGGCCACAGCCTTGCGCTTGGGAGAGCTGAATGTGGCTGTCATGGGCAGGGAATTCCAGACGGCTTTCCTTCATGGGGTCGCCCCAAGCTGGAGACAGCTTGATGGCACGTGACACACAGGCTCTGGAGGCAGAAGCCTTGGGTGTTGGGAATGTGCAGGGGAGTTCTAAGTGTCCCTGGCCTGGGTGATTTTCACGGTGTGAGATTACAATCAGGAAAGGTAATGTGGAGGAGGAGCAACTCTTCTGAGTGAGCAATGCAGCCTGCTCTAAGATGTCTGTGCATTTGACGGGGGTCTGTTAGGGCTAGCTGACTTACCTTGCCTCTTAAAACGATGCTAGGTGACTGGAGATAGAAATGCAGTTTAAGCATGCTGGTAAAATACGTGGGTAGTCAGCGATTGCTGTGCTTCTAGTGTAACATAAATGTTAGAGTTCCATTGCACTGGATGGGCAACTCTAGTGCATTTTGAAGTTGTCTTAGATGCCTGACCCTTTATGTCTGAAACACTTGTAATCCAGATTAAGAGTTGATGCTAACATACAGGTGCCAAGAAGGCTGACCTACCTTCTAGGGCTGGTAGAAGGGTAAATGAGATCATGTGCTTGAAGGGTTTGGAATGCACTTTGTACATGCCAAATACTCCTGCAATCCAGTGAGAGGCTTTCTTGGACTTCCGACTTAAGGGATGCTTCAGTCTCCTATGTTTTGGTATGCTCTTCCCTTTGGGTATTTCTCAGTTCCAGAATGGCTGACCTGGTCCCAGGACTGGAATCTCAAACATTTGCAGCAGGGTGGATGGCATGGAGACCAGAAGCCCCACAGTTCTGCACTGCAGAAATCTGGTGTTGCAACAGTTAGAGCGGGAGAGAGGAAGGCAGTTTGCTGCTATGGAGACTCAAAAGTGCCGGATTTAGCTTCTTTTCAAGACTTTTCTCGTCTCTGTAGTATTTGCTGATGGCTCTCAAGGAGTTCTTCTATTGGTTAGATGGATCTCAGTCTTGGAGGGAGGGAAGCGGTGGATGCAAAACTTTGTCCCTTGCAGTATGAGTGTGGACAGGTCACTTTGTGAAGGGATGGTGCAACGTGGTGTCCTGCAACAGCAGGGGGTTGGACTCAATGGCCTTCATGGCCCCTTCCAACTCTACTATTCTATGATTCGAAGTCATTCTGCAGAAGGTGCAGGATGCCTGTGAGAGAGCAAGGCATAACACAGCCTTGACTATCTATTCCACTTTCAGAGCAACCGATGTGCCAAGCTGGGAGAACAACTAGTTTGGCAGGTATGATGGGGAGGGTCTTTTTGGAAGTGGCCCCAAATTTGTGGAATTCTGCTCCGGTGGAGGTGCAGAATGGGTCACCCTCGTTTACTGTGGCTTTCTCTTATGGCATCTGTCCTTTGGGGCACCAGCAGGAAGACCAAGTGGGGGGTTAGCCCTGGCACCTTGATGTGCTGTGCTTGGTTGCTGATCATCGGCTGGGCACATTGCAGCCCTGGGCCAAAGAAGCCTTGGTGCATGTCCTGTTAAGCCAACATCTTCGCCTGTTGTGTGAACCCTCCCATTGCTACGCAAGTGCCAGTGCTGTGCTTCTAGTTTAACAAGAAGTCATTTGCTGAGTTAATCCAAAGAGGTTTTTCTTGGTGGCAAAAAATGCTGCCTGAAATCTGTTATCTTTATGCCTCCAAGGGACAGAAAGCTCTTCCACCCATTGCTAGTGGGTTCGTACTAGTCCTCTCTTTGTTTGTTTGTTTGTTTGTTTGTTTTAATGGAAGGGGAAAGATGACTTAGCTCTATAGTGAAATGTGTAAACAATGGCTTTGTCTGATAATGACTTCTTTTCTTTCTCTGCTTCCTTTTTTGTACTTAATATATTGATACTTTTGCTTAAGGGGGAATAAAAAATCACTGGATAGGCAGCAGTGCTGATCTGGGGTCTGTAAAAGATGAGATTAAATTTGGGCTTTTCTGGCCAAAGGATTGAGGTCAGGTTTTATGCAGAAGCAATATGATTTCTGTTTCATTGTTCTAGAAAGGCAACCCATAACAGGTTTGGAAAATGCTAAGAACCATGAGACATATAGCCTGAGTCCTGTATGTTTATGGGTTGGTAGGCAGCCAACTGGACCATCGGAGCTCCTTGCTAGCTCTGTACAACCAGCAACCCAGGAAGTCCCAAGACTCGCAGTCCTCAGCACTCAGAGTCAGGATCCAGGTGGTGGGATTCCAGGAATTAATGGGGCAGGCGGTCTGGAAAAAATTCAGTGCCTCAGTGCCAGCCAGGACCAGGTTCCTGGGCAGTGAAGCAGAGAAGTAGAAAGCCTTGCCACACCAGAGACAAATAAAACAGAGGCATGATTGCTGAAGATGAGGCAAAATTGGTTGTGGGGGTGAGGCTGACCTGGAGGGATGCTAAAACTGTATTCCTCTTGGAAACACCAAGCTCAGGTTCGCCGTGGTAGCAGGATGTGGTGCCACGGAGAGGTAAGGTAATTCAAGGAGTCACCAGTAGGACCTAGAACCCTTTTAGGAAAGCACCTCAGTGAGCATCTGCAGTTGCTCGTGAGATTCGCTGCTCCCCCATGCCCCCTGTCTGGTCTGCACAGGGAAGCGAAGCAAGGTACTGTACCTTTCCCAGGTACAGGATGTGGGGAACCTTTGGATTGTACATGTTGAAGAGGCCCTCAGAGGATGGATCTGATGCTGATGGCAGTGTAGCACCTTCTGGTTATCGGATTCTTCTGCCAGTAGGTCAGTCTTCCCCAGTCTGGTGCCCCCCAGATGCTTTGGATCCCAACCTTTTTAACCCCAATCGTGTTCAAGCAGTTGTTATCCCAAACATCTGGAGGCCATCAGGTTGGAGAAGACAGTGGTTCGGGCCAGACTCATCCCTCCAGAGAAAGCAGAAAAGAGATGGTGTGGGTGGGTGCAGCCTGCCAGCTGGCCAAGAGGCCAATCAGTCCTCCTGCATGTGGGTGCCCCTTGGGCCCAGTGCCGGCTGCTGCTGCCACCTTAGGTGCCCAGCCATGCCCTGCAACTGAGGGAAGAAGGCCCACGGCATGGAGCAGAGCCTCCTCCCTGGGCTGTTGGGGTCTTCTCAGCCAGGGGTCCAGTCTGCCCCATGAGTTCCTCCAGGGGGCAGGGCTCATCCTAGAGGAGTTCCCTCAGTGCTCATTTGCCTCACGCACTGGCGAGGGACCCTCACTGCTCTCTAATCAGAGGACGCAGCAGGATTGGGTGGGGGTGCCAGGCTGCAGGACTTGCCACCCTGGGGAGTGTCTAGGAGGCATGCCAAACATCATCAGGGTGTGTATTTTTGGCTGCCTATAATGACATAAAAACAATAATCAGGAAGGCCTTTAAGAAACACTACCAGCTGCTTTAATTAGGATGTGGTTTAACTATTTGCATTTGTGCTTGAATCCAGACTTCCGCTTGTTTTTAAACTAGAATTCGAAGCAGCACTGTCAATCCCCCACAAATTTTATTTGACATGTGTTCTAGAGGTGTCATATATTTTACCAACAAACTAAGCCTCTCCTCTCTGTTTCGTCATCATTAGAATTTCATAAGGTAGACAAAGATGTGAAATTGTAAGTGATTCAAGGCCATCCTGTGACACGCATGTCACCTGCAAACAAGCTTACTGGGAAGGAAGAGAAGAGCAACTTGGGACAATTCGGAACTGGGGCACAGTGGGTCAGGAAAGAACCATGTGCCCATTCTCATTCTTTTGGAAGTATTTTCCCTTAAAAACAAACACACAAAATGCAACATTTGGACTCTGTTGGAGTATAATGTTTTGAAAATCATTTCATTGCAAGTTTCAACAAAACATAAACATAAATGAGGAAAAGACTTGAATGTATCAACTACACATAAACTTCAGCAAAAGCAGACCAGTTATCCATGTACTTATACATTCAAGAGTGAAATCAACATGCCACCCATTCAAAGGTTGAAAGCAATGTTAGATCTGTAACCCATTGAATATTTACCTTCCGGAGTAGACAGGTAGATACTTTAATAATCTGTGCAAGCGTTTTCTGATACAAAGTTTATCCATACTGTAACCTAGGCGATGTTTGCTTAAGTATAAAAATTGGCGATGTTTGCTTAAAAGCATGATCTTATGCAAGTTGAGACAGAACAAATGGCCTCTGGCTGCCAGGTGGGAGTCAGAGGCCTTTCTGCAGTCTCAACCTTCAAGGAATTGCATCCTAAAGAAATCATTAGCCATATTATTTCTCCAGCCACTAGCCATGCTGGTGTGCCATATGAACCGGTGTCGTGTGAAGGACACCTTTCCTGGTCTCTGCCCCACAGTCTTGCAAGGGGCTCGATGGACTGCTTCCTTGTCTGGAGTTAAACCCAACTGTGTCTTTCTTCTAGCACAAAGCTGCTGCCCCTTGTTGTAGCCTGACTTTTATTCCAGCGTTTACCTTTGTGCTGGTATCCAGTCTAGTGCCAAGTCAACCCATCACGTGCTCGGCAATGCAGTGCACAATCTGAATAAACAAATCTGTCATCCCTTTTCCAGGATTATTTTTATTTAAATAGTTTTCAAGTATTTGGGAAATGGAGAAATAAGCCCCATGGGGACTGTTGGATGATGCAGCCCATTTGTTCAGTATATAACTAGATAATTTTACACCCTGGACTTAATGGACTGAGGTATATGACTTCACTTGCAAAGCAACAAATAATGTTTGTCTTTTCCTACCCCGCTTTCATCCCACACTCTGCAACTCTTCCAAGATTCCAGAGGCACGAGAGCAAAAAGCCAGACATGTTTGTCAGTTATGATTTTTTAAAGAAACCTTTTTCACATTTTAAATTCATGCCCCTTTGAGCAGCTCCATGACTGCAGGAATAACCTCGTGTTGATTTCGGCTGCCCTGCTGCTAAGAACAGCTTTTGCAAGACTTTCTTGCACCATTTTGTTGTGGAAATGAATAGCATATATTTTAAGTCACTACCAAACTGTGAGCATCTGTCCTGGAGTGTCGTCTGTGGGCCCAGTTGCTGATGCCAGGCGAATTTGTCACTGCCCCATTGCCTGCCACTCTGGGAGTGTAATCACTGGAAGAATTCTCAGCGTACAGCCCTGAATGACTGCTCTGAGGTTCCGCAGTAGCTGGACTCTTGTGCACACACGTGTGGGCTTGTCAGTTAATGATTTCTAGCTAAGTCCTGACAGCAACCAAACGTCCGGGCAGCTCCAACGTTAGGGTTTCAGCCCTGGATCCACACTTAGAGGTGGAATAACCCTTGTGCTGGTGTGCAGGATGTGGTGTGTGATTGGGGCACATCACAGGGGACAGTGCCAGCTCCAGGTTTTAGAGGTCCCTTGGGCAAGGCACCCTCCTTGGCCCATACCAACTCAGCACCACCGTCACCAGCTGCCATCGCTTCCCGTTTTCATTGTTGCTACCGCTTGCAAGCCTGGCTGGCGGAGGGGCCAGTGCAGAAGCGGGCTGTGACTTCCGCTGCTTTCCTTCTTGCCAAGCCTGTCATCTGGCCAGAGTGTGCAGTAGGTGGACCAGCAGGCTGCAATGGGGAAAAGGAGAAGCGCATCCGCCCCCCTGCTGGGGTGTGGGCTTGAGCGGGGACCCAGTCGTGCCCTGGTCCTGCGGCCGTGCAGAATGAACTGCGCAAGAGTGGGTTTCAAGGCAGCCGAGAGGGCTTCTCCGGTGGGGAAACTCTGACTTCCAGGCGCATTTAAACCCCAGCACATCTCTCTAGAAATTAAGTTCCCAGGGATAGCATCGGTCCATGCAGCATGCATGCATTTCCCTTAGGCTGGCACCTTTTCACAATGTAATCAGTTTCTGCCAGTAGCCACAGATGCTAGAGCTGTGAGCTTTAACTTGCAGCTCAAAAGCCTATCAGGAGGAGTATGCAGGAACAGAAAATACACCGTTTAATGCTGAATGTGGCTGGCTGGGAATGAAATTGCCTGACTCAGATTAGTCATCTCTTCCTTTAGTGGCTTGTGGGGCTTGAGCTGAATATGTGTAAACATGAATCCATTCCAGTATCTCCTCCCTGAAGGCTTTCAGTAAAAGTTTGTGGTTGGCTTTAAAACGTGGCCCTGCGGCTTTGGTTGCACTGGCGTTGAGATGCTCAGCCCTTCCTGGTGGAGTAAAGGCGTAAGTGGCAAATCCAGCGGGTGCAGAAATACCTTCTAGCGGGGTGAGCTGCTTACCTGCGACAGCTATTCATTGGGACAGGTGATGGGTAGGGAGACTGAAAGCTACCTTAGATGTAAACTCTCCAGCTGCTGGAAAGCGGCTTTGGGGTAAACAAGAATGCAGAGCAGAATCTTGTCTTCAGTCAACTCTCTCCCATTGAACCAGTTTACCAGCTTGAGGGGTAGATGCCCTGCTGCAAGGATGAGCAGCAGGTGGCGCGATGAGCAGCTCGATGTGGCTGGCCTTCCCCACTCCTTTGCTAGGCTGGAGAGGCAACCTCATCTGGAAGGCCGCATTCCCAGGCCTGCTCTTCAAGCAGGAGCCAAAACACCTTCACACCCTCACCTGAGTATTCTGCTCAGTTTCTAAGGGCTGCTCACAGTCAGTTTTTTTGGTAGGTAGGCACAAAAGGTAGCCAAGCAACCTCCTGCACAACCTGCAGAAATCGGCCAGGCTTTTGGAAAGCTGCTCTCTCTGAAACCCCTGGAGGGCTATTCACCATTCTCAAGCTACACTATTTAAAACAAAATTATTGTGGATTTCAAAAGGCTATAACAGAACCGGCCACCACACCTTCCCAATATCAGTCTACATGCCATGAAGGTTAAATGTATTAGTTCATCTGTACTTATGAAGTTTACACACCTACGTATTTTGTATATGGACAACCAGCAGTAGAAAAAATATGTCAATTTTCAAGTAAGGCAAGCCGGATATCCCTGTATTTATCCATGTACAGGTGGCACCTAAATACCACCTGTTCAAAGTTGAAAGTGTCAATAGTTTCTCGATCCATTAGGCTATCAGAAGTGGATGCTTTTCCTCCCAGTGTTGTAATATCAGTTCTTTGGCTGTGGTAAAGGCACAGTAAATCCATTTATACCGACTTCCTGTTAGGTGCCAGGAAGTGGATAGATGAGCAGAACATACGCATCTGTAACTAAGGTGTGCCAGTAACGTGTTGTTGTTGCGGTTCCTGCTGCTGAAGATCTCAATGCCAGTTTGCTTTTGTTTGTGTGACATCCTGAAAAAGCATATGCTCCCCCCGCCCCGCCCCCCCGCCAACTCCTCGGCATGTTGCTGAAAAACAGTAACTACAAAGGGATGCATTTTGTTAAAAGCACCGAAAAATAAATGAATCACTTTCAAGTTCGCTTTATCTTTTTCTTTTGATGTCTCTCTCAGTGTGAGATTTATGTTTAGGCCTCCCCTTTCTTCTTCAAATTTCTTCAACCCAACAGCAACACTTCAGCGCAGAGGTGCACTGGTTGCTTCAGACTCTTTTGTGTTGTTGGGATCAGGGAGGACGCAAGCCTTGTGTGGCTGTGGCAGGGGGACAAATTTCAGGACTGTACCCAAAGCCACGCATGCAATCTCTTGGTTTGCACTTTAATCCAAACATTTATTTCCTTGCTTTCTGCTGGTTGGGTTAGGGTTTTAATTTATCTGTTGTAATTTATCTCCTACATATATTGCCCAATAACAAGGCTTCTGTAGGAGGATTACATCACACTGAAATAGTAAAATATGCATTAAGCCACAGAGGGGATACAACAAAATATAAGATATGTAAAGCAGGAAATCCAAGAGCCTACAAGGCGCATAAACATTCTGTAAAATCTAATATCTGAAATGGTTGATCTTTTCATTGTGTTGTGGCTTTTAATTTGCATATTGCCTTGGGTAGGTGGATTGTGCATTTTTAAATAAATAAATGTAATAATAAAATATTATGATACTCTGGACGTCAACTTGATGCTTGTACACTTCCTGGGGACCCATTTTTGTGGGCAAAAGGTGGCCGAGAAGATTTAAAAACACACAAAGTCTCTCTGTCTGTAACTGTTTTCATAGCCAGACCTGGCAGCGTGGTGTGTATGCCTGGACATATCCTCACATATTCTGGGCTTGCAGGTGGTCGCCAATGCTTCTGGCTTGCCTGTCTTTGATTCTTATGTTGCTTTGGTTCACCTGACACCCATCTCTCCCCGTTGCTTCTGCACAAGGAACTCTGGGAGAGCAGAATGTGGTTGCTTTCACTCTAATGCTGCTTCTAATCAGCTCCAGGAAACCACCCATGATCTGGACAATAGGTATGTAGTTATAGGGAATTTTACTCATGGTAATTGGGGGAGTGCATATGCATCACCCAAAAAGAGGGAACATGTCACCAAATGAAGAAAAAATGGCAATACCGATTTTCATAGAATACGCAAATGCTAACACATAGCTACAGATAAAGATGCAAAATGAATAATGAGGATTGATTGATTGATTGATTGATTGCTTCTACACGAACTGTGAAAATGAGAATCCAGATGCTTCACAGCCAGAGTTGCAGAGGGATGTTTTCTTCATTCTTATTATAGACTGACTGCTGATTTTGAGGGGTTTGTTTTGTTGGGGCTATAGCAACAAAACTGAAGTGCACCAGTCTGGACAGGCAAAACATTATGGTGGCTGTAGTACCCCCTGCACCTTTAATTAACAACTTCCTGCTTGGAATGTCTGCCTTTTCTTGGTAAGCTGCCTGTGGGTTATAGCACTATAGGCAGTTCAAAGTGAGCTATGATGCCCAGGTGTCACCAGAAGACTGAGTGATTGAAGAATGGCAGGCTTAATGGGACAAACTCACCTAAGTTGTCACCTAGTGGCACTCCTCTCCTCTGGCATGTTGTTGCCAATATGTTGATGGGTTTACATGGAGAAGGAGACCCTTGGTCCTAACTCAGGGGCCCTTGGTACAAGATGTTGGGCTACTGGTCTGGGTTGTCCCCCAGCTGCTCTGAGCAGGGAATGTGACCTCTGGTTTCCATTGCCTGTGGATGATGGATCTGCCTAGTCCCTCATTGCAGAGACAGAAGGTCAACATGGCAAATGCATAGCTTCCTACCAAGCGGATGAGTAGCCTCTACGTTACCCCTTGGATTGACTTCCTTTCCCTCTCTCTTTCCCTTTCTTTCTAAGTTTCTGCCTCTGTTTCCTTGGGCTTTAGTAATATTTCCGTTCCTTAAAACACACACAAACACACACACTCCATTTCATGGCAATGAAGGCTGGGGTTGAATTAAGAGTCTTAAGACAATAATATATTTTTCCCTGTTTCTGACAGTGCCACATCTTCACATGTAGAGCACTAACCCACACATTGTGTTTTGCACAACATTTTGAATGTTTACAGCCTCGGCTGTGGAAATTAATTTGAGTCTGCAGAGTAGATTTCTTGAAATAACAATGCCTTTAATCCCACCCCATTCCGGTTTGTTCCCCTTCCAAAATATAAATCTGATTTTAATTTTTTGTTAAGCTTCTTGAAATGGATTATGCAAGGAGTTGGTGGCCTGGGCCCCACGTTCCTTTGTGTCTTCAGCATTCCCTTGGTGTGTCCACCAAAAAGATTGTCCTTCCATTCCAAGTATTTACTTTTTAACATGTTTTTATCCCTTCTTGCTTTTGTACCTGGCTTTACCTAAGCAGTACAGAGCAATGCTTCTCACCTCACAACAGCCCTGTAAGGTAGGTGAGTCCGGGAAGGCTCAGATTCAGAATTTGGGGTGGGACAGCAAATAAGATAAATTAATGTAGTCTCTTAATGGGCAAGGGGGTGCTGGCAGGAAGAAAATGGAGAAAACCAGTGTGCTGTAGTGATTAGAGTGTCGAGTGAGACAGTCCAGGGTTCAAATCCCCACTCAGGCACTGTGATTACTGGGTAAAACAGTGGCTGTCTCAGTCTAAGCTCCCTCACAGGGTTGCTGTGAGAATAAAATATTGGGGGCAAGAACCTTGTCTGGCATCATGAACATCTAAAAATAAAAAGGAGGACTAAAAATGCAGTGAGGAGTTCTCTGAAGGGGGCCCCTCTTGGATTCCGTGGGATACCAGAGATCTGCACTGTTTTTGCACCCCAAAGGAGTTAGGCGGAGGTGTGGAGCAGAACCCACGGCCCCGATGAGACTCACTCCTGCCTCTTTCCCCTCTGCAGTCTCAGAAGATCAGATCCCCATGTGAGACAATTTCTCTCTGTCCCTGAGCCGTGTGGAAACGGCCAGCTCTTGGCACCCCTGCGAGTGCCACTTCTTGAGCCCTGGCTACCTTCTTGCCTTAGCACAGTACTCCAGCCAGGCTTCACCCCATGCAGCCCCCATCCCAGATACGTTGGCTGCAAATGATGGGAGTTGAAGTCCAATGGCTCTGGAGGGCCCAGTGTTGGGGAGGTTTGCTCGAGCCAGGGAATTGCTCCTCTTCTGTATTTCTTCTCGGAGCTCGCCCGCTTGAGGATTCCCAGGGGCACACGGGAGGCTTTGCTTTCGAGGCAGAGCTGCCCCACAGGTGGCAACGGGCAGGCGGCCAGGGAACTGGGGCCCAGCAGGGTGAGGTCTCTCAGCCCAACAAGCCAGGCAGGGCAGCTGTCCAGGAGTTTCAGCACTCGGGGCTCTTCTAGTATTGGCAAAGCGGGCAAGCGAGATGAGGCGCGACCTGGAGGGAGCAGCTGGCTGCATGTGGGGACACAGGGCTTAAGTGCAAGCCCAGCTGCCAGTCCCGTCACAGCAGTGAGCACAAGTTGGGCCTGATCCTGAGTCCTGTTTGGACTGTGCCAAGTGGGGCATGCATTATTGCAGCCAAGCTGTAGTTCCAATTCTCTTTTCTGGAGGCTCTGGTGAGAATTATCACAGTGGGCCCAGAGTTCAGGGGTCTGAGTTGCTGTACGTTATGCCCCCTTTCTGTAGGGCTGGGCACTGTCTGGGGGGGAGGACCTGGATGAGCAAGCCCTCCTGGTCCTATTTCATAATCTTATCTGATTCCCACTGTGAAGGCGGCTACAAAACAACCTCTGATTGTCCGGAAAGCCCTTTTGTCGGAGCTATTTTTGCGAGTCCTCTTTTGCCAGGAGTGCTGGTAACCTACAGAAGCATGGCCAGAGTTGGTCCATTATGACTGTAGGATTTGCAGGGCCTGAATTGACTTTTGCAATGCGCAAGAGAGTTCCAACTGGCACGATCCAGGCAGGGATTACAGTATTTATTCTGAACTTATCGTTTACGTGAAACAATGAAAGGGATCAATAGAATGAGTGGCATTTTGCTGAAGTTGCTGCTAAAATGAATTCAGTTTTTGAACAAGACTTGCAACCTGAGTTGAAAGATTTATTGTATGTCATTTCCTGCCCGAGTTTCTTATACATGAGGGAGTGTAAATAGACTGATTGCAGATATAGTACCACAAATTGGCTGTGCACACGAAGGTTTTCAGTGGAGTGAGCTGCAGAAAATATTTTTAAATGTCAGTGTATCATCACTACATTTATATCCCACCATTCTTCTTCTTGCAAGGCACCCTGAGAGGCTCAGAAGCATCTCCTCCTTTCCCTTGTATCCTCACAACAACAACCCTGTGAGGTGGGTTAGGTGGGAGTGAGTGACCTGAAATCACCCAGTGAGCCTCATGGTTGAGCAGGGGCTGGGACCTGGACAAGGTGATTCCCAGCCCAACCCTCTAACCACTAGGTCATGTTGGCTAATCCTGCAGGTTGAAACTCCAGGGGACTTGAATGCTCCTGAGTATGCTTTTCTCTGTCTTCTGAGAAGCAGGAGTCCATTCCAGTTCCCATCTTGTCCTTTTCCTGGCAAAGGTCTTCTACCACTAAAAAAATCCTCCATGGGACGCCCATTTTCTATTTTGCTCTCCCTCCCATTCTATGAAAAGCTGCATCTGTTGAATTATAGCCAGCGGTTGATCGCTTGGAAGGCACAGGGAAGAATTCCACCAGAAAAAGTGGAAACCCTCTGTAGAAGTTTCCTTTTCATAACTGTGTGACTAGTTTTAGGTTGGATGTGTATCTCCCCCTGCAGCCACCACCCCTGATTTCTTTTTAATGCCCGTCCATACTGAGTGCATTAAGGCCTCCACAACTGCTTAGAGATGAGAATTAATTAAGAATTAGAACAGAACCAGCAGGAGGACTTGTGTCAGACCACGACTGTGATTTGAAAATAACTCTCCGTGGTGTTAATGGTGTCCAGGGAACTATCCAGGTAGCCAGTGGAAATCCCCAGGCCAAGGAAGCCTTTCAGTTTATGCTCTGCATTGGGTGCTCTAATTTAGTAATTTCAGGCCATTGTGCTGGGGGTGATGCCATTGTTATATGCCGTCAAGTCACCCCTGACCTATTCATTTATTCATTATATCCTGCCCTTTTTCCTTTCAAGGAACTTAAGGCGGCTTACGTACTTCTCCCCGCCCAGTTTTATCCTCACAACAACAACCCTGTGAGGTAGGTTGGACTGAGAGTCTGCGACTGGCCCGAAGGCACCAGGCAAGCTCCATGGCTGAGTGGGAACTAGAAGCCAGATCGCCTGAGTCCCAGTCCTACATTCTTAACCACTTCACCCCACTGGCTCTCTGTGACAACCATATGAATGAAAACCCTCCAGAATATCCTATCCAGGACAGCCCTGCTCAGCTCTTCCAAATTCAATGCCGCAGCTTTCCTGACGGAGTCAATCCATCTCTCCTTTGATCTTCCTTTTCTTCTTCTGCCTTCGACTCTCCCTGGCACAATGGCCTTCTCCGGGAATGTCTGCCTTCGCATGAAGTGCCCAAAGTCCAGCCACCTCAGATGTGTCAGTTTTGGTTTGAGGGAGAGTTCTGGCTTGATTGTCTTTCCGTCAGCCAAGGCTATTCACAAAGCTCTCCTCCAGCACCCTGTTTGGAATGCATCGATTCCTATCCTGTCGGCTCTCTTCGTTGCACGGCGTTCACACCATGATGCCACTGTGGGCTACTGTCCAAATCCTTGGATTGATTTGTTTGGTTATTTAAAACATTTCTGCACCATCCTTCAATTAAATGCTTCCAGGTTGCAACTAGGAATAGTGAAATGCAGTGTTCTGTACAGCTGGGTGAAGAGACAGGCTGATACCTAAAGCAAACCAGCGTTGGGGTCCCCCAAAAAGTAAGGAAGAGGGCATTCCACAAAGTGGGTGCCACCGTGGACAAAGGCCACATCTAGGTTGCCACCCGGTGGCTTTCTTCCGTGCTTGTTTCACTGCTGTCGGACACCCCATGGGTCTGTCCACACACAAAGTTCATGCCACCTGCAGTGACAAAAGACTTGGTTGGCACATTGTAACATTCATAACTGATTCTTTTTTAAAGTATGTGCTCAGGATCTGGGGCTCTGTGTGTGTGTGTGTGTGTGTGTGTGTGTGTGTCGTGGTGGGGGGGATAATTGAGGCTGTGCTTTGCAAAGCTCAGGAGAGGTGAGACAAGCAAGATTCATCCCGTTATCATGTTTTCCTGCAGACACAATATTTCCAGAAGTGCCTGCTGGATTGATAGCTTTGTAATTGCTGCCATTTTTTCCTTGCTTGGTTGAACACTGCTCTCCGTCTTGTTCTCGAGCTGCCGATTTCCTCGGCTGCGGTGCATTTGTCACCACAGGAAGTAAAGGGCAAATGAAAACAAAGAAGGAGAAGTGTTCCCCCAAAATTATATCGGCGATGGCCCTGTACACAGGGAGATGTCGGCTCCCTTCTATTAATTCCCAGCACCCTGTGCAGAAATGCAGCCGCCTTTGAGAAATGCTGCAATTAGGGGTTTGGGGAGCTGTCTTTTGACTTCAGAGCTGCTGCGAAGAAGCCCCTGGAGAGAGTTCATAATTCAGCAATGCCAGAGGGAGAGAAAAGCAGCATCCCCACCCCCTGGCAAAAGTTGCATAATAGATAGTGTGGTTTCTGTGGCAGGAATGGCCCCGTCATGTAGCGGGGCAAGGAGACTCGCTGCATGATGCTTCTGAGAATCGTCAGAGTGCCAGAAATCAGGAGCATCCTGGATTTTCTCCTCTCTTCTCCACTGCAGCATGCTCTTCACCAGCCCCTCACTTGGGCCCCCAAATTGGGTGAGGAGAGAAGGGGCTTCCATGCCGGGTCTGCAGGCTCCCAGGCTCTCTGCTGGCTGTGATGCGAGGGAAGGTGGGCACCCAGCACAGCGGGGGACATGGGCACCGAGGAAGGAAGCTTGCGGGAGGAGGGGGCATAGTTCCAGTGCTGTGCTCCAGGGCTCTCCCGAACCAGGAGTCACAATCCCGGGCACAGTCCAGCACTGAAAACTGAGGGAATCTTGGCATTTCCACGAGGCTTACGTAAAGGAGCCTCTCACTTCACTGTGTCCCGTCCTTGTAATCTGCCTGGGGAAGCAGGTGATTAGGTGGATTAAGTGTGCACTCCATCAATCCATGTGTGTGCGGCGAAGGAGCTCCCAGGCACTGCATATCTCGGAGTGTGCGCGTGTGCGCGTGCCGGTGTTCTTTTTGCTTGGGGCCCTGGAGCAAGCCCATTGGCAGAATGCTGAGGTTGCATTTTGGGGTGAGCTTGGCTTTGGGAAAAGGCAAAAGGAACGAGCAAAGTGTCCGGGAGTAGGCAGGTGGTGCAGTTTGCAGGCAGGATGTCCCGGGCCTGAATTCAGACAGGGAGGACACGGAGAAGAGACAGCAGGCTTGCCTGAAGTCAGACCACTGGGTCAGCAGCACGGCCCGCGGGCCATCCACCGCTGCTGGGGGACAGCCAGCCATGCAGCACAAGTCTTCCTGCACTACCAGGAGTGAGCATTGGACATGGTGCTCTTGTGCTACACCACAGTGATGAGTACCTCATAGGAATGCAAGGCCTTACCTGGTACTAAATCAGGCCCTTGGTCCATCAGGCCCTGTCATGTCAAGAGGCAGTGTGGCCTAGTGGTAAAAGTGTTGGCCTGGGACTCAGGAGATTTGGGTTCCATCCCCACCGGGTGTCTTTGGGCCTCCCTGCCTAAGCTATTTCATAGGGCGTTGTGAGGACAAAACTGGAGGAGGGAGGTTATGCGAGCTTCCTTGGGCTCTTTGCTGGAATAAAAAGGCAGCATTTAAATGTAGTAAAGAAAGAAAACTGGCAATAGCTTTTCATGGGATTTTGGGCAGGAAATTCTGCCTGCAATTCTGCTTTAGCTCCTGCCTGGAATTCCAGCCTGCTCTACAGGTTCGGGAGGTTTAAGCTCAGGTCTTCTGCATGCAACGTTCATGTTCCCCCACGAAACCAAAGAGAGCGGAGCATCATGCCCTAAGAGGAGCAGTGCTCCAATGTTAGAATCTGTAGTACCCGCAGCTCCTGAGAGATCGGCACACTTTTTGTGTTGCATTGCTTGACCTGCTGCCTTCCAGCCACCCTCCCCCTCCCCACACTCCCGGGCAGCACTTCTGTCTCAGGTAAAAGGACCCCATTATTGTTATGAAAGTAGCTCTATCTGAATGCTTCATTAGGCCTGCATGGATCCTGGAGATTGAATTACAGCCTTTTATTCAGTGGATAGAAAAGCAGCCAGGGGCAGGCTGATGAATAAGTGAACAACCTCCTCATCCCAAGCCGGCTGTGGAGGTGGAAGGTGGTGTAAGGCCACTGCCAGGTTTATTCAAGCCGCGGATCCAGACTTGGCCGTGCCATCCCAACCGGGAACGGAATCTCACTTGGAATATGCACTGGGCTGAACACGTCCCAGAAGAGAGGGGACAGGGCAGCTGATCCGGCTGACTTTGTTACTTCGTGCAGTTTATGGGCATAGATCTCAGCTGTACATGCTTTCTCTTTGGTGATAATAAACTTCCAAATGGTTGCAGGCTTCTGAGCTTTTATACTGAGGATTGAGGGTTATGGGCGGACTGCTGGTACACCCTGAACTCATAAAATCCAATTCTGTTCTCGTTTGTGGAGCTGTCTGTCGCTCGTTACTTGGAATGTCTCCAGGCAGGTGTTCTTCATTTTATTTCGTGCTCTATCCATTCTTAGCATCAGGACCTGCAGCACGATTCACCCTGCAAGTGAATCTTGAGACCTCACTGCCTGAAAGCCACAGACACAGGCTGGCTGGCTTATTGTATTCCCATCACACTTTCTTTCCTGCAAAGCAACTTCATAATCCGCCTCCTCCTCTCCTTTATGCTCACAGCAAAGGCCCTGTGAGGTAGGTTAAGCTGAGACTCAGTGACTGGCCCAAGTCCCCATGGAGCCTCGTGGCCAAGTGGGGGCCAGAACCTGGATCTCCTGAGTTCCAGGCTCTCTCACCACGAAGCCATGTGGGAGCTCACCAGTTTGCTCTGAACTGCACGTGATCTCCTAACATGATGATTTAGCTACCAGTTGAAAGCATTCCTTGATCTGCAGTTTGGTTGTTTAAGAGAAACTGGAATTTACCCACCCTTAGAATGTCCCATACCTGGAAGATCAGCGGGTGAGGATGAGGGCAGGGCTCTCCTTGCAGTGGCACCAAGAAAGTTAGCCTGACTGCATCACTTGTCCCCTTTTGTCCTTCCTGTTTGTATTTTGGAGGCTGCAGTTTGAAACGAGCATTTCATGTTCAAGGTAATTACAATGTCTAAACTGAACGTTCAATGCTTATTTTTACCTGCTTCTCTTCTTTCTTTCTGTCCCTTGCAGCCTGGACATGAGCTGCCGCATCTGCAACCTGCAGCGCCACAGAAAACATTTAGCTGGATCCATTGTTTAGAGGAGAACACTCAGACTTTCTGGTCTAATGTCACCACACTAAGCCAAGAAAGTCATCAGTGGAGCTTTTTCGTAAGTCATCAGTTTTCAGTGTTATTTTTCAGATCTTGCAGGCTTCATTAGAGGCGAATGTGTGTTTGTGTGTTTGTTTTGCTCAGGGATAAACTGTCAGACTTATTTCTTATTCCTTTCTCTTCCCATCAGATGTGTACAAATCTTTCAATATTTTGTATTTCTACTGGAGGGCATCTAAAATGGAAAGTTTTAAAGCTGAAATACTGGTTTATTGGGTGACAGGGCACTTTATATCTTGAGCTGCAGCAATTAATCTTGTTCCAGGTTTCAAAGAAGCTTCTCTATGACCTCCAAGTCAAAATGTTACATCTGAATTGGAGCTGTGATTCATGACAGTGTAGTAAGAATGAAGACTCCCAGCAAAAGCTTCACTTTGCAGTTCAGCTCATGCGTTGTATGACTTTATTCATGGCAGAAAGCTGAAAGGCAATAGTCTTTTAGCATCGTGTGTTTAAATTGTGCAAAGAAAATGTCCATGTTGAGACGGGTGATTTTGCATGTACTTCTGCCCTGAGGGATCGTGCCCCAGATCTGTCAGTGGGTTTTGCCACTTCCAAATGCGTGGCTTTCTTGGCCTTTGAATTTTCATGCTGTGGTTGGAGTTCTCTGAATCTCAGGATCAGTTAAGGGCATTGCTGGGTTGCCACTCGGCTGTGAAATTGGTGAAAAACCCCATTGGTTTCTGCATGATCCAAATCCCCCATAACTCCAGTGCTACTGGATCAGGTTCAGGTGCTTGAGATGGGTTTGCTTCTTCTCCCAATCCGAGTCGTCAGAGCGGTTGGATAAGCAGAGTGGGTTGCAAAGGCGCTGATGGTGGCTCGGTTTTGCAGCACGATTTTTGTGATGTCTTCATTGTTACCTGCATTTTTATATCACACTTCTATTGTGTATTACGTGCTGTCCCTGTAACCCCTCCAGGCAGCTTTGGCTACTGAGTAGCATAGAAATAAAATAATCCTCTCTCTGTCCTGGAGAGTACTGTGGTAAAAGTGCAACACGAAGGGGCAATTCCTGGCTGATGACCATAAGCCACAGCAGACCCCCAGTGTTCCCTTTTTCTAGGCTTAACTGATCCCCAATTGTCCCATGCGCAAATGTAGTGATGGCTCCACTCCACTCATGGAGAGAGCTTGTTCTCCTCTTTGAATGGTCCACTGTGGGTGGCTGGACAGAAGAGCACGGAAGAAGCGCCCTCTTCTGTTCCTTTTCCACGTGCATGGCGCTGCATACAGCTGCGAGGGACGTTGCAGCAGGCCACAAGCTGCAGGCGGAGCCTTTCTCTCCCGCTCCTCCGCCCGCCTGCCTCCTCCTAAGCAGAGAATAAAGCTGAATGAATGCATATTAAATAAGTTAGCAAGGCAACCTTGAAACAGAGATCAGCATTTTCCCAAGCTCCAGATGCAGCCTTGTGAGCTGCTCCATATGGATAGTGCTTCACCTTTTCTATCAACTTTTGCATTTTCTCTGCAGAAAAAGCTATTTCTGCTTCCGATCAGTTTTTGAAGAAACTTGGCAAAGAACTCCTCTTGGCTTGATGTCTGAGGAAAGGAATACAATTAAATCTTGGGGAAATGATACTGCACCCCTGACCCTCTGTGGACCAGTAGATTGAGTTGCAGTCTCATTTCAGTCTTCAAACTATCACTGTAGCCCAGTGCCTGGGGAATTGGCTTTCCACGTTCAATAATAACCCTTAAAAGCTGCCACTTTCCAGAGGTCCTTCAGGCAAGCTTGTGCCAACGGGCCATGACATTATGCGTGTCTGGCTGCAATTTGGGGGAGAACAAATATCCCTGTGTTGTATGGAAATCTTCCTTCCAGGCATTTGCTGAGCTGTTTTGCATTTTACAATTTCGATCGACCAACGGAGGAAAGTAGAGTGGAAACCTGAGAAATGAGAATTAGTGCTTTATATTTCCTGGGTAAATCTGAAAGGCTTTGAGGAGAGTTGTTGCTTTAGGCACACTTTGTTGTCAAATATCATTTTTTCCACTGGTTCCACTGTCGTATTTGCTGTCTCATTACTGTCCTAATGAGTTGGGGCAGCTTTCCCCAAACGACCTCCAGAGAGCCTGGTCCATGGTTGGGTCATGGGAGTTGCGGGACACAACACGGCTGCTTACGGTCCCCATCTGGCCCCAGCCATCAGGCTCTCTCCCTGCATCAGGGAGCCAGCTGGGCTGCCTGGACTGTCCGTGCAAACTGTGCCAAGGAAAGACACACACCGCTTCTGCCCCATCCCCGGGATTGTGGGGAAGGTAAAATGGAGGGTGCAGGGAAAGAGCGCATTAAGCAGCCACGATTTCCAACGAGACTAACATTTCAACTGACTCAAGAACCAGGGGTGGAACTTCCCATCCCCTTCTGCTGCTTCCATTTCTTTATTTTATTTATATCCTGCCTTTTTCCTTTCAAGGAACTCCAGGCGCCTTATATAATTCTCCTCCTCTTCCTCTCAGCCTTGTCCTCACAACAACCCTGTCAGGTCAGCTGGGCTGAAAGCCTGTGACTGACCCAGGGTCCCCCAGTGAGCTCCGTGGTTGAGAGGAGATCCGAGTGGAACCTGGGTCTCCTGAGTCCCAGGCCGGCACTCCTAACCACTACATGATGCTTAGCACATGATAATTGGAGAGCCGGAAATGCTTAGCACATCGCCGTGGTGAAGAAAATAATCGTGAAAGTTGCTGCTGTTATTACAGTAGGCTCCACTCCGCAACATGTGTGCTTGTCAGCACGACCTTTCTAGTCTAACTACTTCGGCGGAAAAGCATCTAGTGTTACTCCTTACTCACATTTGCCCTGCTTGCCAAAGATATCCTGTGGAATTTAAGACAGGTGAAAAAAAGGATGCTTCCTACAGCAAAGAAAGCAGGACAAAGAGAGGCGTCTTTTCAAGCTTTTTGTGGAGGATGACCTCCTTCTGTTTTGGTCTTAGGGATTCTCTTTTCCTTAAGTGGGCTGGAAAGGTTTGCTAATGCCAGTGTTAGATAGACACTGTTACAGAACATTTGCGCTGTCTCTAGGGAAGATTCTGTTTTCGTGGTGTCTGGCTGAAGAAAGGTGGTTGTATTTATACAGATCAGCATCTTACAGGCTGTCACCCAGTAGCAGAAGCCATCCAGGCAGTTTGCAGCAGACATAAAATACAATAAGAATGCAAATAGTGTGCAGATAATAGTTCAATAGATAAAATTGCAATGCAAAATTTAAAAGCCAAGTTTAAAACCAACTTTACAAAGTTACAATAGCTTATACAAACCCAAATCACAAAGCTGCTAAGCAGCCGACAAAAGGCCCCATATTGAAACTGATCAACTGATATTGAAACTGATCAACTCCCCTGTGCGAAGGCAGCCTTATTCTGACACTGGAGAGATGTCAGAGTGGGTACCAGGCAGGCCTCATTGGGGAGCTTGTTCCATGATGGGGGGGGGGTGCCACCGAGAAGGCCCCCCCTCCTCATTGCCACCAGAGTTGACAATCAAAGGCAGCTGCCAGATTGTGATTCAAGAAAATTGCAATGAGGCCAAGAATTCCCGGAAGTGAATAGTAGCTCCAAGCCACAAAAGGTTTTATAGTTTAAACCCAGCAGCTTAAACTGCGTCCACAAGTATTATAGGCAGATAAAGCAAGTGGGCCAGAACTGGTGTTATGTGTTTGGACCGCCTGGTCCCTGTTATTAATCTGGCTTCTGCCTTTGGAGCAAGCGGCATCTTCTGAACAGTCTTCAAGGGCAGCCCCAAGGAGAGCACCTTGCAGTTATCTAGCTTAGATGACCTGAGTGCAGATTACTGAAACCAGGCTACCCCTCCCAGCTGGCTTCCAATGGCTTGCTTCTGGGTTTTCTGCCAGTCTGTGCAGACAGTTCTGTGCTTGATGGACCAACAGCAGTTTCCTTTGTCCTACCAGGGTTATTTTCCAGGGGAAGATGGGCTGGCCAGAGGTGCATAGCCAAACCCAGGAAAGGTGCACCAGGTCCTGGAGGCAGCAGGGTGGGGAAAGGGAAGAGGTGCTCTGGAGGGAAGGGCCCTTCTAGGCAGAGGAGACATCCAGAGTGAAGAGCTTGCTGGACCTTTGAGGCTCAGTGAAACCAGGCTGGTCTACTGTTGAGCAGCTTGCACTGAAAGCCAGGCCTTACCCTTGAGGAACATAGTTCAGTCCACAAGCCTGGTGGGAGGAAGAAGGGCCTGAGGGCCCAGTGGGCAAAGCACCCTGGGAGCTCCCACTCAGGGCTGGCTGTGTTCCGTCCACTCCAGTGCCATGTCTGGAAGCTATCAAGATGGGCAGATGAATTTCAGTTCGACCCCAGCAATGGAGCAGCAGCTGTCCTTGTCTTTGTTTACTGGCAGTGCCGGCCCTAAGCAAAGACCCCTTCCAGGCCCACATAATCCGTTTGCACTCTCAAGCAAAGACAATGATTTAATCTCCAGTTTCAACAGGCTGCAAAAAGTGATAGCTGAGATGACTGGCTTATTTTCCAGCATTGGCAGGTGAGAAGGGACGAGCACAGAGCGTGCCCTTCTTTCACATGGCTTTTTTATTTAAACACCTCTTTGGAACAAAGCAGAGGAGTTAGATCATGATAAGGAACACAGGCTACAGTCTCTCTGCAGGCAAACACCCTCTTTGTCCTCAGCCATTATGCATGCAATGTGCACAGATCTGTTCCTGGCTTTGCAGCCCTTACCTGGGAGTTACTAGGCAACAGTGGCATTTACCACCGGCTGCAGCTGTTGGTAAAAAGCATGTAAGCCAAAGTGTAAATGGAATCGGTCTAGGTTTGCAACAGATGCTGATAAAAGGGTCTGTAAATGTGGGTGCAGATGTTGCTTTCATAACCAGGAACATCCCGGAGCAGCAATCATGTCCTTGGGTAGATCAGAAAGAGAGCCCAAGTCCTTGTGAATGCCTCTTCCAAGTCCAGGATCATAGCCCACTTCTCAGTCATGCGGCTTTCTGTCCTCTGGTTTCTACCAGCCTGGCATAGCATTGCAATCCTGTCCAGAGAAGTCCTGCGGTCTGATCCTGCAGTAGCTTCACAGCTAACTCTGCCATGCAGTCCGTTCCTTACAAATTCCTATTCGATTGGAGTGCTGGAATCTCCAGAGAGCATTTCCAACTGTATTCCCAACATTGAAGAGTGCAGAGTTTTAATTTTTTACTTAATTTGTAACTCATCCTTCTACATCACCCCATGAAACATATTGCATGCAGTGCCTTTTCAGTAATAGTTTAATTGGTGGCTGTTACTGGTTTTAACCTGTCTATTTTAGATGGTGTGTGTGTGTGCATGCGTCCAGGGGGTTGTGTTGTCCTAAGCCACTCTGGGGGAATAGGTAAGGTAAAAATGAACATAACAAATGGATACTGGGTCTGTAAAGAAACAATGGTTTGACCAAAACTTCATGCAACTGACCTAGGAATTTGAAATGAAAGCATATCCTACTCCATCTTAAGTGCTGCTTTGCTGAATCAGTTTTGGTGATTTGTCTACAAGCTTCCTTGAGAGGAGGTCTCACTGAGCTTAACAGGGCTTCCTTCTGATTTCTTCCGATTAGACATTCTTAGAATTGCACCCCTACTCTCTGTTTCCTTCCTGCCTACCTACAGAAAAAGCCAGTGTGGAATATCTTTTCAGTTTCTGAGTATGCTTTCCTGTAAACACCACGGACTTTTATTTATTTTTAAATCCAAATGCAATAAAAAGTATTTTCCTAGTAGTTTGTGTATGAAAGGAGTGCTACAAGGAGTAATGCTCAGTGATTTTAACAAACCATCTTCCATCTCTGCCCTTTCTTTGGAAAGATGCTTAGACCACAAATAAAAGTTGCTCATGGAAGAAAATCTAGCCACTCTAGTATTTTTCAGTTGATCTTTAACTAAACTCCACCAGGATGTTGGCCCACAATGAGTGGGAAAAGAGGTAGTCGTTTTTAATTTTTGTTCTAATTTTCTCATGGTGGCAGCTGCTGTAATGTCCCCAAATTCAAAAAGGTCTGGCCCATTTTAGCTATTTTAATTTTAGCTACTCCAATTTTCTTCCTCCAAAAAACAAACAAACAGAAACCAGGAAGAAAGAATTTCCCCCCTGCCTTTTGAATAGCTGGTGAAAATGTGTGCCCCCCACCCCAGCCGATTTCAGTGGCCATGGAAAGGCTGGCATCTAGTGGCAGTCAGTCTGGGACGCTCCCAAGGCATCCAGCCCTTGGTGTCCTGCCAGATGGGGCTCGGACTGAGCTGTTCGGTTTCCCGTTCCAATCGAGCCACCAAGCCTCAGTCCACACACACTTGCATCTGTGTTTATCCCAGGCTGTCCTTGGCGCCTGTGAATATTGTGCAATAGCAGATGTGTTCTGTGTTTACTCTAGCACGTACAGTAAATATTTGCTCCATTTGGTCGAATGTATTGAAGCAAACCAGAAATAGAGACAACCTGCAAACACGTCTTTAAAAAAGGTTGGCGCCTGTTTCTTTGCCAGATTTCAGAAAACAGGACTCGCATGTCCCTGTATAATTTCAATGAGATGAGCATTTTGGAGCAGGCAAAGTTCATGCCTGGTCAAGATCCTGTGGATACCTAACCACAGAGGGGCATCTTTTCATCTTAAACTCTTTCCAAAAAAGCAAAACACCCGGTACCAAAAGGATGACAAATCAGGCGCCAGTTGGGCTACAGTGGGGAGACAGATCCATAAGAGGGAGCCACCACTGAGAAAGCCCTTCCCCTTGTTGCCACCCTCCTTGCTTCCCTCGGAGTCAATACTTGGAGGAAAGGCTGGGATTGAGTGTATCATCAGAGTAGATTGTGGTTGGGAAAGGTGCTTTGACTTTGGCCCTTGTTTGAAAGAGAAGTGGTATAGCAGGACCCGAGGGATGAGGAAGCAAGCCTCATACATATACCAAAATGTATATCAAAAAATAGGGAAACCAGTCCATGTGGTGTGAGTACAAACTTTAATTATAATAGCAAGCTATGTGCACAGATTTTAGTTATCCTTGTCTTTGGGGATATCTTGAACAAACAAAGCAAGTGTTCTAACTTAATTCTGATTTCCTTTGCACTTCCCCACAAAATGATGACAGATGCTTCAAAAGTTTGCCTTTCTGGCAGATAAGTTATCTAGGCAAAGACAGTTTATTCTCAGTTTTTCTGCTGCCACACTGGGTTTATTTATTCAGCTTGGATAAGTTGTTTTTTCTTGCATGTATTGTAGTGAATGAGTTTGTGTTTGTGGGGGAGCCAAGGAGAGGCCGTTCTGGCAGCCTCAACAGCTGGGGTCACTGTGGGTATGACAGAGCACGGCCCTACCTATCTCCTCTCCGCCCATGCAGACCCCTACGTGTTTTCTTGCTTGGATTTCTCAGCTCGTGCTTCTATGTTGTGCTTGCTTTATTTAGAAATGAGTCTCTTGACAGGCCTCAGAATAGACTTGGTTTCCACCACTGGTCCTTCAGGAAGTCATCTGCTTGGAGGAAACACTTTTTTTTCTTTTTAGTGCTTCTCTGCAAGAAAGCTGCGAAGAACAGGTTATTTCTGAGGTATTTGCTAAATCTGGAATAAGAGGAAAGATGGTCAGGCAAAGGGAGAAAACCCTTACAAGTGATGGTCACTGGGGAGATAAGAAACTATCCCCTACCTTTATGGAGAATACTGCTAAAAATTTATTATTTCTTCCCTCCATGTCCCCCTCACCATGGATTGGGTCAGAAGGGGGCTGGGCAAGCGAAAAGCCAAACAGCCAGCTGACTCTTCTGAGGACAAAGAGAATAGGTAACAGCCTTAACTTAGTATTCTCTTCATACCCTTTCCTTTCTCTCTCCACCTGAATAGCATGTCTTATTAGAATTGACAAACCAAGTGCTCTGTGGGTGCCATATGTGGAAAGAAAGAGGCCCAATCAGCAGCCCTTCCTGCTGTTGCATTGACCACTGAACATCAGTCCTATTATCTTGAGGTTGATTAAGCTATCTTACTGTTAATACAGGATGTATGTGTGTGTGTGTGAGAGAGAGAGAGATGCATAATGTTGCCTAATTTCCATTCATTCTGCTCAAATAATCAACACTCATCCATGCCTGTTATTAAATTTGCTCCTTGCACAAACCAGGTCAAAACACATCCTGCCCTGCCTCAAGCAAGATAGAATCAAATTAAATTATTACAGAATGTAATTGTACGTGTTTTTTCATTGTATGCACATTTGACAGGATGTGAGGATATGCATCTGTAGGCCTGGCTGTTTGCTGAGTTGCAAAAGAATAATTCATTCAGAGGTTAGCCGCATGAGTTTGTAAGGGGCAGCTTGTACCGAGATTCTATTTTCATTTTAAAGATGTTCCTACATTCTTTTATCTGTTATGGAAAAAAGTGGAAATAAAGGGTGCTTCTGAAGGGAAGGTTCTAGCACTACCAGTCTCAAAAGGCAATGAGTCAGTATTCCACCTTTCCCCCATGTATAGATAGATAGATAGATAGATAGATAGATAGATAGATAGATAGATAGATATTTTTTTCCTGGTAAAAATGGGATGGAAAAAAATGGGAAAACATGGGGTGACTGCAGCAGAAGCAGCAGCATCTGGACCACTTGTAAAGCTCCTTAAATGCAATCGGGGGGTGTTGCCCCGAAAGCCACATCAGGAAGTAACCACTTGTTTTCAGAAGCATCCTTTGCACCTGGACTTGCAAAAATCCAGGGTGAGGTTGGTTCTGGGATGGACCGTAGAGCTCGGAGTATGTGCTAGGCTTCTCCAGGTGTGCGCGGAGAGGTCTGAGAGGAAACACAGCTGGGCAACCCTTTATGGGGTTGCAGAGCTGCCTAGAGTAGCTGTGGGGAACTTTTTCCACCTGAGGGCAGGGTTAGTCCCCCAGAAGCCTCTCGGGGGCCATACATGAGCTCCCTCACACAAGCATCCTTCTCTCACACACCCGTCTCAGCTTCCTCCTCTACTGATCCATGCAGCTCTTCTTGGGTTGGGTATTTTCATCCCTGTTGCAAGCATGGAATGAAGGTCGAAAGCTCCTCACTTAGCATGCCACACCAGGGATCCGTGAGAGTCACGGGCCAGGTTAGGGAGTCAGGTGGTCCCCGGACTGGCAGCTCCCCATCCCTGTCCTAAAGGGGCCATGCATGCATTCCTGTCCCCCCACCTCCCGCAGCACGTGATCCAATAGGAGCGCAGGATCCAGAAGTGGCGTCTACGCCAGAGGGAACGAGGGTGCTGTTGGTGCATCCAGCTACCTCAAGCTTCCAGCTGTTGCTTTTAACCAGTGTAGCGGCTCCTTATGTGTCCTTAAGTGCACGATTATCAATTCTCTTCACATCTGACATGGACGCACTTTCACTCCGGGAGCCAGTCCACTGCCAGGCCCCTTCTGGCGCACATCGTGCCATCCGTCTGCGACACGTTGCTGTCACCAGTGGGAGACAAGTGACTCCTGAGCCTTAAAGAAGCTGTGATTAACATATTTAAAACTGTGTTTTTTTCTGGAGCTTGCCTGCTTTAATAAATTTGCATTAATGAAAAGATCAAACTCTTCACACAATCCTCTCTGGGTAGGCCGAGGCTAAAAATACATTGCTTAGACTTTGGACTTAAAACATAAAGAAAGAAATCTGACATTTTTGAAGGGAGTGGTGGGGGAGGTTGGGTAATATGCTCATTAATTAGTATGATTTTAACTTTTTAAAAGTCATGTGGGCTTGGAGTGCAGAGGAGGTTCAGGTGACATGCTCACTGGGACACTTGTCTATTCTGGTCAGGGGGAGAAAAAGTAATGAACCTTGGACCTCGGACGTGTCTTGTTAGAGTCCTGCCTAGAGTGGCCTGAAACAAAATGGAGGCAAAACCTCCATGAAGCCACGGACAGCTGCTAGAATGAAGATCCCCAGTGGCTCATACCAAAGGGCACGTGTCCAGCAGACCAAAGGGTGTTTGCTCCATAAGGACCAGTCCTAACAGAGCTACTGTTGGGCTCTTTGCCTCTACTGCCAGCTCCTCAGTTTTCAGGCAAGCCATTTTGAGAAGGGAATGGAAGGGGGAGGCCCCACCATTTCGGATAGTTCTCCAGAGCAGAGCAGTGCATGCATGGGGGGAGACTGGGGGAGCCTCTGCGTCTGAAAGCGTATATGCGAATAGGCATCACAGCAGAATGGATCCAGATTTACCTTCCGTCCATTGCTGGTTAAAGGCAGCAGTGCATTTTGAGGGAGAATGTGACGAACCCTTTCGCACACTCCCTTCTGTAAACAGCGTACCCATTTTTATTGCACAGGCAAAGTCTCTGCCTCTCGTTCTGTCCCAAGCTGGATTTCAGCACAGATAGCATCTTTAGCAAACAGCAAGGTATCCGTTTCTTGGCTGTTTTCCTCTTGTCACTAAACAGTGTAACAGCTGAGCAACTATTAGCAACCTCCTGGCTCATTAACAGCACTTTGGTTAATGTTCCAAGCATGGCAGTCCTCTAAGAGCGGCAGTTGGGGGCTCTGACAGTGCAAACGCCCCATTAGCTCCGTCTAAAACGAGCAGTCAGCGATTGGCCCCGGGTCACAGCTTTGCACTGATTTGGAATGCAGGTGGGGGCACACAGAATCGAACCTTGCCCCCATATCATTATAAATTAAATCGAGATTTTCCCTCGGCATAGAAAACAGCACGTTGAGGAGAAGGGCTATATAGCAGAGCCCTTCCCACAATGCACTAGCTTTCCACGTGCATGGGGGCTGTTGTGCTAGAACTTTCCCATGGCCCCAGCAGTCTGACCTGGGACACGCTCAGTAGTGTTGTAATCCGTGGCTTTTATGAATGGCAGATCAGCCTTCCTCCCATGGAGAAGGAAGCAGTAAAAGAATTTGCTAAGGGGGCCATGACAAAGTAGGAAAATGACAACAATGCCAGCAGCTTCAGACCTTGCATGAGGAACTTCATCTGTGTAGCCCAGGACTCATCAATCTGGGCTCCTCCAAATGTTTCAGCACTCTCCTCATCCTCGATCATTGGTTTGGGCTCACCTAATGAGCGAACCTTGGGTGGTGGATGAGTTTCAGACAAAGGCAGGAATAGTTGTCCGCAGCATCATCTCGTGTGATTGGCAGGCCCCACCTAAGCTCGGAATTGGCCAGGCCTTGTATCAGTGCAGAGTGGCTAGGCTTTTGCCTTTCCTGCCCAGCAGACTAGGAGCCTGGACTACAGAACACACACTCCGAATTTGGGTAGAGATGCTTGACAGCACAGGCCTGGCCTGACAAAGGATTGGAAGGTGATCCAAATCTCGAACCGCCTCTGATGGCTGCAGCACACTGGCCTCTGCTTTCTCCATGGCCGGAGGAATCTTGGGGTCAGATTTTCTAGCTCTGCCCGGGAAGGTCGCTGAGCAGGAAAGGAGGAGGATGAGAGTGTGACTTCAAGGCCTCGTGAGCGTTTTGTCTCCTGAACGGCTGTCAGCATTTCCCGACGGGTGTCGCTCCCCCTCAAGTGTTATTAAAAATTCAGCTGCTTCTCCAACTGAGCCACTTCGTCATTTTGAAAGCCACTGTGGCTGTTAATAATTGAAGGCAATTAAAAAAGTGTGTTAAAAGTCATGTAATTTTGAAAGACTGGTTTTGATAGAATAACAGATGCTTCCCAGGTTGTCTTTTGGTGCTCCAGGAGGTTACTAAACAAAGCTTTCTGGGCTCTTTGGAGACATGCCGGCAATTCACTTCCTTCTGCCCACCCATTTTAGAGTCAGGAATTTGTATTTATTTGGAGTATTTTATCTCACTTCTCAGCCAAAAAGCCTCCTGAAGCATTTTACAAGAAATCAGTTAAAGAAGACAGTTTCTATCTACAGGTTTAAAATCTCAAGGGAAAAATGAATCACAGAAAAGGGCGGGGGAGGGGATGAACTCTTTCAACAGGGCTGGTGAAATGTTTCTGCATCCCCCGTCTCATCTCCCTCTTGCATCTCCCTCTTGCGCAGCCTATTTTCCTTTCAGTGGGGAAGGAATTTGAGGGATGCTAATTTTTGCATGCAAAAATGCACACAATAGTACTCCAATGTCTGAAATTTACTGATACTTTGCAATTTGAATTGCAATGTATGCATTTTGAAAAAACCCAGACTTTACTGTTGAAACACAACTCTTAAGCCTTCAAGTTGGGCCCAACTCTCTCCCTCTCTCTCTCTCTCTCTCTCTCCCTCCCCCCCCCCCCCACACACACACAGAGGGAGGGAGTGCACACAGGTTGCCTCTCCTTCTCTAAGCCTTTCCTCCTCCCAAGTCTTTCTGACACTTTGCATTTGTCCTGCATCCTTAATGGCACTCAGTTTGGCAGAGAGCTGAACAGGAGGGCAAGCACAAGAGTGGCACTTTGACAGGCACTTAATCCCATCCTTTCCATAATGCAAGCAATGCCCCAGACAACCTCATTTCTGAGCATCGCCTTGTAAACTGTCAGAACCAAGGGCTGATTCATGCAGCCCCGTTCCCTGTGAATGACCGTGGTTCTCAAGGGGCGGGTGGGCTCTGCCTTACCTGTCAGCTTTTTAAAAAGAAGCTGAGTGAGGGAGCTTTGACCTCCTTCCTCTGATCTCGATGGTCTCGAGGGTGGTGGGGGGGGGGGAGAGCTGGGTGGTGGCTGCTTTTCTGTCCTTGATGACTTTTCTTTTTCATTCACTGCAAAGAGAGAATGAAGAACTTCATGAAGGTGTACAGTGGAAGTTGACTGACGTGTTTAGGATGTTATCTGGAAAGGAAGAAGAAATTATGACAACCATCCACAGTGAAAAAAGACCTTCTTGTAGTCAAGATTTTCTTTAAAGGTCATCCACATGTACAAGTGACACTTTCCAGTCGTGCTTTGCGGTCTTAAAAAGATAGGGAAATGGTGATGGTGGGTCTGTGCATCTTCATGGAATCTCACTCTGAACTTTTAAGGAGTTACCCATTTTGCTGAAACATTTTCCTCCAAAATAGGTGCAGCACCATGGATAGCTCCTTTACCCACCTTCTTGGGTGCTGAAGGCACCTCACATGTAGTCCTGCATGCTTCCATCCCACACAATCCAGCAACTGAAGCATTGGGTGTTTGTGCAGCAGGAAGTTCCTCAGAGAGCCAAGCTATCCAACCTTCAGAAGGCCTCTGCATGTCGCTGAGGCAACAGCTCTCCTTGTCTGAATCCCTGTCACCACAAGGTCTCTCACTGACTCAGCCTGGTGCTGCCTCACCTTGACTCTTGTAATCCCTTATAGCCTAATGTGACTCAGTTTTATCAGTCACAATTCTGTCCTTCCAGGAAGTGCCAAGCTGGGATGGGACAACTTTATGTGACATACAAGGCACCTTCTCCATTTCTGCCACTAGATCATACCCTCTTACTACCCCTACGGCATTCCAATCATTGTGCAATTTCTCATTAGTTCAGGTACATGGCCAATCATCTTTCCTCCTCAACCCAGAGCTACCCATCTCCTGTTCACAGTTTACAACTAATGCTGAGCATTTTAAAGAGGCATGTAAGCGATTCTAAATGATCTTTCTCACTTGAATCTTGCAAGTTTTTGTACTTGAGCAAATGAAAAAGGATGTGTGCAAAGATCAAAGAGGTAGGGGTGTGTCGGTGTAAATGCCTTTCTGTGCATGGTCCACTAAGCTCAGAAAGATCCTGGAAAGGCACCTCTCCTTTGTGCCTCTTCTACCAATGGCCCCTGTCTTACCGAATGCAGCAGTCCGCTTTTCCGCTGCTTTGTATCTGTGCAATTCTAAATGGATTTGCTAATCTTGAACCCCTCTCATCTGCAAATTAGATTCTGCATGGCAAGACGCAGAGCAGCAGCAGTGCTAGAGAGGACGGTGGGTAAAAGGCACCAGCACTGCTTTTTTTGGCCTGCCGTCCTAGCTGGAACTGTTCTCAGTGTTGTGTGTGAGCCAGCTGGCAGGGCCAGGACGTAACTCCAGGGAGAATGAAAGCATGGCAGCATAAAGCAGTGGGCTGCCATATTTGTACCACTTGGGAACTTTTTTTTCGGTTGGGCAACATCTCCCAGCCACCCCCACACACAGAGTGTGTGGTATAGAATGGAATAGAGTAGGCTTCCCCCACCAGATTTTAAGTCTGCTTCCACCCATCTTTATATGCTCACTAGAATTTCCTGCTGACAAAACAGAACAGTAGATTTGGAAGGGGCCAAGATCCAGTCCCCTGATGATGCAGGACACCAGTTACACCACCCCACTCAGATGGCTGTCCAGGTTCACCCTGAATGTCTCCAGTGTGGGAGAGCCCATCAGCTCTCCAGGCAGCTGGTTCCACTGTCCTATTGCTTGGGCAGTGAGGAAACGTTTCCTGATACCTAGCCTGAACCTGGGTGGTTACAATTTGACTTGATCATTTGTGTCCTGCACTCTGGTATCAGCGAGAAGCAATCTTGACCTTCCTGTTTGTGACAGCCTTTGAGGTGCTTATGGAGCGATATCATGTCCCCCCTCAGTCTTTTATAGGTGTAATTCTTTTGCTTGAAGGCAAAAGAAGTCTTCAGCTCAGACGTGCCAGATTCTCTTCTGCTGAACTTCCAGGACAGACGCTTCCTTAATCCAGTGCCACCCGTGCATAGTAGCTGCAAGGCCTCCAATTCTCTGCCAGTTTAGCCAGTGGGAAATAGAGGAGATGCAATTCAGCAGTCTAGGAGCTATTTGTATTTTGTGGGCCCTCCATTGTGCTTCTGCTTTAGGAGGATAATTGTGTTTGGCGATGATGATTGCGGATAACCAGATCTCAGTTTTAACATTACTATTGGCTCTATGGCAGGAAATGAGATTATTGATTTTTCAATTACCAGGCAGGGAGTCGGTGCTGAACAAGTTGAATTTTGAAGCATTTGTTCTGACAAATTGGCTAAAATTTGTTCCTCCCAATGCTCTCTCTCTCTCTCTCTCTCTCTCTCTCTCTCTCTCTCTCTCTCTCTCTCTCTCTCTCTCTCAATCTCTCCTTGTTGGGAGCTTTTGTTTTGGGAATATCAACAAGAGGTTCCTGATAGACTCATTTGAAGAAAAATGATTATAAGCTGCGTACCAAGGAACGGAGGCGGCTTATTCTTTTTTAGCTAGTTAATGTGGGTAGCAGATAGACAGATTGGATTGTCTGTATCTCCATCTCAGCTCCAAGAAAGGGGTGTGGGCAGGAGAATAAGCTTGCTTCTGCAGGTTGAAGAGGTATTAATCCAAAAGGAGATGTGTGTGTGTGGAAAACTCATTTTGTTTATGTTAAAAGCTATTTATTGTTAAATGCTGAAAAGGGTTACCTGGATGCTTTATTTCAAAAATTGGTTTGCAGTGTCCCATAAACATGACTGCACTGCTCATGCCTTTAAGAATAAATAAATAATCTTGAATCTTGGCGGTTCCCTGCTGTATCTCTGCATGATGACCTGTGCTAGCCTTGCCTTCTTCCAGTTGGCCTCTCTTGACAATAACTAATTATCCTCTCCCTCTGTGTTGGTTTTTAATGAAAGCAAGTGGAAATAAAGGTGTGAATAACCTAATGCACTTATACAAAAATATGATGTGGGCGACCATCTCAGAAAAGAAAACTGTTGAACTGTGGAACTGTGGAATATTATTGTTGAGCCAAAATAAGTCCCCTGTGAGCAAAGCTTATAATGCTTGGGTCTCTTCATCCTAAAAAAGGGGAGTGAGTGTGGGTGGGATTTAAAATTATTCATGGTGTGGAGAAAGTGGACTTTTTTCCTTTTCAGTCCTAACGTTAGAATTCTTGGTCTGCCAAATGAAATGCATCGGCAGTGGATTTAGGGAAGGCAAAAGGAAATGCCACTTCGCACAGCAAAGTTAGCCGATGGAACAGGATGCGGGATGCTACTTTGGGAGGCTTTAACTGGGCAACAGTGAGCTCCTTGGAGGAAGGGCAAACTATGCAGGCCTTTGGAGTAGGTGGGCACTGATGGAGATAGAAGCATAGAAACAGAGCGAGTCAGAAGGGGTCTCCTGGGCCATCTAGTCCGACATCTACTCTCCAGGCCTTAGCTGCTGCCAGGCTTGTTCAGGTTTCTGCTTTTTTTGCAAAGCTTCCATGGTGAGCACTGGGAAGGAAACCTACGTCCATGTGTCTGTCTAGACAGAGGGTAAGACTAGGTCACACCAGATACTTGGGTTCTGGGAGGGGCTTCCTCCCCACTGCAGGTCTGTACCTCTGAACTCTTCCCGGTGGTGGCAGGGTTCCTGAAGGCTCTGCAAATGGATGGAAAACGGCCTTGGAGGTATGCCGCATGTGATGAGTCTGTACCTTTCTGCAGCTTGCAAAAATTAGTGCAACCATGCAGGAAAAATTACCTTTGTAAGATACAGTTCTGCATGTATTACAAATAGGAGGGAAAGCCATTTTGTGAGACAGAAAGAAGTCCTCTTTTCATTCTCAGTACCCTTTGAGTCAGTGGGAATCAGGTAGGGAGAAGGTCCGTTTTGTACCCTCAACTGAATGGCTAAAGTCTTCACTTAAAGCTGCCTGTCTTAAATCCATGCAAGCTGAGGGTAATTCCTGTTACTACTTGTGATGTGGTATCTGCTCCGATGCTTGCAGGTAACCCCCGGCTGCTCTGTGCTGAGAACTGCTTAATGCAAAATCTCCTTGTACAGAGCTGTTGTTTTTAAACAGGGCTAGAAGCTTTGGTTGGTAGATTAATCAACTTCTTTGGCTGATTAGCTGGCAGGGATGCAACTTTAATTGGCAGGAACAAATTTGTAATCAGTGGGACTGCACGTTAAGGGCATATTCTTTTGTCTATCAGTGAATGCGTGTATTGTGTATGGCTTTTGATTTCACCATATGCTTCTATTTACCAAGCTGTAAATGATCTCACACTCTCCCCAGTCTCCAAAGGGATTTGTGTAAAGGTTGCCATCATACACACATTTATTTTTATCCATTCAGTTTGGTCCAAGAAGCAGACAATGAATCAATTAAAAGTTTTAAAACTCCTTGGATTGGTGACTCTTTGCCTGGTGCTGACAGTGGCATGCAAGAAGTTGGATCCCAGTCCGTGTTCAGCTCATCTCCAAGATAAGATTCAGAAGACAGGGTGGCAGTCACGGGAGTGCTTTCTTTGGGACCATGGACCACAGGACACTGCGCATCACTCTCACTTCTTGGGCTGTTTTATCTCTGGGGAAATCCTACTCTGGCTTTTCTGGTCTCACAGAAGCATCTGAGGAAATAGCAAATGAAAAGCCTTACCCAGAGAGAAATAAGCCAGGTGTTTCTTTCATAGATTGTGTTAACTTGTCTTATTCAGATCCTGAATGGAAATGTTTCTTTTTGAGAAAAGTTTGCCAAGGAACATTTTCAAAATGCGCACTTTCACAACTCAGTCAAAAGGGGGAAAGTGCACTAAACTGAAAAATGCACGCACACTTTCCCATTTTGAATGAGCTGAAAAATAGATGGAAATCGAAAACAGGAGACTGCCGCAGTGAGCTCCAAAGTGAATTTGGGGGAATTTAGTCAAGCTTGAAAATAACTGATTCTTTTGTTCCTAGTTTGACATGGCTTATAGCACTGAAATCATGAGGCTCTGGGGTTTAACTCTGGAGTTATTGCTTATCAGAGAACGGGAGAAATAAATACATATTTTTAAAATAGAGAAGCACGCTTTCTCCCTCCGTCCTTTTCTTCCACTTGTTCTAGCTATCGGCGGTCTGCATTTTTAAGGGGAGAAGAGCAAAAAGCGCAGGAGGAAGGTCTGGTCATCAACTGTTCCGCCCGTGTGGTTTGTAAATTGTCTTGTGGCTGAAAGATGCTGTCCCTCCTCTGTGTGGCCTTGGCAGGAATGACTCTCTGATTGTTTTCTATGTCGTGATCAATGTTATTTGAAAGACTAGGAAGACCAGCGCCTACTCTGTCCTTTCAGTTTCATGCAGAATGCATCTTGGACAGACATGACATCTTAGGTTTATAATCTTTTCCCAGGATGGCTAAAAAGAAGTCGTATCATTTATGGCAGGGCTTAATTTAATCTGTTGTATGGATTTCTTTTCCCAATTTGGGTAATTTTGCCTCTTTATGTCCATCATGATTAGCGGTGATGGAGAAGGAAAAATGACCTCCTTATGTTGGGGATTGCCAGGCTTTATAACCTATTTACATATAAATCAGGCCACTGTGTTCTTTCCGTGCCACGGGCAGTAGGAAAGGACTCCTCCGGGCTTGATTCCAGGCTGAGACCTACCCAAGGGTGAGGTTCACCTTGGAGGTTCCCAAGGGCCTCTTTCCAGCTATGAGCACAGGCATATTTAGCCTAAAGCTTTTACTGCTGGTAACAAAGCCTTGGACTTTCATGATGGTGGAGAAAGCTACAAAAAGCCAGGAATGCACCAATCCATTGGTGGCTGGGTGATGAGGTGCCAGGGCTGGGGAAAAGGTTGTGACCATGGGGGAATACAGGGGACAGACTTTGTCCTGGGGCTGGAGGGTTTTGTCCCTTGAAATAACAGGTGGAAATAGCAAGGGGGCAGACTTCTGTTTACTAAGGTGGTGGTGGATTTGCTTTCCTTGGAGAGAGATTGACGCTCAGGCTTGAATGGCCTGGGTTGCTGTCCCACCATTTCGGTAGATCTTGGTTTGAGCAGTGGGTTGGAACTGACGACCTTCCAACTCTTGGAATCCAGTGATGCCTTGGCTCAGGATAAAGGCTTTTCGTGGATGCACGGGGGCAAATTACCTCCGGCCTGCAGGGGGATCTGGACGGATGCTACAACATGGAGGAGAATCACTTCCTGCACGTTTCCACCTCGTATGGGGAGCACCTGGACTGCCACTTGTGCTACTCCGGTCTTCCTGATGTTTTGGAACCTGCAACTTCTGGCATTTCTGATGATTGACCTTGCAAACCATCCAGAGAGCAATAGATTGGGGAAGGCTGTGCTACCCATTTGGGTGGTGGCATGGAAGAGCCCTGCATGTGGACATATAAATACAAAGCTATTCAAACAACTGCTGATCTGAAGAGAAGGTTTCTTTGCAGGATGGAGTGAAAAAGCATGCTGTCACCATTTACTGGTTGCTTTCGTTCATTGTCTACTCTTATTCCTTCCTCCTAAAACAGCTGGGTAATGTACACAGTTCTTCCCTTTTCATCTGCAGAACCACTATGGCATTTCTGCTTAAATCCAAATAATAATTTCTAAATTTGCATCTTTATATATGCATCAGCTTATGCAAGTTTTATGCAATTAGCATTCTCCTTTTCGCAATGCTTGTCCTTTTATTTTGTTTCCTTTTCTGTGTGTTTATGGCCACCTAGCCCCAGGGCCCTTCTCTTTCCTCAGCTGCCTCCTTGAGTTTTCCCCCTTGAATTGCTATGAACTGCAGCTTTCCACCATTGGTCACTCGGCAGCGTACCTGTGTGTCTGTTTGCAGGTGGATCACACAGAAGGCAATGTTCCTCCACTGGGGGAAAAGATTTCTAGGCATGAGATTCCATTTCCCCGACAAGCTAGTCTTCTGCTTGAAGGAATTTGTGTGTGTGTGGCATTGGATTGTGTGGACTCCAGCATAAAGTTAGAGGCCATTTCCCTGCAGTTAGTGAAAACTCTAGGTCTTGAGAAAAGTGGTGGGAGTGTCAAGGTGATCTCTGAAATTTCAGTCCGTTTTGTTCCCTAATTCTTCTGAAAAAATCTGGAGACTTTCAAGGCAGAGGTACTTTTCAGAGCAAGTCTTGTGTGTGTTTCGACTTCACCTGGGCAGCTCCCATCAATGCTTTCATGTTTCCCTGCATATTTGAGCCTGTGATTGTTCCAAGGAGGTTTTACTCTTGTTAACATTCTTATTCCTATTGTATTCAGGTTTTATTATTTTAAATTGCTGTGAATTGTGTTGATTGCTTTTTAGCAAAGTAAATGCCCCTTCCTTGATTTTTAATAGCTTGATTTTTAAAGTGTGAGCCAGTTGTTGGGGGAATAGTCTTTCACTGCTTCATTTTAATGTGTTACTTTTAGTCCTCCTGGAGGGGAGAGGTAGAGAGATGCCTTCTTCCAGCAGAATAAGTCCTTGTGGCTTAGACAAAATTGAAGCTGTAAGCTTTGTGTGTCTTTTCTCTAGTGTCTAGTGAGATCTTGGCAATGAGTTAATTTATCCATTAATTTCTCTGTATCCAGAAAGATAATCTGAAAACAGTGTCTTTTTCAGCTCTCTGATACAAAACGTTGTGCTACAGAAATCATAGCTAAATATTTGTGCAGAACAATGAGAATACAGACTGAAATAGTATCTCTTTAATCCTGGGTTTTAGTGTGTTTGTTTTAAGAGTTATTTAATCTTTTAGGACACTTTTAGAGCTTTACTTCTGTTACTGATGGTCTTGTGTTTTACTTTGCATGCCAACTCTGGTATAAATCTGCTGAGGTCTCTTGACTGGATCAGTAAAATTGATGGATTGATCATATAGTGCCTTGGAATAATAAAAGATTATGGTGATGCAGCGTGACCGAGTGAAGCAAGATGACCCCGGGCCTTGGTGGCCTATAAAGCGTGTTACTGGCCAATATAGCTAAAACAAATACAAGCTAGTGCTCCACAAGTGCTATTTGCTCCGTCATGTGTCATACGCATGGTGGTCTCACCTGGAAGAGATGGAAATGGTACATGGGCTGGTTTTGAGGTTAGGACTGCAATGACAGTCCTAACCTTGGGGCGACATCCTACAACCAGTTCCTACATGGAAAGCATTTCTGTGGAGCAAAGAGGATGCGACCCTTGTCTCTCTTCTTCAGAGGAATCCACAGCTTGCTAGCATTGTGCAAAGCTGTGCATGGCTTCATGGATCAAAAATGCATGAGTGATAAGGTATGGATCAAATAGATAATCTGTTCCTGCTTAGACATCCGAGAAAGCTGGAGCATGGGAAGGCTTGCTCGAAGGAAAGGAGCACATCACAGCTTTGTGCTGGAGAGTGTCTACCCAGGCAAAGGCAGACCTCTCTTTTCAGAGTGTTGGCTTCCCATGGCAATTCATTTTCAAGTAACGCTTCTTGCTAGAACCTCTTCTAGGTTAAGGTAGAATTTAAGAGTGGCTGAGCCAGGTTCAAAACATTCTCATGATATTCTGAGCACATGTATCTTTTCCTGACCCCAGGCAAATGCTGAAACTCTGGTTTTCAAAGTTTTTACCACAGTTCAGTTTATTTATTTTATTTATTATATATTTATTTTATTTATTAAAACATTTTTATGCCGCCCCATTCACCGAAGCCTCGGGGCGGCTTACAACAATGTTTGAACTGAGGTTGGGGTGTGTGTGTGGGGGTGGACTGACCAGCTTGGGGAGTCACTGGTGCTTGTGCTTTCTTATGCTAACCAACCCTCCAAACTTGATATTAATTGCAACCTTGCAGTTTTTTGTTTTAAATCTAAGGCACATTGAGAGGAGGGGACCCGTGTAGGAAAGGAGAAGGAATTTAAATCTTTCCCTTGCTACAGCTCTGAGGAAAGTTGTTCCTCTAAAGCTGATTTTTGGGGATTTTCTCGTGTGCATGCATGCATTTATGGGGAAAATCTCCCTTGGGGCACACTGCACACCTTGGAGGTTGAAAGGGACATGACATTCAATGCAAGGATACAAGTTCTGGCTGGTTCCCTCCCCAGTCCATGCAAATTCCCATTAGGACATGCAGTTTTGACAGTCAGAGGCTCCCCGTATCTGCATTTTAATTGCCACAGTGCAGCTTCCAGTGGTCTGTCAGGCCCATGAGAATGTGGGACACATGAACAAAGTTGTGCCTAGCTCAAAGTCCCCCAACCTGATTCTGCTGCAGGTGAACGTCATGAACTTACCAGGTTAGGGACGGCTGGGGTGGGCATCCTATTAAGTTAGCGTGGCATATTTTGGTGGCTCCCATCTGCAAACCAGCAATGTTGGCTAGGAGATAACGGTCCTCACCCGCCATGGAGTTATCTTCCTGTTCTGTCCTTATTTCATCTGAAATGCCTGCCACTGGTGGAGAGGAGAGGGTTTGGTGTGCATGCACACGTGTGTGCATGCGTGTGTGTTGCTATGCACTTCTGAAGAGCTCGATTTCACCTCGAGCCATCTGGTTGTCGACCCCTTCATTTTAAACCCATGCATCATTTCTTATCCCTGCTTTGCTTAATCTGTTCAGAGAAGAAATTGTTAAAAGAAAATAAAGGATTCCCCAAAGGGAGATCAGTCCTCTGAAGAAGCCAACAATAAACTGAAGCAGAAATGGTTCCCTGCATGAAATAGAGCAGTAGTCAAAGATTACATAAGGGGAACTATAATGCTGTTTTCTATCAAATTTAATTTCATATTCATTTCAGAGGAGATGGGCATTAAGGAGGAGAGGGATGCTGTAGGATCCCTCAGGGCAAGGAAGAAAAATTGGGGTGAATGAGAAAGCAGCCCCTGAACAGTTTTTATGCCAGAACTCCTACAGGTAGACCAGTATGCTTAATCTTTGTAAAATGTTCCCTGCTTTTGTGATGGGAAGCAAAGTGACATGATCTGCAGATGGGTGTTGCACATCTCATCTGGACAAAACCACACTGGACTGCATATAGACGTCTGAATGGTGGAATTGTCAAAATGATAAGCAAAACTTAAGAGATGTGTGGCATGTGATGGTTTAAAGCTTCCTTCCCCAACTGGGTGCTCTCTGGATGCAATGCACCACAGCTTCCATAATTCCCAGGCAACATGGCCAGTTGAGGTTCAATGCATCTGGAAAGCACCATATTAGAGAAAGCCCTGGCCAGCATTTAATGCTTTCCATTTACTTTACCAAGGTCATGAATCTTCCTTCCTCCCTTCCTCCCTCCCTTTCTTTTTGAAATGCATAAATTCATGCTGGAAGCAGAGTTTGCTGAGAAGCTGTGTTCTGTCCTGCACGCTTCCTTCATCTCTCTCCCGCTCGTGTACAGATATCACTTACCACAAGGACCTTCAGAACGGGTTCTCATAAAAGTGTATCCTTGTCAAAACATTTATATCAAAGACAGGAGCTGGTTCAGCACTGGAAGGAATGAAAATGGCTTAAATAGCAGCCAAGCTTCAGGAAAGATCTGGAGAAAATCTCACATTGTGAAAGGAAACATGCCATTTAGAATGACAGGCATGTTTATGGATCTGATGGTGGAGGAAGGGGATCCTCTCCCACCTTCATACCTAACGCTGGTGGCGGGAGGGGGAAGACAACATCTCACTCTTCCATCGACATGGCATTCCTCGTTAGAAATGAGACTCTCATTTGCAACTTTTTCTTTCTTTCCGATTTATATCCTGCCTTTTTCCTACAAAGGGCTCAAGGCAGCTTACATCATTCTCCTCCTCCATCTTATCCCCACAACAACAACCCTGTGAGGTAGGTTGGGCTGAGAGTCTGTGACTGGCCCAAAGTCACCCAGTTGGTTTCATGGCCGAGCAGGGACTCAAACCCAGATCGCCTGAGTCCCAGTCCCAGGCTCTTCACCACTACACCACACTGGCTCTCTTACCTTCTCGTTATGAGTAAATGGCTTGTGCATATGCAATCCCAGAGAGCTCTAGCTATTGCTGGCTTGTCTTTAAAAAGGATCTTGCAATGCATTTTTGAAAAGGTTTTTTTTTTTCTTTTTGAGAGTTCCACAATTTCAGTTGCAGCAGCCATCTCTTTCTGCATGTGAACTGTATGTTCGTGCTCATTATAACATCTCACTAAAGCTCTGCTTTTCTTACACATAAGTGACACTTTCCTTTTTAGAATTTGCATTCACAACTTATGGTGGCCATATCACCACCCAGAGAGTCTCTTTTGGGACTGTTGGTTGCGGTTTATAAATCAAATAAATAAGTTAATAAAAATATCTCCCCTTGGCTTTTATCTCATAACTGGATTAGCAACTGGGATATTTTGAATAAATAATAACCTGTGTTCTGGCCGGAGGCATGCCATCATTTAGCCGAGTTCACTGGGCTGATAGATTCAAGCCTATGCTAAGCCCTGCACTGGCCATTTGGTTTCTATTGCAACAAGCAGGGGAAAGCCCTTTGAAGCACTTCCAGGCACAAATGTATAATTGTCAAGTGGTGCTAGCTATCGGCAACCGGACAGTCATAACCCTCAGCGAGATACACGCTTGCAGTGTCTCGATGGACGCAGCACCTTTCAGGACCCTGGACAGCTCCAAGAAGCGCTCTTTCCTTGCTTGCTGCTGTCATTCAAACTTCCTGGCCGTTTTGCACGTCATGCTGTACAGAACCCGGCTTTCCCTGAAGTGTAGGCTCAGAAAAGAGTGACAGCCAATCCCAGTTCTCCAGCGCTGCAATGGTCTTATAGGATTCATTACGAGCAATTTGTGGTCACGACTGTGGGCTTTGATGACTTTCAGAAGGGATTATGCAAACACGAGGAGGAGGAGAGATCTTCGAATAGCTAGCGGGCATTACTCCATCTAATAGCTACCTTGGGTGGTGAGCCCTGACAGGAGGGGCATGAAACCGAGGCTCCTAAAAGGAGTCAACAGCATGCTTGTGTGAGAGGCTTGTGGAATGAAAAAGAGCAAACAAGATACTGCAAGCACCCCGTTAGGGGCCCAAGAATGCTCAATAACCATAACATGCTCGGTGTAACAACAACAACAAAAGGAACGGGGGATTTGAGACTGGGATACCCTGCTTGGAGGGAATGTCTGGCTGAATCCTGAAACAGCAACACTCCTGTTAGGGTGGGAAAGTTTTGCTCTCAGCCCCGCTTGGGGTCACCAAATAGAACTCCTGGGTTTTGAGGCAGCCTGACCCTGAATGCTCACTGCTGGCAAGGAGGGAGGGAATTTGCCTTCTCGCCCTGCTGGAAGGCTTCTCAGAGGCATCTGACCCCAGGTGGGAATCCAGATCCTAGACGACACAAACCCTTCGTTGAATTTCCCAGGCCCTTCTTCACCTCCTTGCTGCACGAATAAAGCTCTTCCCACATTTGTGTTCCTTACATTTACACTCAGTAATCTCAAGTCCTAAGTTGGTGCCCTCCAGATATTTCTGAGAACAGCCAGCTTTCCTGGCCCTTGCCCAAGGTGACCAGAGCTGATGGGAGCTGGCATTCTAGGAGGCAGCATGTAGCTGAAGGTTGCTGGACCTCCTGTCCCGCCTCTAAGATGGGTCTTGTCTGGTTTCACCCTTGTTTGTTTGTTTGTTTCTATACCACCCAGTGGGACTGCAGGTGGCGCAGTGGTTTAAACCATTGTGCTGCTGGGCTGGTTGATCGGAAGTTCGCCGGTTCGAATCTGCACAACAGGGTGAGTTCCCATTGCTCTGTCCCAGCTCCTGCCAGCCTTGCAGTTCAAAAGCATGCAAATGCAAGGAGATGAAAAGGCACCACTTCAGTGGGCAGGTAACAGCGTTCTGTGCACTTCGGTGTTTAGCCATGCCGGCCACATGAGCACAGAGACTGTCTGCGGACCAACGCTGGCTTCCTTGGCTAGGAAACGGAGATGAACACCACCCTCTAGAGTCAGGCATGACTGGACTTAATGTCAAGGGGAAAGCTTTACCTTTATACCACCCAGTAGCAGAATCTCTGTGGGTGCTCAGTGATAGCTCAGGGTGGTGCCTTTTGCCCCATCAGCTGACTTGTTCATTCGCCCGAGCATTTTCCACCCTGTCCTGTGCTACTGGAACCTTTTCACTGGGGCCCCTGGGATCGAGCCTGGCACCTTCTGTGTGCAAAGCCTGTGCTCTCCCACTGCGCTGCAGAACCTTCCCGGCACATCAGGCCGACTCAGACTCCATTGGTCCACCTGGCCTGTGGTTGGCTTCTCCGACTGACAGCAACCCTCCAAAGCCACGGGCAGAAGCCTTTTCATATCACCTCCCAGCTCTCCCTTGATACAGGTGCGTGCGTGCTCACTTCTGTATGGGTGGTGAACCCTTTAACTCCCTTGGGCTCCCCAACCCTTGTAGTTCTGCAGCCCTCCAGAAACGCCTGCAAATGTCTTGGAGGTTATTGACTATGCTGCATGGAGCAGGTGGGAGCTGTATTCCAAAGCACCCAGAGGGTGCCAAGTTGAGGAATGGTGCTCCTAGAATCACCCACATCCAGATCCACTATGGAGCCTGGGAATGAGACGGATGGAAATTATGTCCCTTGCTTTCCCCTTGCTTTCAGTGATGTTATTAGATCAAGCGAGCTATTTGATCAATCTTTTCACCCTGAGTCCATAATTCCTTCAGGTTGCCTGTTTTATTTTATTTTATTTTTAAGCAATCAAATCTTGACAAAACTTTCCTGAGGCATTTTCCATTATCCATTTGTTTTTGTCAAAGCAATTAAACCAGCAAAGGTAATTTGAGAATTTCAAGAGGGCCTCCAGTTTGGGAACTGACAAGAGTCAGCCTCCTTGATGTAAGCAATGTAACCAAGCACTGAGGTTTTATCACCTGCCCAAAGCCAGATGGAATTAACTCCAAAATCTATTTATTTTTCTCTTTGAGCTTTAACTCACTATGAATAAAACAACAACAGCAACAAAACTAATAGCTAAAGAGCAGAAGTCCACTAAATAGGATGATGTGCTGTCACCCAGTTGTAGGCTGATACACTGATTCAATCTAAGAGTTGCATTAATTCATTAGTTATTTCATCTCCTAACTCTGCACATATTTGAAAAGGAGAGAAACAGTTCAAAGGGGAGTGGAAACGTACTTCGTTTGCAGATGATGCACACAAGTGTCGTACCCCAGGTATTACCAGGCTTCTAGTCACGTCTGGCCTGCGAACAAGCTTAGCGTTCACTGGCAGCTTCCCTCTGAGTCAGAATGGATGAATCTGCCCGTTTTGCCTTCTCCCACATTTGAATCCACTCCAGTTTATGAAAACGTTTGTGAAGGTTAGTAACTATCAAAACCAAATGTGATGAAATGCTTACCCGTCTTCACCAGCTAAATTCATTAGGCACCTCCCTGCCATGCTGCTGTTAATGGCAAGGAACCAGTCAGAAAAAAGGAGGTGGACATTCTTATTCAGCACCATTGCAAACATACTTTCTTCAAAAAGAAACTGGGCAGCCCTCTGAGAGGGATGGTGCAACGTGGTGTCCTGCAACAGCAGGGTTTGGACCTGATGGCCTTCATGGCCCCTTCCAACTCTACTATTCTATGACACTAACACGGTGTGCCTACAAATGCAATTACTGTGTGAACCAGGTATTTTGGGGGTGCTGAAGAAGTGCCATTCAACCAGCGTTCTTTGTAGAACTCCTCAAGGGCTGGTGCTTGAGTCAGATTCATGTGCAACGCACCGGCTTGGAGCAGCAAGGCAATTTGGGAGCTTTTGCTTTTGAAACAATGCATTCCTTTCATGCCTGCTTGGTCCACTTTCTTTGCCCAGGGCAGAAGGCTCAAGAGATGCTGTACTCTTTCCAGGGCCCCCCTATCATCTCAGCCCCCAGGGAAGTGGTGTTCTGTTTCCAGACACTCACTGGAAAGGTCATCCCCAGCCAGCAAGGAAGATCAATTTTAATTGAGCAGCAGGGGCACTGCATGGGAGGAGGAAAGGCAGGTGGCCGAGGAAGATGGAACTCTGACACGTGGGTGCCTTTTTAAGTGGGTCAAGCATTGCGGGCCACTGGGCTGCTTTCAGAACAAGTCCGCATGCAGCGTGAGTTCAGCCAGAGAGCGCTGAGTGCCGTGAACGTCCAGGTTGGCACCTGGTATCACATAGGTATGTTCGGGGATGGATTTGGGATCTCCCTTGCAGGAAAAGGAGGAGTCCTCTTAGGGAAGGTCACTCCACTCAATTTTGGGGTTCCCTCCGAAATTGCACCACAGCAGGCTCCATCTACCAGTGTTGCCTGACTCTTCGTGTGGTGTTTTCAGCTGGCTGGATGGCGATGAGGGGGAGAGGGTGCTATGGGAAGGACAAGGCAGCTAAATGCAGTTCCACCAGTGCTAACAATCCACCTAAATGTGGATCCGACCCTTGACTGTGTGCTGGTAAATTGGTAAGTCAGCGCCATATGTATCGATCCGTGTCTTCCTCGCCAAATGGAACAAGGCAGATGATTGCGAGAGAGAGGACCCTTTCTGTGTTGAATGGCTCTTTCCAAGGAGGCTCACCTGGTCCTTGCTGAAGACCTTTTGATTCTCCCAGGCATTTTTAGTGCTTTTAGTCCTGTGTTCTTACGCTAGTTTTAATCTGGACATACGGAGTTGTATGCTGACGTTAGCTTGGTTGTATTCTGCACTGTTGCTCTATTTAATGGCTCTACTGTATATTTTAACCTACTGTACACCAGTTGGAGAACTTCAGTTGAAAAGCATAGCAAAGCTTGCTTAAATAAATATTAATATTTAGAGCCTTATTTTCCTCTGTGACACTTGATGGGGTCTGTGTGTGCTTCCTCGTGTGCCTCATACTATTTGCTACTCAAACTGCTTAGTTTTTGGTATGCTTTGGGGCATGCCCTGGAGAGTTCTCTGATCATGTGAAGAGTGTTTTTCTTCTTCGGTCCCCACACCACCCCATTTTACAGATGGAGAAGAGCTCCGCTATAAGCTTGCCTTTTGCTATCGCTTGACCCCAATGCTTTAAGGAGCCATTTAGATGCTGCTCTCCTTCCTCTCCCCCATCCTCCTCACATAAATGGCATACAATTGGCCATTTATTTCAACAATAGCTGGCTGTCTGTGGATCTGCCTGGAGGGAAAATGCGAAGCACTTCCTTAATACTGGTTTGTGTTTCTCTGTGCTGTGGAAATGCAGATAGTGTTGATGGATAAGAACAGATCCATGTGAGCTGTGGTCCAGCAGATGCATTTTTGGGGGTAAGGCCAGGTCTCGGGGTTCATTTCCTTGGAAGACTTGGGCAAGCCTCCTGGCCAGGAAGGGGGCAGCAGTCTACCTGGAACAGAATCAAGGCTAGCTCAGGCCAAGAGCATCTTGAAGTACAGCCAAAGTTCCTGGGGGCTCTAGAAATACTCCGGAGAGGCGTGTGATATGCCCCAGCCCCTCACTTACTCTCCTCTTTCATCTGGAGGTATCCAGTGCATGGACAGGTGGCAATTGCACATTCCCTGAGCCAGCACTGACCTCTACTTCCATGTGGAAACCTCAGAGGAGACCAGGAGGGGCCTGCACCATGAGTCCCTGGGCATGCTAAAGGTCCCCTTGTCTGCTGAGCAACCCAGCTGTGTGATCACAGCGGAGCGTTCTCCAAGTGGATTGTGGACGTTGGTTGGATTTTCTGCTGAGATGCTTGAGATACCTCAGCAGATCCACTCACCCCAGTAACCCACCCTCAGTGCACCATGCGTAACTTGAAGAAGAAAAGTGCTTGAATGTTTCTTTCTGGAGTGGGGGAGGGGGAGGGGGGTTGTGTGTGCACGGTAAACTGCTTGTCTGGGAAAGCTGTTGAACTACCCTACCCATCTCCCTTTGGCTGTGCCCATGGACAGTGGAATCCACACCCTGCGGTCTGAATGGCCGGGACAATTCTTACCGCTTCCTCTGCTGCTCCTGTGAATGGAGACCCAAACACTGTGGAACGTTCATAGCACCATTTTGCCCATGAAGGCAAGTTATTGTTGTTGTGGTGGTTGTGGTTGACCACCTTCTGTGGTCACAGCCTGTATCGGGGTGGACTGGGGAAACCTGCTTCTTTTTTAGCAATGCCAATTGCTAATACTGTGAGGGCAGGCTGGAAGTGAAATGTGGGGTCTGGATGGAGGCTGCAGGGAACAAAGGGTTAATGCCCCCTGGGTCCCCCATGCTAAAAGCCGAGCCTGCTTCAGGGGACTGGCCTGCAAAATTACATGAAAGTTACAGATGATTTGGCCGAGCCCCTGTAGTGCAACAAAGATCCATTTGTTTTTCAGCTACTGTTACTGTTTCAAGAGCATTTTTAAAAGTCGCAAGATAAGTGAAAACAACACACAGCCTCCAAATTTCTTCAGTAAATTGTGTGCATGTTTGTAACATTTGTATTTCCTTTAGCAGCCTTTTTCACAAAGAAAAACTAGCTTGCTGAGAGAGTGGTCTTTAATTGAATCTCCTTCTCAGAAACCATCTCGAGTTTAAAACAAAAGGGAGCTCTTGGTGGGACTTTTGGAAGGAGTCATTATTTTGAAGGAACGAAAATTATCCCAGCGTTCTCTCTCCTTTTCACTCCATGGATGTGTGTGTTTTTAAAATATCTTTACGGCTTGATCTTTTAAAATATATTTGATTAATAAAATATTAGCCTGGATCCTCACAGCTTGCTCATTAAGTAAAGGGCAAACTGCACGATTTTATCCCTAGGTGTGCAATTATACAATGTAGAAAAAAGCACCACACAGCAGTGCCCATATTTCACCAAAATCAAGACTAGAAACTTTAGTTCCCATATATCTGACTTCAGGTTTTTTAGTCTGTATGAAAATTGGTTTCTGATTTTGTCTATTTCTTCTAATGCATGTTATTTTGCATGCTCTTTTCCCGGCATCAGTAATTTTTGCAAGCAATATTACCCTGGTGTTTTGGAGGCTTACTTTCTTCTAATGCACACCAATGTGGAAGCTTTTTTCTGAATACATTTCTGGAGGAATCAAGCACTAAACTACAGCCACAGAAATGAGAGGGCCAGAAATCAGAGTGGCCATTATGGATAGCCAAAGAAAAAGAGTCAATCAGCAAAGCAAGAGGGCTCTGATTGGCACAGGGTTTGTATATGTTGATCTATATAAATGTATATGCAGCTTTACAAATGAAGGGCTGTCCTGTGGTAGCCCTCCAAATAGAGGGCTCTCCTGTGTACAGCAGGGCACCTGGCCACTCCTCTTGGAGCAAGGACTATGGTTGGAGTGGCCTGAGGTGCCTTGGAGGCAAAGTCTAAGAGGGGAGCTATTTCGCCTCCCCCAAGGCATCATGGGAAGGCCACTTTGCCCACACAAATACCCAAACATTATTCCAACCCTATGTAAATTGAGCTGTCCTTCTTGTTAAGACCCTACAGAATAGCCAGTGCATTTTTATTTTATTTTTTTTGCTCCTCACAAAAAATAGCGTACTATGTGGTATGGGACAGCCGTTCCTCACCTGCAAGGCCATGTTGCCATGACAACTATGGATCTTCCTCACTTGTTCTCCGTTCCTCCTTTGTGCCTTGCAAAAAGGGAGACTTGTGAGGAAATATTCGAGAAAGCTGAGTCTCTTAATTAAAAAGCTCACTTTCTGCAAGAAGAAAGGATAAGGAGAGGGAGCATTTAATCAAGACTGAAGCGGCTTCGGCTATCACACATATCCCCGCAGTTCTTAATGCGCAACCTCATGTTATTTTGGGTTATTTTTAGAGTGAAGGAAGACTCTCAACATGTTCCCCTTCGTTGGGTGGCTTCTTTGTCAGAACAGGGGCTCCTCGGAGCTCCCACGGCCAACGTTTATGACCTGAAAATTAAGACGAGCATTTCTCTCCACCCATTCCCAGTGCTGTGAGGGAACAGCTCCTCATAGTGGGGTAGAAGGCAAACAGCAAGAACAAAACTTGGACTTGGATGGCTGCGGATTGGCACGGAAGATGCTTGGGTACCTGAATGTCCATCCAAATGTACAATTTCTCCATTCACACATTTGAGCAAGTCTGGGAGGCTTAAATCTGCAACAGCCCAATTTATCCTCCTGTATCAGATCCTTGCAAGCTGTTAAATGCAGAGTTACAATACAATGGCTAGATCCAACACTCAGTGAGCAGGAGGCTCTCTTTCAGCCGGAGAGGTGAAGGGGGTGGAACACTGCATTGTGGGTGGCCAACGTGCTTTACTTGGGAGCCAGAGGTGGTGCAGAAGTGAAGTCTATGGGGTGGAGAGCTCGTAGAACTGCCTTTCTGAGGCCGACCAAGGCAGCTGCAAGAATCTGTGGCCGTGTGTATGTGTGAGAGAGAAAGAGAGAAAGAGAGAAAGAGAGAGAGAGAGAGAGAGAGAGAGAGAGAGAGAGAGAGAGAGAGAGAGAGAGCATCAAAAGCAATCTTATGACAGGAGCTGAAAAGGCCCACTTGGGTGGGTGGGTGGGAATCGGAGAAGGCCTTCTGTGTGACAGGCCTTTTGGCCACAGTCTTCAACCACAGCAGGGAGCTGGCACCATCAGCTCCTTTGCAAGTGCTTTTGTAGAGAAGCAGCTGTGTGACGCGCTTTGAAGAATCTCAGGCACGAAACTCGAGGGGAAGGCTATGGATGACTAATAGTCCTGATAGCTGTGTGCTGTCAAGATCAGAGGCCGTCTGCCTGTGTGCATCAGTTGCTGGGGAGCATGGGTGGGAGGGTGCTGCTGTTGCACTCACGTTCTGCGTGTGGGAGCTTACGGGCAGCTGGCGAACCTCTGGGTGAGCAGTTGAACCACTGGTCTGACCTAGCTGAGCTCTCCTTCCATGGTTCCGCTCCTTTATAAAGTGGCAGTTATAATTCTTATTTAGCCATGCATGATTGCCTCTTTGCAGAGAGGTGGGCAGTATGAAAGTTGTTTTCTCAGGAGGAAAAACAGCAACAGTGCTAGTAGGGGTGGATAATTCTGTAGGTCTCTTCTGCACTTTCCTCTTTATCCTATCATTCTGTTTTGGTCTCCTTTTTGGCATTACACTACAGCCTTGAAAAAGTCTTAAGATGCCTATTTCAATATGCATTTGGGTATTTTTAACATTTCACCTGCTGAGAACTGTGTCACATCATTCATAGATGTGTTGCAGATCAGTCTGTTCTGTTCAGAAATCCACAAAGGTCAGATTTCTCTAGCATCCCAAAATGTAACATGTTTGCTTCTGTTTTGCATGCCTAGCTTGCCTTATTTTAGATTTTTTTCCAGGGAAACTCTCCCTAGGGGCATGTTTTCTAACATGCAAGTTTTCTGTTAAGCAGACACCCCCATTTCATTTATAAAATAGAAAGGAACAGGATTCCGTTTCTTGATTTCTCTTGGCTTCCCAGTACGCAGCCACTGGGGAGACGTCATGGTTGGAGTTACTTTAAAATGTAACAGTTCCATTAAGTGCATTGTCAATTGGATTAGGAGCTGAGGGAGCCCCTGAGAAGGTATCTTTAACAGCAAGACAAGTGAGTGCCTTTCTTGTCTTTAAAAGTAAATGATCTTCCACCCCACCCCACCTCACCATCCTCCTTCCAATCTTCAAGCTATTACAAGATTGCATTTAATGTGCCTCCATCATCAAGTGCTTTCCTTTTAATTGAACCAGCTGGTTCCCCTTTGGAAGGAACTTTGCAGAGCTGGAATTCGAAAGCCTCATGAGCCAAGTTGTGCCAACCACATGTGGTTTCTTTGCCCGGGAAGCTCATTGGAGGCAAGCAAGGATGGACGATCTACCCATGGCTCAGTCTCCATCTGAACTTTGAGACGCTTGGACTGAGGAGCTGGGAAGGTCTTGTAGCAGGTGCCACTTTATGGGTCCCCTCTGCCAGCAGACAATCCGCTCAGCAGGTGGTTGCAGTGCCACCCTCTGGCCATGACTAAGGTGCTGCTGAGCTTCTCTTTTTCCGGTGATTAAATAAATAGTATGGGGTTCTGTCAGGCAGGGCAATGGAAGCTGACTCTGTTCTCTCTTTAGGTTTAGCTATGTGGCATCCTCTTGTCCTCAATAAGAATCCTAATCAGAGGGCAGTAGAGCTGGAAGGGGCCCCTGCTGGATTGCATGGAGATGCAAGGCAGCGAGCTAACACATGCTTCGCTTTGATTGCATCATGCCCCGTTTGCTCACTTATTGACTGTTTATATTACTGAGTGGACATCGAGTCCAACCCCATGCTCATGTGGGACTCCAAGTTCAAGCACTCCCAGCAGATGACTATCCAGCGGCCTCTTGAAGCCTCCAGGGTGGGAGAGCCCACCACCTCCCTAGGTCCTGGGTTCCATTGCCATGCTGCTCTAATGGTTATGAAGTTCTTCCTGATGTTCAGCCAGAACCTGGCTTCCTGTAACTTGATCCCATTATTCCATGTCCTACACTCAGGGACAACTGAGAAGAGATCTTGGGCCTCCTCTGGATGACCAGCCTTTCAAGCCTTTGAAAAGTGCTATCATGTCTCCCTTCCGTCTTCTCTTCTGCAAGCATCTTTCTGCATCTTTCTTGACATGGGGTGGTGGTAATATTGATTTCCCTCACACACACACACACAGGGCATCTCTATTTGCATTTCAGACCAACCAGATAGACTCCAGGTAGGAAGCTCACAGCAGCCCCGGTCCTGCTTCTCTAGGATGCTTGGGCTTTGAGCATTGCAAAGAGAGCAGATGGGTGGTGGGCAAGCCTTTGCCTGTCCCACTCTTTCACTTGCCTGCCTTTCCTCATCACTGCTGTTACTCCTCTCGAAAGAACAGTTGCCCAATTAGGTTCGTGCCTCATCGTGCCTCCGTGGTCCCTGCTGGAGCAAGCTGTCGTGTGGCTGTTCTGGCTGGAGCTGTTCCATGGGTGCATCACTTACGGACCTCCTGTGGGTGGAAAACACCTCCAGGAAGAATTTCTCGCTTATCCTTTTTCCTCCCTTTAAATGTAAACCCCACAATCAGCTCAATCGATTATCTTATTTTGGACTAGGAAGCAAAGAAATGGCTTTAGGATCTTGCAGGGGGCATGCACCCCATCATTTCATCCCTTCCCCATCCCAAGTTCCTTCAGTCTCCAAATGCTTCTCTCCATTGCCAAGCCAGCCTTCTGCAGCCTTGGGGGTGGTGGGGTGGAGAGAATGTCCAGTTGGATTCAGTAGAGTGTACTTCCGAACCTACATGAATAGGATTACAGTGAATGCAAGTCTGGAGTCTTGTACATCAGCCTCTCTCAGCATGCCCACCCCAGATATTCTGGGTCAAAACTTCCAGCAGCCCCAGCCCACAAAGATGATGGTTAGGAATCCTGGAAACTGCTATCCAAATAAATGGTAAGTACCAGTGTGGGAACCCAGCAATGCAGATTCAGCTGTAAATCCCACTGATATTGCATGATTTCCTGGCACGTGACTCCAGCAGAGTCCCTGGAAAAAGTGACTGCAGGCACTGCTCTAGCCATCCAGCCTCTTTGTGTGCACCCATGAAGAAGGAGGCAAGCAACCTCAGCAGGGAGCCATGCACCTGGGGACTGAATTTCAGGCACAGTGGCTGATGGGATACATGCCAGCAGTGGGAGGACTGTGTGGGAAGGGAAGAAACCGTGATAAAGTAGGAACAACTTGATCGTGCATCAGGTCGAAGAAGCAGTGATCGTGATAACATCACCACCACTGCCTGGGAGGTCATGGGATTGTTCTCAGATCTATTTTAGTTCGTGAGACTTTGGTGGCAAGCCTGCGAGCCCCCCTCCTGAGATGTGCCTTTTTGAAGAAATACCGCTGCTAAAGATCCTGGACTTTCTGTTGCCGATCTCTGATTTAATGGGAAAAGGAAAAGAACAGGGGAGGAAAAGAAGGCATGAGAGATGAAGAAACTCCCAAGGTACCAAAGAGCATATGGTGTTTACCAATTTAAATATAAAAGCTTAAGAGCTTTTGAGCTGTATTTTTTAATAGCCTGCACAAAGTTAATCTTCTGCTACTGTACGTTAATTACCTGAAAGTGAATTCCCCTGGCTCTGCTGCTTGCAGTTCCTTTCCTTTTGCAAAGGTATAATATGCTAAGTTTTATTGCCACACTTCTGCCTGCCTGCATTGAGATTCCACTAAATGTGAGAAGTCTCTTGGCTGGAAGGATGTTTGTTATTTTGAAACATTTCCTCTTTCATCTATAAGGCGATTTAGCTCTTAAATTATTTTCACATTTTGCATATGGAAAACATTTTATGCTTTTCTTTTAGCCCATGGTTTTATGAATTGTAATGAACTGCCCAGAAAGCTTCAACTGTTATGCGGTAGAAATGTCCTGGTTCACATCTCAGGTCATTGATAGAACCCACAAGGAAACCTGTTAACCTCAGTATAATTCACCAAAACAGTGATACATTTATGCTAAATGTATTGCAGATTTATATTTGGAAGGTTTGGTTTTTCCAGTACGATCCTTCTCAGGGCAATGTAGAAGAAAGTAGATTACTTAATCTAAATACATTTTAAAGAGGACTTAAAAGGGATGGGAAAAACAAAGGAAATGTTTAACGCAGTAATCTCATAACCACTGTTTTGAGAGTAAGTGCCATTGAACTCAATTTGACTTAATTTTGAGTAAATATGGGACTGCTTTGTCAAATTCTTAACATGCATACACCAAAATGGCCTAGGGGAAGAGAATCGGGTTTTGTCCTGCTCCTGAAAGAAGACAAGAACATTTCCAGACAAATGTTGAAGCTCTCCGCAGGCCCCACGCTTGATACCATTGGCATGCCTTCCTGGACCATTCCGCTAAGGGGTCCAATTCCTAATCACACCTGTTGTGCATGCAGTACTTTGGAAGGGGCAAAGTTCTTCCCACACATTCAGTCAGCAATCCTTCTGGAGCTCAGTTCAGTATTATTAAACCAGGGCTTGTCTTCTGCAAATGTCTGCTCTGGAATCGCAGACTCTGGACGCATCCATCATCCAGAGAGTCCCAGGCCACTGTGGGGGCTGCACCCCTGTCTCCCAGGGCAAACATCACAGCAAGGGGGAGAGCAATTTATACAACCAGAGAAGGGGGCAGCCAGGGAAGGAGGCAGCTGCAGGGAGCTTGTCTTGTCCTTTCCATTTAGGAACTAAGAACTAGCACTGAAGGGTTTCCCCACCTCTTCCCCCTCAACCGGATGCGGGCCAGTTGGAAAGGGTTCAGAGGAGGGGAACAAGAACAGCTGGGGGACGGGAAACAAAGCCCTGTGATGGGAAATTGAAAGAGCTGGGCATGTCTAGCCTCAAGAAGGCTGAGGGAGGAGAGAAGATAGCCCTCTCCAAGTACTGGAAAGGTTGTCACAGAGAGGAAGGGCGGGATCTCTTCTTGATCATCCCAGGGTGCAGGACACGGACTAATGGGCTCAGGTTCCAGGAAGCCAGATTCCAGCTGGACAGTGGGAAGAAGAGCGGTATGGCAGTGGAGCCATGACCTGGGGAGGCGGTGGGCTCTCCCACCCCGGAGGCATTCAAGACGCAGCGGACGGCCATCTGAGAGGGACGGTCTGACTGGGAGTCCTGCTGAGCAGGGCGATGGCCCTGATGGCCTTCTCGGCCCTTTCCCGCACAACTCTGCCATGATGTGCCTTCCAAGCCCGAGCTTAGTAATCTTTGCAAGCTGCTCCAGGAACCTGGTTCGGGTGCAGCAAAAGTGCGGGCGTGCTGGCAGTGTGCCCAGGGTGCAGGCTGCCCGGTGCCATGAGTGGCTATCGACAAACCCACCCAGGCTGCCGCTCCCTCGGCTTCTCCAAGCTCGTCGGGCGCCGGCTCAGTCAGCTGCTGCCCGCATGGCTCCGCAGAGCAGAAATAAAACCACAGGCACAAAGAGCAGTGGGGAGGGTGGTTGTCAGGCATCCCACTGAGTAGGAAGCTTGAGGCACCTCGGGGACAGCCTCCCTTCCCTCCCCGGGGGACTGGGGGCACCACTCAGCCTCAGTGGCGAGGAGGGACACACACCAGCGGGAGAGTGTCTGGAGCGGGGGGTGCAGCACGGCTGGAAAGAGAGCGCTGCTCCCCAAAAGGCCACTTCCTCGCCGCTGTCCCCACACCTCCCTGTCGAAAGCAAAGCACACTGAATCCTTCCACATTCCAGCAGTGCCCAGATTTTGTCTGCAAGTACAAAAGCAAAATGGTGCAGGAGTTAACTGGAACACAGGACAACAGATGCTTAACTCTAGGCAATGTTGAACCTTGCTGCACAGAGAGTGGTGTCGGATTGCATTAAATCTGCCGAAGCCATCACCCCACTGTGAGTTTTTGGGAGACCATCAGGCTTGTGCCCACTGAAAGAGTATTTTATTTTATTTTATTGCTGTTGTATTTATTTCAAACCTTGGGGATTAGCCTGGCTTCCTTTCTGCAAAGATGCAACTGATCTATCAGGTAATCTTTCTAAAAGTAATTGTTCGTGCTATTTTTGCATTTCTTTTGCTTGCATTGCTTTCCTCCCCTGCAGTGTATTTCTGAGTGCAAGCCAGTTAAAGCCATTTGGTCACTTGTCTTCCTATTAAATTGGAGCACCACACGCTGAAAGAGGGAGGTGGTCACTCTTCTGATGAATTGCAGTATTTCATAGGTGCCAAACGGTTATTTAAAATGCACAACTTGGTGTGTGTGTGGGGCAGGGGGAGGGGGGAGACCTGGATTTCATCCCTTATGCACGTCCACCTACACTTGCACTCATTTTGGGAAATAGGTACATTTGTTTTTAAGGATTTTGCTTTTGCGATCATGATTTGGAAGTTAGCTTTGGGCTGTGTTCAAAAATATTCTCAATATGGAGCAGCAAGTATTTCTGTATCATGTTAGATGCCTGTAGATTTTGTGCTTCATCCCAGTCCTGATAGAATCTACACTCTAAAGTGGCAAAGAAAGAAAAGGAAGAAGAAACGACAGCTCTGAATTTTGGGTGCCCTTGCATCTTTTAATCTTGTCGATGCTTAATAAACTTACTGGTGTTGTGACACCTACTTTCATTTTGGGTGCAGAATTTTATTTTTAAAGTAAACCTTCTTATTTTCATGCATTCATCTCTGTTTATAAAAATAGAGTTTGGGAAGCAGGCTTCAAGCTTGTGCTTCTAGTGTGTGTTTGCAGGCAAAGTTGCATTAGCTGGTAGTCTTGCAGGCTTGAAGACTATATGTGTGCTCATCTGTTTATTTCTATGCATGCCAGCCTGGGAAGGTTTAAGCAGTAACCTAAAGGGGTTTGTCTTGTATATGGCTTGTAGAGGCTGATTCTTAAATGGGCTTTGTCTTGGTCAACCTCAGCTAGAGAAGGAAAAAGATCGATTTTGGGTAGGTTGAATAAACCATCCCCAGTGCAGTGCTTCTCAAATGTATTGGACTCCAACTCTTATCAGCCCCAGCTGACTTGGTTGGGGATGCTGGAATTTTAGTCTGAAACCTCTGGAGGGCACAAGGTTGGGTAAGGCAGGATGAAACAAGGCAAGCCTTGTCTGACTCAATGACAGTGTGTGAATGCATGGCGGGATCATTCACGGCTCAGAAATACAATGGGCCACCGTCACTTATGTGTCATTCTGGGACAGGTGGGCCCAAGATCACCTTCTAGCGAAATAAAAAGCTGTTCGGATGTGATTTCCACAGCCAGCAGCACACAGAGCAGCTTGTACCAAATCTGTGTGTGGTCCGAATGGCCCACATCCCGTTTCTTCTGAGCCCCGTGTCAATCGCAGGCGGGCTTTTTTCAAACAGCTCCACCCGCATTGTCCCTGGTAGTCTCAGTGCCTGGACCTGGGGGGTGAGGAGCCCCTCAAGACTGTTTTGGGAGGGGGGCACTTGGCCCTCTAGCAGGACTCCAGATGTAACTTGGAGGCAGTAGTGGATGACAAAGAGCTGCCACAATCTTCCTTCCTTCCCTCCTTCCTTCTCTCCTTCCCTCCTTCCTTCAACATTTTAAAATTGCCCTTCATTAAAGATCCCAGAATGTTGTGGAAATATAATTAAAATAAAAATCCATCAAATCTTGCCCCTCTTGACTGGGAATACCAGCATGGTGTACAAATGTAATTAAAATAGAAATCCATCAACATAATTGAATGCCAGAGGCAAACATGTGCAGTAAAATGGGCAGAATCGTTCCATGTAAAGTGTCTGGGGTAATACCAGAGAAATGTGAGCTGAAACTGAAGCACTTGCAGTGCGGCCTCCACTTCACCTCCATGGGATTGTGCAGGTGGGTGACAAGACCAAGACGTCTCCCCCTGCAGTTGTCACATCAGGTATCCAAGGTGTTGGAGGAAAGCCTCTCCTGACAACAGGCATACGAAGCTCCTCTGGTTCATTCTGCTGGAAATGCCTTTTCAGGAGACAGATGGCCTCACTCTGGTTCCTTGGCTCCACGAGGTTGGACTTCTGCAAGGGGTTATCTCTGGGACTGCCCTTGTGGGAAGCTCCACGTGGAAGCTTCAGAAATGCAGGGTGCAGCTGCTGGAAGGTTGGCAGGGCTGCCTAGGGGAGCTCATATTATATCAGTGTCATAGGAACAGCATGGGTTGCCTATTGGTGCTCCAGCCAAACAGAACACACAGTTGCCCCCTCTGAAGCCCTGCATGGCTTGGAAGCCAAGGACCTTCCCCTATCCTTCCTGCTTCCTTTCAACCTGCTTATGCACTAAGGGCACTACCCTGAGTGTGTTTAAACAAGACACACGTGGACACACGGTCTTCAGAGCTCAGCATTCCCCAGCTAGTATGGCTACCTGGAAAATACCGGGACTCGTAGGACATTTTTCTGTCTAAACATGCAAGGAATTGTGCCCTGTGACGATCCAGTATGGCCCTACACCACATTCCAAGTGCAGGCACGGGGCATTGAGCATCCAGAATAGACAAACATTTCTAGGGTGGTGTCCTGACTTTGGAATGATTTCCCAACAAAGGGACATACAACTGGTATCCAATTGGTTCCTGGACTAGATACTTTTATGTGGCCAAGCCTTGATTGCATGGTTTTAGCTGGATGATTTTCTTTATCACCATCTCTTGCTCTCGCTGCTTATGATCTTTAATGTATGTTGTGGTTTTGGTATTGTATCAATGGGTGAAATGTTATGGGCGCCACACTGCAGTCCAACTTTCTGGATGAAAAGATGATATGGAAGTTTTCTAGAAGGCAAACCAACAAACGCTCACCGAACTACACTTCCCACAATACAGTGCGTACATCCAAGGCACACCCCTCGGATCAACTGGGGGAATGTAATACCGTGTGGTGTCATGTTTTCTTTTTCCTTTAGGAGAATGAACTGAAGGATGTTGTGCGTGAAAAGAATCGTCTGAGCCTCCAATATGCCAGCACATCCCACAAGGCACTGCAGTATGACCAGGTAATACCCGGAAGGCACCAAGGGTCCTTCTGAGAAGGATGGGCCAGAGGGTCCTGGCTACTTGGCCTGTGTCCAAGGGTGCATCAAATCCACAGGCTGGCTTCTGGCATTAATATTTCCAGGGCAGCTTTCGAAGGAAGGGGCCAAATGGCACAGCAAACAGCTTGGTGGCCCTGTCTCCCCCATCCCTGCTTCCCCAAAGGCCCCCCAGACCCTTGTGCTGAAGCCCCCAGAGAAGCAGCTCTTTCCACGCATGCTTCAGGGTGGGAGAGGCCCCTTTCCCAAATCGCCAGCCGTTCGGTGTTTTCCTGGATTCAGTGCAATGCCCTCCCTCTCCAAAAGGTTGAAGCGTCTCCTGTAGAACGCAGTTCCTTGCAGGAGAAGCTTTCAGCAGCCACTTGTCAGGGTTCCAGCCCTGCTGCCTTTGCCTTTCTCACCCACACATAGATTGTGGCCTCAAGATTTTCTCCAAACTGTTGTTTGGCCCTCACACTGAACTGGGGGCAACTCCCCTGCTCTAGGGGGCATGTGCCACCAGCAAGGCCCTGGAACTGCAGCTGTGCTTCCGAGCAGAGTCACGGAAGCATCATCGTGGAGCAGGGGCAAAAGGGATCCCAGGGTCCCTTCTGGGTTCACCCCACAATACATCTGTTGTTCCCTCTTTTGCAAAGGAGAGGGCGTGTGCACATACCTTGGGTGTAACAGGCTGGTCTGCCTCCTGTTGTGTGGTTCATCTCAGAGCAAAGCATTAAAAAAGAGGCAGGACTCTCTCTCCCAGTCCCTCAAACTAGGTCAGCCGTCCCTTTCTGCCCCTGGGGGGCCTTCGGTGTTCTGATGCAATTTTCCGTTCATGTATGGCCCATATGCTCCTGAGACAGCAGCTTGCCGAAGCGATCATTAGATCCACTTGTGTAAGCACAAATAAATGGGATTGACAAGCTCCAGAAACATGTTGGCTGCGGGACGAAGAAAATAAGTTGCAGATGCGCTCCCAGTTCGAGAGCAAATTCAAAGGAAAGGGGAAATAATAAGGCTCTTATCCGTGGAAGTGCCAGCAAGTGAAGGCGTGTGCCGCATCCCAAGGTGCCAAATTAATTTAAAGAATCCAGATTCAGTATGAAAGGAAACCAAATCCAGAGCTCCGTCACTGCAGCAGCACGGGATGGCTGTTTTTCCCCCCTCCGTCCAAGTGGACCTGGACAAAGGCCTTCTAGCTAAAAGGCTTTATTGTGTTAAAGTCAACCAGTTGGGCTGGCCTTGCAGTGCAAAAGAAGAGTCTGTACCAGTCGGTCAGGAAGGAAACAAGTGAGGTTGGAATACTGGGAAAGGCAGGTTAACAATCAGAAATTATTCCAAGCTGGATGCCCCCCGTAACACTCTTTCCACACTTTCATAATGATCATTAATTGCATGGATCTTTGGTGGTCTGGTGAAAGGGTGCGTTGTCTTCTCGGGGCTTTTTCTCCTCTGCTGTGATCTGGGGCTGATTTAGTGCTCTCCCGGCTTTTCCCTCGTTGCTCTCTAGGTGAAAACAGACTATGATCAGCTTAGAAAAACCGTCGCCGCAGTGACCAAAGAGCGGGATTTGGCTGTGAAGGAGAAACACCAGCTCCGAGCCAAGCTGGAGAACTTAGAGCAAGTCCTAAAGGTACGTGATCAGGGCAGGGCAAAAGTGCGGGCAGAGAAGTTTGGACCCTGCAAGAGGCTGTAGAAATGCTTGTTGCTGTTAGCAAAATGCTCAGGAAATGAAGAGCAGGAGGTTTTGACACACACTGAAGGCCATGCTCCATTAGGGTGCCCTCCAGATGTGTTGGACTGCAACCCCCATCATCCCCAGCCAGCAGGGACTGGTGGAGGCCGTTGCTTTTGAGCACTTCTATAGACCACGAGGAAGGATCCAAAGATGCCCTGAGCCTCTTGTGCCTCAAAGGACGCTGCTAGCATTGCCCCGGAACTGCTCAGCACTCAAGAAAGCATGAGAGTATAACAGTGTGCCTCGATATGGCGGGTTTCTCCGTATGGCCCCCCTTTGGCCCAAGTGTGGCAGTGCCACAGAGGCGGAATCCCTGCAAGGTACGCCCCAAATCTCACACTCAGACTCTTCTGTTGGCTCAAGTCCTGGGAACTGCAAGCCCTCTGGTTCCAGGCCAGCTCTCTGCGGACTCCCCCCTGGGCTAGCCCCTCCCCCCATATTCCAAAAACTCGACCCACAGAGTGCTGCCTGCTTTGTCCTGCTGGCCCTCCATCTTCAAGACGTTTTCAAAGAAGGAAACAGCCAGCTGCTGCAGTGAGGAGAAATGGTTTCATGCAGCCTTTCCTCGCAAAGGGCCCGGTTCACTCAGCAGAAGAGCTTACCACCCAGAAAAGTTAATACAACATTTCAAAGGAAGCCACTTTCTCTCTCTTCCCGTTCCTTTCGGCCCGATGTGTGCCAGCAGCCTGTCTCTGCTCCCCCCGTCGGAGTTGCGGCACTGGGCGTACGGCTGCTGAGCAGGCGATGGTCCCCTTTGATCGCCGCATTCTAGCGTGGAATTAAATTTGAGTTGCTTTCCATGCCTTGTCCCAGTTCTCTTCCTGGGGGAAGAAAGGCAATGACATTAAAGAAGCCACTGGAATGGTAGCTCGTGTTGACAGTAAGATTTTTAAAGAGAAATATATGAATATAGAAACTTCTAAAAGGATGTCTGTTCCTGAGTAAGGATGCAAAATAAAATGAGCCTCGGGGAGCGCCCCCCGAACATTGCTCCTGGGGCATGCACATCCTGTGGTGTGATTGGAGGCAGAGTCGTGTGGACAGCCTCCCAAGGGACGTGCGGTCTCTCTCCACACGGCCCGTCACCAGCTCCCTGGGTGGCGTGAGCATCCCTGTCGAATGCTTCAAAAGCTTGAAGCAGAGCCACCTGGCTCGAGCAGAGGTGGACCTCTTCCAGCATTCTGCTTGCAGGATGGCCAGCCAAGGGCCAGTGGGAAGGCCAACAGCATGGCCAGAGAGCAGTGCACATTCCCGCTCCTGTTCCCAACCAGCCTCCTGCATCCACGACTGGAGGGAAATGTCTTTTGAGCTGGAACTAGACCTGTCTTGAAAGGGGCTGGGCAGACCCCAAGGCCCAAGTCTCCCCAGTTCAAGACTGGGGACAGGCAAGAAGCGGTGCTCACTTTGATCCAGAGTCTCCAGGCATCCTCTTGAGACCCGTTTGCCCTTTGATTCCCAGGAGTGCTTACAGTTGCTATTTGCTTGGTGTGATTGGGGAAATGGAGTGCATCAAAAACAGTGGAACTGGGCTGCAAACTGAGTATTTTTCAAACATGTGCAACTCCCTCCTCCTCCAAAGCGTGGAATTGCACCTTTTTGAAAATGGTGTAATTTTGGACAGCTTTCCTCATAAATTTGCACCATTTTCAATGGTAAGCTTGAGAATGTGTGAACATGCTCAGAGAACATCTTCTTCTGCTTGTATCTGAGGCTGAGAATGGGGCAGGCACGGCTGTCTTGAAATACAAACCAAAATCTCATACACCCTCTTCAAAATCTGAAGATTGTAGTTACAGAAAAGCTACAGGACAGGATAGACCAGGAACTGGGGTGCAAATCCGATAAATGACGCCCAGCCTTTAGAGAAAGCTTCGAGCAGGATCACAAAATTCTGCTATGGAATGCCTGCATTTGTATGATTTGCTTCTGGAAAACTATGATCAGAAATAGCAGATCTGTGCGAAGGAGTTGTTGGACAGTTAAATTCCCTAAACTCCTCAGATGCCTGTGACATGCACTTGGCACCCCTCCAAGAGTCCCCCCCACTGAATGTTGCAGAGGAGCCTCATGGGATGCTTTTCTTCCCCACCCAACAGCATATGCGAGAGGCTGCTGAACGGCGGCAACAGCTGGAACTGGAGCATGAGCAAGCCTTGGCTGTCCTCAATGCAAAGCAGAAGGAAATTGAACTCCTGCAGAAGGTGAGTGGAGGGGAACGGGCAGGAGGAGAGTAAGTGGTGATGCCAAGCCCGATGGAACAGAGCAGAGAGCAAAGACCAGATCAGGTGCTTCAGATGTAGCAACACTGGTTCATAGTCTCTTCCTTAATTTGGACAGAAGCCAGTTCAAACGCAATGAAGATGTGCTGGGTCTAGAGAATGGGTCCATCCCCCCTGCAAAACTGCCTTCTAAGGTTGAGAAAATAAATTCTGACTCAGCTGAGGCGTCAGAACCTGCAGCTGGGATGCCAAGATCGGGGAACTGGAGAGAAGCCCAGCAGTAGGCAGGAGTCACTCAGGTTCAGACGCAGGAAGGAGGCAAGGCAAACCCGCTGAGGAGGAGGAGGGTGGCTCAGCCATCTCCAGGTCCAGCATCAGCTGGTGATGGCGGACCAGCCGAGTCATGCCAGGCACACCAAGTGACCGCCCCAAGGCTGCCAGACCAGCCCTAATGGCTCGTGTGGGTGATTGAGCTTGGCAGGGAGAAGGGTATTCAGTCCAGAACTGACTTCTTACCAGTAAAAGACTTTTGGTAAGAAAAAGGGCTAGAGCTGACAGCTACTGCCGTGCCTATACAAGTTTCTTTTGTTACTGACTTCTGCAAAATACTCGAACTTTAAAGGCAAATGTTTGCATTAATTGAATAACGCCTCTAGGCAGGAGAATGTTATCTTGGCCTGCCTGGAAGGAAGCAGAGAATTACAGACTCAACAGCATGCTTATCACTAGACTCAGTTCCTGACATGATGGCAGGCAGTTTCCGCAGTGTTATGAGAACCACGGTCCTTACCAGTTATTGCTACCATCATGGGATCTTGTCCATGAGCTCTAGCATCCTGCTAAATGGTGTTCCATTTCTGAAAGCAGAGCTTTTCAAAAAACTGTGCCTGCAAGCATACTGGCGATGCATAGCTCTGTATTACATGTCCACACCATCAACGAAAGTGGACACAGATCCATGGGAAAGATTTTTTTTCCTCTGGCTGTGCAGCCAAACATAGTAATGCCCCAGCCTCTCGCAAGGTGGTCCAGTTTATAATCCAACCATCTCATCCTGAGCCCCACATACGCCACTCTTTTGCTTGTAGGCCCAAGTCCAAATAAAAGGAACCCCACAGAAAGCACGTGTAGAATTCCCGGCTATGGCCACCACCGTTTTATGAGTTTCCAAAGCCTTTTCCCCACAAACAAAACTAATAACCAGTGGTTTCACCTTAACCTTCTGATCACATAATCAAGAGCTAATGGATCTCACAATCTAGGAAAATAGCTCCTCATTCAGGCTTGTCCTACACAGCCTCCCAGTCTTTGGGAGAGGAATATAATATTGTCTTTCGAGGCTCTGTGCTGATAAGAAGATCCAATAAGATTACAAAGTTTGCAGTGTGCCTAGGTATACAGTGTGTAGCTTTCTGTGTCTTTGTCATGGGCTTGCATTCTGGAAAGATATCTATTATTAAGCTTTCAATATAGATAAGACAAAGGTTTCTTATTACCTGTCAAAGTATTGTTTGCACTCCGGAGACTGATTTCATTTGTTGTATGTTTTATTATTATTATCAGATGCTAGCAGAAAAGACTTAGTAGTCTAATACAACCCACCCCTGCAAACATTTCACACACACATACACACACTTGGCTGCACAAAAGAATGCTTTTCACAACCCCCATTTCAGAGGTTCACAAAGAAGGACCAGTTACTTTAGAAAGTTAAGGAATTGTTCTGGAGGTGTGTAAAGGTGGTCAGATGTTGATGAGCTTCAACCAGGTGCAAACATCTGGCCTATTTGCCCCTTTCTGGGCAACTGGGCAACCATACTCCCCTGTCCCCAGGTGCATCGCCTGGGGAAGCAGCAAATCCCAGTGCTATTTGGGTAACAGACCAAATATGATCTTCCGAGTCCCCCAGGGGCTCTCCCAAAGCCACCTGTCCTCCACTTGCTCCTCTTTGCCCACCCTCTTCTGGGTCTTCCACTTCTTTGTCCACCTGCTTGCCTACCTCCCCCCCCCACCCCCATTGCACCTCCTGTGAAAGCTGTCCCAGATTTTGATCTCAACTGCGACCTCAGTCCTGCTGAGAGACGGATGTTCTGCTCTCCAGCTGACCCAGAGCTGAAAAGAACAAGCATGAAACGAACTTTGATGAGCAACATAGAAGTGGGTTGATCTCAGCTGCCCCACAGCAGCTCTAGCCCCTCCCTCCATTACAAGGCATTCTGGATTATGCCCCTCAGATCTGGGGGGCAGAACCTCTTATCATGGGAAAGTATGACAAAGAACCAGAATGTGTTCAGAGCCACGCAACCAACCGCGCTGCTTGAAAAGATCTATCGGACTGGATGTGTTTAAAAGTCATAGGAATGTGGTAGGATTTTCTTCCTCTGCTTTTCCATCTCTTTTCAGGCTCAGGTTGAAGCTAAGAAAGAACATGAAGGTGCCGTCCAGCTGCTAGAGGTAAGCAAGGTCTTTCTCAGCATTTGGCGATCGTGTAAGCAGGGCTGCTGCGAGCTGTAGGCCCCTGAACTGGTAGACGAAGCAGCTGGCCACGTAATGAGTGAGCGCAGTTTGTTTGTTCTCTCTCCCTCGCTCTGTCTTCTTTTTCTTTTAACTGATCAGGATAAGAGTTCAGAGCATGCTGGGTTTGTCTCTTCAGATCGTGCTGGTGCGTTACTTCAGCAAGGAATTTATCTTAAAATAATTAGCTGTTCCTTCCAATAATTAGCGGTAGGTTCCCTTTTGCAAATTAGAACTCTCGCTTTCCTCTTTTCATCATAGCCCAGAACATGGGACTGGCATGGGGGAAAGAGGTGAAGGGCACGGATGGAATGAGCTTGAAAAGAGGGGAGCTCAAGAGAGAAATGAAATGACCCACCGCTTAGTGAGAGAGCTCATGCTTTGCACACCAAAATTTAGGTTTCGGCTGTTGGAATCTTCAGCTAAAAGAAGCTCAGGGGTAGCAGAGGCAGGGAAAGGCCATCTGTCAGGCATCCTGGGTTCCTGCTGACAAATCAGGGAGACACCGGGATTTCACTGATGCAGGTTTCCCTGTTTCTCAGATGCAAAAAGGCAGAGGGATGCGAAAGCATCCACATTAGCATGCATGTCCGTAACCGCGGTGTGCAACAGCGGGAGAGAGAACAGCAGCCTAGAAACTTATAATGATTTCTGCCAAAGGATGTCAGAACAGCTCAGAAACGGCCCTTCTGAGGGGAGGGAAGAAGAAAGGGTCCCTGCCTTTGAAAAAATGCGTTATTGGGAGCTTCATAAAGGAGGTCATTGCATCAAACAGAATATTGAGGGCCAAATCCAATAATCCTTCTGACTCAGTCAAAACCCATCAGCTGCCCTGGATGTACAGCCACTGACGCAAGCCATTGCAATCTATATGTCTCCCCTGGCTTCATTAACAGCTTCTCTTGGCATTTATGATCTTTGTTACTGAACATTTTTGGGGAATTAATGGCTGGGTGCATTTTATCAACTCTGGAATTGCTCCTCCTTGCTGGTGGTTAGCTGAACCGGTCATCAATGCACAAGAAAGGCCTGTTCGGTCTGTCCAGAGCAGTGGGGAGAGGCATTCCTCCTGCTTAAACAAAAAATAAATCTCTTTCAGTTCTGGCCTATGCAGTATGCTTATCATGCCCTTGCTCAGCTTGAAGACACCAACACAGCCCTCCAACTTTTTTTTAATCAGAAATGTTGCCTCGAGAACAACAGTTGCTCTCTTGGCATTAAGAAAGGGACCTATGCGTTAACACACCCTCCTAAATCATGCTTGTGCTTTAATATGTTGATGTTTTACAGTTATTATTTTTAATATTAAGGCTCCTTGCAAGAAGGGAAAAAGGTGGGAGAGACATGCAAAGGCATCACAATATTAAACGCTATGGAATTGAGTTTATTGTTGCGGTTTCCTTGCTTTTAAACGGTTGCGCATCCCCTGGAGGGCCTTTGAGCCACTCAGGTGGCCCATGAGTAACCATGGCGGTGTGCACTGCTGCATCTTGTCCCTGAAGTGGGCCTAACCCCTGGACCCTGGACCCTTCCAAGCTAGCCGCTCACATTCTAGCAAGTCACCGAGACAGATCCAGGGATAGCGATGCGTGTGAATAGGAGACAGAAATGAGGGTCGCTCCTGGTTTGCCAGTGCCCTAGCACTGGCCTCTGTGGGGCTGTGAGGGAGTAAGTTTGACATTCTGTGGGATCTGCCCGTCCCCCCATGTCCACGCACATTAAATCTGGGAGCCTGGAGATCAACAGACCTTGGCCTTAACAAGCATGCCTAGCAATAAATGCAGGCGGAGAGATACCTTTTGTTTCCTCCTGCACCTTGCGCCACAAGCATAAACCCACCCAAGATGCTTTGCACACCGCAGGACAGGCTGCAAAGCGAATACCACAAGGAACAGAGGAGTGATGGGGTGGGTGGCAAGGTGGAGATCGGAGGAATGGAAATCCGAAATTCAGGTACACAAAGAGAACCCTGCCGAGGTGCACATGCTGCACTTCAGACTGGGGGAGGAAAGGGACGTCGAGCGCCCGCCTTGCTGGCGCTTTGCCCCACATGGGAAGAGCAAACCTTGCTGACCCTGCTCGCTGGCCCAGGGATTCCAGTTTCTCCTCCTACCTTTAAAAGTGTTTACGCCTTCGCGGGAAAGCCTTATCTGTACAATTTCATTTGTGCCACCAAATATATTAAAATTGCTTAAAAATAATAAAAAATCACCTCTCATGAGATAACAACCTCCTAGCACAGGCTGGAGGAAATTAGTCTGGCCAATGTGGAAGGGGCTAGAAGCAGGAGAGGAGACGAGTCAGCTTCCTGAAATTCGCATTTAGCTCGAATGTTCTGCTGTCCTCACCTTCGTGATTCGCTTATTGCTCTTGCATTGCCTTTGAGCCTATTAATTTTTCCGCTGTATGTGTTTGCTTAATTGGCCTGTTGAGATCACAAAGCAGTTGCACTATTGATTTTTTTTAATGTCTGCCAATGTGGTTGCTAGTAATGCATGGATTTTTTTCTCCTTTTTCTTTTTAGAGTGTGTTAAGCGTATCTGTAGGCATATCTACGGTACTCCCGTAAAACCAGTTTCAAACTTGCGTTCAGGCCTTATTCCTTCTAATCAAGGAATTTGGGTCATTGCTATTCTGTGTAGCAAGGGTGGCTATGTGTCCTCTTTTACAGAGGATGCTCCTCTGTTTGAAGGGCTGTCCTGACAGTTCTGGTTGAAAGATAATGGTCTACAAGAGCTGGGCTCCATTGCTCATTAGCATATGTAAAGCAGGCTGAGTGGGCACCCCCTGAGCCTAGCTTTCTACAGTGTAGTGCATGGGGTGGGGAGGGATTGTGCCCTCCTGTTGTTTTGGTCTATAAATCCCATTGCCCCTCAACTTTGCTTATGCTGTCTCAGACTGATGGGAGTTGTAGACCAGTTCAACTGAAACGGCACACATTACCCATGCCTCTAATAGATGCACCACCTTTTTATTGAAATAGCAATATTTGTTTCTAAATTTGCAGCTATGCGGAGAGATCAGCACAGGCCACTTAATGCAAATGGTCTCCTCTTTTCTTCTTGTCCCTCAGTGGCCACCATACAAGCGGTTGGCTGTGAAAGTGGAAGGACTTTTTGTGGCAATTCAGTGTTGCAGCGCAGAAGGTTTTGTGATAAACGCAGCAGAAGTCCATCCGCTTCCCCAGCTCCGGCATTAAAACAAGCTTTTCCCATGGCACCAAGCATCATGAAGCTGCTTTGACAGTAGGCCATGGAGACCACCAAGTTCCTCCAAAATGTATGGAGGAGGGAGGCAGCCACCTCCCCCCCAACAGTGCCTCAGTAAGGATGACACGGTGTCACGGCAGAGTGCTGTTCCATCAGTGGCCTCCTGGGGAGACTTAGTGGCCCAGCTGATCACCCATTTCAGCAGCTCTGTGCCCCTTGAAGGGTTGGAGAAACTATTTCAAGCACGAATTGGGCCAAAGGAAGCAGGGGAAATACTGCTGCTCCTGCCATGTTTACCATCCCATCCCCCAAACACGGCCATATTCTCCTGTCCTTCTCATCTCCATCCCTTGAGATGCCTCAGTTTTGCTTGGAAAGCTCCTAAGGGCATCCCTGAGATCAACGCCACTTCTGCAGAGGTTCTGGGGTCATCCAAAGAAGGCTCCGCAGCACTTGTACTAAACTTCAGTTCCTGGGATCCTTTGCAGCGGGCCACGATACTCAAACTGGATCCAAAATAGCTTTATGCATGTATCTTAGATATGCTCATCATATGTACCTGTTTGAAATGTGCAAAAGAGAAAAGTGTTTTCTAATCTGTTGTTGTTTGGTGCTTTTTTGGTTTTGTTTTTTTACAAATCTTTGTTTTATTCCATATCTTTCCCCCCGCTGTGTCTTCGTGTTTGTGTATTGCTTTGCTCTTCATCCAGACCACTTTGGACAGCATGCAGGTATTTCAGACGGGGGTGGGGGATACTTCCCTATCCTTCGCCCCAACCCACACCAGTTGCTACTGCTCAATGAATGTGTCCTACCTTTGCATGGTGAATCATGACGATAAACGCATGCTTAGGGACCGATACAAATGCCACTGGGAAGGGATGGGAAATGGAAGCCAGTGGCTCATCCTTCGGGATGTGGACATTGGCAGAAAGTGTGTTCTGTGCTCAGCAATCTCTCAAGGCACACACTCTGAGGCAGGGACCAAACTCCCCAGCATGCCCCATAGAGGTTGCTCAGACTTCCTTGCGGCCCTGGCTGTTCTTCTCTCCCTCCGTCCAAGCGGACCAGGACAAGGCTTTCTAAGTAAACTTCATCATATTCAAGCCAACCAGCTAGGCTGGCTTTGTAGTACAGAAGAAGAGTTTTGCAGAAGCCAGTCAAGAAAGAAACAAGCCAAGGCATTAGGGAAAGAAGTTTAAAGTGTACTGCTTAACGTGAAGCTGATTCCAAATGGAATTTCCCCCCCTTTCTTCCCAACTGGAAAGGACAAACTATACTGTAAGGGTGGGTCCTTCTGCTTAGGGTCAGTCACTTGGAGCTTCTCAACTGGTCCACCCACTGAGCGGGGCACCATCCTGGAATTGACGATGTAATTAATTCCATGGCTCCAGCACTTAGTTCACTGAACTTTCCCCACCGAATTTGCAGCTGATCGATTCTCAGCAACTGCCTGCATAGGCAGACCCCAAAGACTCCTTTATAGGAGAGATAGATTCATTCCCGGCATGTGCACAACCAGGTTGCAAGTGGATTTCATCTTAATTCAGACTACCTGGCTGGATTATGAACAGGAAAACAAGGGTCTTCCCTACCTGACACTTACAACCCCGTGTTTTCCCAAGGCTGCTGCTTCCATTTTCTTCGTGCGGGATTTGACAGGCCTCAACATGAAGATTTTTTCTAGCACCGAGAGCTGTAGACCGTTTTTCTGTTTGAACTTGCATAGCATCGCACCTATTAAATGCTTTCATTTCCTCTGCAAGTATTTGTGGGGTATTGAGGCAGAAGATTAACCCTGTTCCCCCTTTTTAGTTTTGTTTACTAACTTGGTTACAAGCCAAATTAGATCATTCTCTGTCCCCTCAGAACATTTTCTGATGCGAGCTGAAAATTTCCCTTTACAAATTACCCCATATAAATGAGCTTATTTTTATCATACATTGTTTAAAAGCATATATTTTAAATGTGTAAGTGTAAATATTCATGAAAGTAAAAATTCACAAATAAATAAATGGGGAAACCCTATTGCTCCAAAATTAGAGTATTCTAGAAGAAGGAAGTTAAATATCCAAGCCATTTAAGCCCGTCTCATCCCTATGTCCTCAAACGACATTGCCCATAGAATAGGTTGAGGGGCAATTTATGGAATATTCTGGAACCCACTTGGCAGTTTCTCCAAAGGCCAAAGATAACTGGAAGAAGATGCTACTAGCTCGGCTAGTCTGCAAAGCATGCTTGAAGATCTGAAGAAGTATCTCTCTTACAATGCAAAGCATTTTTTTTCTTTTTCCCTACGAATGTCTTTGCATGTGCAAAGGATATTAAATGGGGTGATAACTACCATGGTGACCCTCTGGATCCTCCGGCAAACAATTCCAGCCCTATTCCTCTTCCATTCTCACTCTGCATTATCGAGGTTCACATTCTCCCAGCCATGATGGAAAAGCATTCCTGAAGACTGATTTCCTCTGCACAGAGAGCCACCCAAAAGCTTGTCTTGCCATTTTGAATCTGGGAACAAAAAGCAGGACTAGAAGTCTTGGCATGATTAAAAGCTGCCCTGCTTGAACTTCATGCTGCTTTCCATTCCAGTTGGAAGTATTGAACAAGCTAATTTGACACTGTCTGGAAGTTATCCATGGTGCGTGTGCGTTTGCTTTGTAAATGAGCTGTTGAACAGTTTCAGGAATGCAGGCTCAGAATATATGCTAGGGCTGATCCACAGCACTGCTGTGCCATGGCAAGGAGGATGGCTGGACAAGGGGCGAGTGCACAGGCCACCGAGCAAAATAGCAGGCCAGAGTTTCATCCAGCCAACCAGTCCCCCAGAAAGCGTCTGCAAGCAACAGATAGCGAGGCATGGCGGCCCAGCAGCCAGAAATCAGAGATCTCCGTTCTTCCTGGGCACGGAGCATCCATTTTTAACTAGCATGGCCAATAAACTCCAACAGTCTTCATCTCTATAAAGACATGATGCAAATTCTACTATGGAAATAGCTGCACAGTTGCTTAACTGCTCCTCTGTTTGCCGCTTATACACTCAGCCTTGTATTTTGGGGATTCGGGTTTTCCAGGAGAAGTCCAGTAATCTGTATCATGCAGGGTCCCACTGCACCATCTTCACAATCATGGGGACTAGAACCTTTAAAAAAAAGAGGGATAGGGCTGAGTGTTTGAGGAAGATTACTTTTTTTACCGAGCAACACACCCTTCAGCTTCTCTGTGCCCCTGCTGAATCACATCATGCCCTCAACTCTGCATACATTCCTTCATGTGGCAGGACCACACAATCACATGAGGATGGATACTTCCAGTTTGCTCCTTGCGGTGTGGTCTTGGCACCCTTTATGTTCTTGGGGATGGGTTCCTGTAGACACATGTCATACGCAAACCAGGTAATAAGCTGGGGTCTGTCCGGCCCAGACATTGCTGTGTGAGCTGCGGTGGACTTTCCCAAGTTAGATTCGCGGTGCTGCGCCATGCAGATGTGCTTCTGGCCCAACCGAAACCAGAGGGGTGCAGCTGAGAGGAACGGCAGCTTCCATGTGGAGCTTATGTACACCAGCAGTGTGATTTTCATGATAGCCACAGCCCCTTTCCAGTCAAAAAGTTGCATCACAGTAGGTCAAAGAGTCACAGCAAATTTGCCCACCAGGCTCCCACCAGATATGCTGGGATGCAACCCCCAGAGCCTTCGCTGAATTCTGGCTGGCTCCCAGGGGGACTGCTTGGGAGCTAGGAACATTTCTGCTAGACCAGTAGGCAGAGACCACCAAATTTGCATCATCCATTTGATCTCATTAACCTTGGAATGAGTACCTGGATGGGACGGGGCGGGGCGGAGGGGTGGCATGCACCAGCCCTTTGGAATATGCTGCACACGGGCGTGCCTCCTTAGTCTTCCCTCCGCTGCATCTTCCTTCTGTTCTCCGTTTGCCCAGGCCAAGGTTCGCGAGCTAGAGGAGAAATGTCGTACACAGAGTGAGCAGTTCAACCTCCTCTCCAAGGAACTGGAACGGTTTCGGCAGCAAGCGGGGAAGATTGATCTCCTAAGCAGCAACTCATTGGCTTCCTCAGATATCCCTGTCTCCCCTAGCAAATCTCTGTCGCAGTTAATGAATGGAATTGCTACATCTTTAGGCAAAGGTAAGAAGGCTGCTTAGCGTCAGAACTTTTACAGAATTTTGAGAAACCGCTAGAAGGTCTGAGGTTTCATTCACTATTATTATGATTAAAGCATCCATGAGTTACGGTTCTGCTTGGGATGTGGGTAGAGGACACGCCGTGTGGTGTAGTTGGAGAAGGTGATGGACTGGGGACCTGGAGATCTAGTTCCCATTCAGCCATGGATGCACGGGGCGACTTTGGTCTACTCACGTACTCCCAGCCTCAATGACTTCGCAGGGCTCTTGCTGTGTGGATAAAACAGAGCTAAGATGTCCCCCTGGGTTCCTCATGAGAGAAGAAGAGGTGGCATATAAGCACAGTGTCATAACAATAATCTGTATGCGGCCTGCACACTCCAGAGGCAGGGAGATGGATGGGAAGGGGAATTAGGAAGTGAGTACATCAGAAAAGAACTAGATTAAAATTTCTCTCCCGAGTTTCCAGGAAATATGTTTATACAAGGGAGGGTTCAGGCCATCCTCTCCTAACCTAGGTCCTTCCCCAATCTAGCCCCTGCAGCTCTCGTAATCTCAGACCATTGCCTATGCTGGCTGGGGCTGATGGGAGTTGTAGACCATGCAGTTTGGGGCAGGTTAACTTTTCTGTCCCCAGCAAGCTGAAGAGGTGCACTTTCGACAGGAAACACAACTTAATTAGTCTGAAAGTGCAGGTTGGTTCTCAGATGATGATATTAACATGCGATTTACTTTAACCAGTGAACTTAGAATAGATTATTTCTTTGTGAATTGGTCCATAAATCAGCCCTTTGCAATCCCCACCTAAATAAGAAACCTTAATATGATCTTTTACATGCATTCCCAAAGTCTCCAGCCCTTTGATTTGCAAAACAAAGCAAAACAAAAAATAGAAGTAATGCTCCTCTGAAAAGTAATGTTTTCACAGCTGTTCAACTGCATGTCCATGACTAAACAATATATTGGAGAATGAGAGAGAACTCCACATGCGTGGGGGGAGCACAGTTGTCCCCAGGGGAAAGCATTTCAGTGCTCAGTTAGAGAGACTGGGATTAAAAACAATGGGAAGGGAAGGGAAGGGAAGGGAAGGGAAGGGAAGGGAAGGGAAGGGAAGCAGCCACTTAGCACTATTAATTTAGGGATAGCAGGGAAGCAGCAACATTTAAGTGGCTGCTATTCTAAACAGTTCCAGGGGCCCTTAGTTCTAAGTGAATGAGCGGATGAGTTTTGTAATGTCGCCACTTTCAGACTTCGGGTGTGATTTGGTGTCGTACACACGTGAGGAATGTTTCAGCATTTGCATACATCCCGAGGATGTAGAAACAAACACACAGAGACTTAAAAAGGCTATTCAGATTGGATTAGATTGTACAACTCAAACCCACTTGGAAAAACAAAATGATGTCAAACTGTAGCTCACTGAAGTCTCTTCTGGCAAAGAGATAACTAACTTCCCAGGGAAGCCAATCAGTAAGATTTGCTGCTCGTCCCCAGAAGAAGACAGCTATAACGTGCTCTGCCGGGCATTTGGAGTCATCCCGATGAAGCAGTCGCTGTGTGAGTCATCCGGTGCAAAGGGTCTTCATGTGCTGGCCGTTTATTTCTGCTCTGAGACCTTTAGATCAAGCGGACTGTCACACTGGGCTGGTTTCTCCTGGGGAGCATTTTCATCCTCCACAGGGCTTTTGCCAATCAGGATGAGGAGCGTCCAGGCCCAGAGCGGAGGCAGAGCCAGGCTCATGCAGTGGACCGTTCCAGACACTCTGTGGCACTAAGCTCAGGCTTGCCAGGGCAAGGGCTGGCCATCCCTCAGGCGAGAGGGGGCTGCCACCCCGCCAGCTCTTCCTGAACCCTCCAGCCACTCCCCCGCTTTGGAAGGCAGGTCTGTGTGTGCTGCACAGCCCTGCCCTGCCCCTTCCGAGGAGACAGGCAGGAGGCAAAGCGCCGTTGTCTCTGTTCAGGGGGTGGGACCCCCATCCTTCCGTGACAAGCTGCCCCTTTAACCTGCACCTGCAGCACTCAGTAAATACAGGACGAGGCCCTCGGGGCTTAGTGGCGATCAATATGCACTGCAGCCACCTGTCTCTGAGGGATGGCTGCTTGGACGAGTGGGGAGAGGAACGTGTTGTGTAATGTGTTCCCCCACTTGGCACTGTTGTGCCTCCGGGGGCTGCAAACACAGAAGCAAATTCCAGCAAGAGGAGCTTAATTGTATCTGCAGCAGCAGCAGCAGCAGCAGCTGTGGTGAAGCAGAAAGCTGAGAGGGGGACGGTGCTGGCACCCCCAGATCCCCAGGCCTCGCTGCCTTTCTCTCTCTCCCGTCCTCCCTATAATTAAAGTAGTATGTTCTCTGCTTTCAACATCTGCATCTGTGCCTGTGATTCAGGATAAAATCTGGCTCATACTCAGCTCACAAGCCCATTTCAAGCTCTGCACATCCCTGCTGCTCTGTGCTGCTTCCTCCATTTTGATCCCCCATCTGGGATGTGGCCTGAGAGCTTCTCCAGAACCGAAGCTGACCCCTGGCTGAAAGACTTTCCCTGCCTTTGGGGTAGAAGGAAGCAATGGAGAACACTTCCACCCCCTGCTTTTGTGGCATTAATATCCCACCACTTGTGGCTCCACTTCATCCTCACAACAACCACCCTGTCAGGTAGTTTGGGCTGAGAATCTGGCCCACATCACCCAGGGAGCATCATGGCCAAGTGGGTTTCCCCAGATCCCAGTCCGACACCCTAAGCATCACACCACGCTGGCGTTAGAATTGCAGGTGGATGCTTTTACCTTAATAATCTCTTCTGGAGCCCTAAGTGGGGTGGGCCACATTCACAACAAAGTCCAGTCACAATTGCCTGCCCTCCCTCCCTCCAGGGACAGGGGCTGGTGGCTCCCATGTCAGTTTGGGCCCTGATCCAATGCAGCTTTTATTTTGAGCTTCTCACTTGCTTCCCATGGTGGTGAGCCTGTTTGGGGGATGGAATTCAGCACCATGGATAGCTCCTATAATGCTCCCTCCAATGGAGAAGGAGCCCCACTGACACAGCTCAGCAGTTCCTCTTCCCCCCACCCACCCCAGTCCATCCGTGCTGAAAAATGGCAGCCAGTTGGCCATTGCATCCACTGGTTTTGGTTTGACCTGCAAACTGGAGGCAGGTTAACGTGTCGTGTGAGCATCATTCTGCAGGCTGTGCTGAAGCAGATCTGTGTTTGCCCAAAGTACATGATGGGCCTTTCTATCCATAGAATTAGCTCCCTGTATGGAAACACCTGCCCTCGTGGACCTCTCTGCACATGCGGGGGTTTTTTTTCCAGTTGTGCACCTTAAGACTGCCAAAGCACAGTGCAGACTTTAGCCTGTGTGAATGAGACCAACCTGCTGGGAAGCATGGATCTCCCAGGTGAATTCAGAAGGGGCAGGACAGACTGCCTAGGCCAGGGTGTTAGCTTCCCTTCTGTCCCTCTCTGCTCCCAGTCTACCCGCATCTCCTTTGCACCCCCTGAAGTGCTAGCCTGGGAGCATCAGCCTTTGAGCAACAGGAAGCACGGATCACAGCCGGTCCTGCTGGGAACCCTGCAAGCTGCATTCGTTATCCCTGCAGGGCGCTCTCCGTCTCAGCTCTCCATCTGAGCTAAGTGCCGAGGGCAAATTGCTGAAGCAATTTCTTGGAGCAGCTGCACCGTGATGACTGTGTTTGAGAGGGACGAGTTAGCAAGACGGTTCGGATGCTGAGCACAAGTTGCAACTGGGTCACATGGGGTTGTGTGGCAATCTGGCCCTTGTCAGTCAGCGGGTTCGTTTCGTGGTCGGTTCTGTCTTAGAAAGGGAGCCGGAGGAGGAGGAAGCCCATGGATGCTCACGGGGTGCTGGATGAGCACTCCGCAGTCTTCTCGCATGTCAAGTGCCGCACAAGTGAGACCGCAAGCCACATGCCTGAGAGGGAAGGCACTTGTGCAGGGGCTGTGCAGGGCTTGACTCCTCGTGAGCATCACCCCAGCACTTGGCATGCTGCCCCAAAGTTGGCCCCATGGCCCCAAGGAAGCAGGATCTGAGCCCAGGGAATCCCATGGACTCCCACCCCCAAAACAGATTCCTCACACATCTCTTGCACTGGAGACTAAATTTCCAGGAGGTGGCATTCTGGAGAAAAGAGAGCAGTGTCCCCAGTGTCCAGATATCATTGAGCAAAACCATTTGGCGTGGAAGTAATGCCCTCCAAACAACCCAGACTTTTTGTATATGCTGCTGTCTCTGTCTTGCCACCAGCAATTCTCCTTGACATGTTCCTATGTAGCCAGTCAGGGATCACGCTGTGAACATTGTAACAGGTAGCCAGTCAGATTGGGATAAGTGTCCATACTTAAACAGCATCTTTTCTGTGACAAGGGGGTGCCTGATCTGGTGGTGTTTGCAGAATGCTGGCTATGGATTCCCATGAATCGCCTTCTGCCTGATTTAGTTTGCTTGGCCAGGGATATCTGTCTTATGATGGCAAGCCTCATTCCCCCAAGACAAAATGATTTCTGTCTTTAATGGGTAAAATTTAAACAGAAGTGTCAGTAAATGACTTGAATTGACTTGACCATTAGGACTAAATGGTTGAGCAGCTCAGCAATAATGGCAATAAAATCTAAGTTTCTTAAGAAGTCCCATTGGAATAACCCCACGTTGGTGTTTGAATAACAGGGTAGGGAAATCAAGGGGCCTTTAATGAAATCCAGAAGCTGTTATACCCTGACCAGCCCATTTTAACTCTCAAGGAAGCAAGAGGGCCCAGCACCCACGGCCTCCTTCCACCTCGATAATTCCAGAACTTCTCAAAAATGGCCACTTCGTTTTGAGGTTTGAAGATGCTCTTCCCTTCACCTTTTCTACACAGGTCATGAAAGCTCCTCTGGAGGCCACGGCGTGATCTCAGAGTATATACGACCTTTGCAGCTCTCTGGTGACAAACCAGAGCAATTGTCCATCAAGCCAACTTTCCTGTCCCGGTCACAATCTGGCAGCCCAGGATGCAGATTTGAATCAGACGTAAGTTCAGAATGGCTTGGGGTGTTTGAGCTTCTCTTGGATGCTGTGGAGCAGATAAACTAGCTCCGCATAGCAGCTGATGTAGGTGGCATTCAGAAAGGGATGCACTTACAGAATTGGCCAGATTCAGGTTTTGTGCAGGTGCTCTGAGCTGGTTTCTGATGCAACACCAAAGCAGGGTTTGGCATCGTACAACCAAGAAGTGATGAGGACTGCTGCCACGAGCTCCCTCACCTTCTGCATTTCCTCCCTGCAGACTCAGTCTGAGGCAGCCATGCTGGGCTATTTGGTCTGGACTAACACGCTATAGTTTGCACTTGCACAGTCTGGTTTGTGGTTCTCCAACATGGTCAGCCTGGATTCAAAGGGCAAGATCACACCATAGATTGCTGGCTTAGATGATATCATTCACACTGATGGTTTGCCCTGCAAAAAGCATTCTCGAAACACCTTGCACATATGACAGAAAAAGCCAAATCAATAGAAACCCTGACTAGCACAGTAACATATGAACATGACTACCAAAAGCAATAGCCTATGGGCAATAATCATCAACTGTACACACATTTCTCTTGACCTCCAAAAGCACCATCCACAGCCTGACAGCAAATGATGGACAGAGGAAACCACGAGGTGCAAGGGCCAGCGGGGACAGGCAATCTCCAAGTTCACCATTGCTCACCCAAGTTGCACAAATCCATGATTGCTGAGCCGGTGTTTTCACAGCAGTGTGCGTCTTACAGCTGCAATGACTCTGGCCCCATCCCTATTTTAGTGGCTAGATAAACAGACTTGCTTTTGCTCTTGCTCACAGCAACAGGAAATGTACACATTTTTAAAAGTGCACCCATTCCTTCTTTGACTAATGCATGAAAATGCTAATGGTTAAAAATGTTCTCTGTTTTGAAAAGCAAGCTTTAATTTGTGTTCTTGTAAAAGTGTGCTTTGCTTAATCTGTGACTTTTGAAAGTGCACATTTTATGAATGTAAATGCAAGTTCGGGAATTTGCAAATATTGCCGGTGACCGTGCACTGCTGCTTGCATTTGGGAATGTGAATGGGATCTTTTCAAACAATGGATACACTGAAAAGGAACTGAACTCCTACTTGAAAACTTTAAAACAATCTCTTTGAAAAGAGTATCTCTAAATTGCTGCAGCGTAGCAGATGTCCTCAGTGATGTCGCAGTGATGCATGCCTGTGCCTTCTCTGCATACCCTGTTGGACTCAGATCCTTTCCCTTTTCAAAGCAATATGGCGGTGTGTGTGTGTGTGTGTGTGTGTGTGTGTGAGAGAGAGAGAGAGAGAGAGAGAGAGAGAGAGAGAGAGAGAGAGAGAGAGAGTCCTCACACTCCGCTACTCTGCAGACATGATGCCAGTACAACAAGCTGGGATGATCATTTATCCTCTGCTATGCTTTACTTCTCCAGCAGAGCCTTTTGAACTGCATCTCTCATTGTTTGCCTTTTGTATTTGTAATTATGGGGTATAGGCTTGCCTCCTATGGGAATTTGGCCCCAGGCATGTTCGGCAGTACACTACTCAGCGTCTAAGAGGTCAGAGAGTTATATTATGTTGAGCGCTTTAGGAGAAATCAGACTTTGAAGAGCCAAACCAACAAAGAGGCACTTGACATGGCAATTTCTGAAAATGCAAGCAGGCCTTGTCCAATCAACAAAGCCACCCTCCATTTGCTGCCTCAGAGATTGATGGCAGGGTGGCGGGAGGAGGGAAAGAGGCTCCCAAAGTAATCATTACAGGCTCATTGAGTGTGCCTGTGCTCACCAGCATAATGGAAGGGAAGTGCTCTGTTCTTTTTTCCACGGGCTGCTGGAATCGGAGATGGAAGGAGGGAATGGTCAAAGTGTTTCTGTTTTATGCAGGGGTGGGTGGGTAAAGAGCGGGGGCGGTCCGGAGCACTCAGTCCCAGAATGTGACAGGTGGGAGCCACTGATGTAAGTGTTTGGCTACTTCCGGTGGCTTTGTTGCCAAAGAGAGCTTTCAGAAGAGAGCTTTTCAGAATGGCATCCAAACTGCAGGAGTCAGTTCAGCATTACAGCGCACCACGTCCCATGGGAGGATGCTCCCAGTCAGGGCCCCAGGCATGGAGTTCCTATCTGCCTCTTGCACAGGGTGTCCCGGGAGGGCTTAACTTCCTTCAGTGTGTTTCCTGCCTCTGGAGTAGTGTTTCCCATTCCCATAGGTTGAAATGTCTCTTCTGACTCTCAGTTCCTGGCGAAAAAAACTTTAAGTTAAAACTTGCTGGCAGTTTTGGTGTGTCCTTGCCTTCCCTTTTGGCTTCAGTGTCACCCATCAGTGGAACACAGCTGCGAGAGCTTCTCCATGGTGGGCTGAAGGAAGTTCTGCATGCCCGGAGTAGACAGTCCTGGGAGAGATGGACAAATGGTCTGACCTGTTAGAATGCATCTTCCTGTTGGATGGGAGGGATCTGCTTGGTGCCGGAGAATGTGCTTTGTACACTCAGCACCCTCAGAGCGGGGCTTGGAGAGCTCAGAGAGAGGGAGCAATGAGCAAACGGGGGGCAGAGCAGGGCCAAATGCAGCCCACTGAACACTTCCAACAGAACAAGCTTCTGTCCGGAATAGACACTCGCTGGCTAAATAAGGCACGGTCTGATTCTGTATAAGCCAGGCCCCTGTGACTCTGCAAGATATTCAGTTAACCTTCTGGCCTGCACAATTGCAGTGTGCATTGAGTGCTCTTTTCAAAACCCATCATGATCCAAAAGGCCGGAACAGTGATGGAATTTTTATTGTGCAAAGAGATTTTGCACATGGCTGGGCACTGCGCTCAGTCCCAGTTTTTACCACGATCACATTTGTCATGTTTAGTTTTAAGCATATTCCTAAATAAACAAGGTAAGCTGCAGGGTTGTCTGGAGTGAAGAGGAGTGGGAGTGAGAGAGGAATCCCACATGAAGCACCGCTGTGTATCCTTGTGCTCCTCGAGGTGAAGGGATCCACCATCCCAATGCTGGTAGATTTGTGGAGATGGACAACCCATCCCATTTCTTACTTTTTCTTGCAGATGGATAATGAACGGAATTCTAATACCTCAAAGCAGAGATACTCGGGAAAAGTCCACCTTTGCATTGCCCGATATAGGTAATTTCAACTCACCAAATCTCTTTTGATTGGATTAGTTCTTTAGGTCAATAGCAGAAGATAGGAGCAACGTTAGAATAGCGACCATCAGGGGAAAGTGGCTGCACGATAAGCAGGTGATTCCGAGCTGAATTGCCCTCTTCCCCTCCAGACCTAAACAAGCTGGGTCCACCTTCAAGGTGGATCCTGCTCCTTATGGGCCAACTGCTTGGAGCTTCTGATGCCTCTCAGTTGGCCATATTATTGGACTAATGATGTTGGATCTGTTCCATCTCTGATAAACTCAGCTCTCCAGTCTTTCCCACAGAACTTGTAAGTATCTGACTCTCAGTGACTGCCTGACGTAGCTCTGGTCCATGAGCTTGGGCAAGCCAGCTGTGGATTCTGGCAGTTCTTCCACTTCTGGATCAGAAGCTGCTTCAAGAACCTTTGAAGATTGTGTTGTAGGAGAAGGGAGCCCGGTCCCTGCACACTTGCTTGGAGTGTCTGACACTTTTCAGCTGCTCTGCCTACCATAGTCCCAAGACTCTTCACTGCTAACTGCCCAGGATGACTAAATATGAGCACAGGAAGAGCAGGTGGTCAAGAGGGATCAGGAATGGTCTCCCTACCTCTCCTCCTTTTCTGACTCCACCCTGCAATTCTTGGCAAATTACTTATTTGATCCCCAAAGATGATGAGGAAAGGTCACCACCTCTGTGTTTTTCTGTAGTTACAACCCATTTGATGGACCAAATGAAAATCCCGAAGCAGAGCTCCCGCTCACAGCAGGAAAATACCTCTATGTATATGGAGACATGGATGAAGATGGCTTCTATGAAGGTTGGTTGGCACTGTTTTTCTTGCCCCTGACTCATCACTTCTCATGATGGGGCCATGAGAGTCCACCTGGAAGCCTTTGTGCCGCTTGCCTCCCATCTTTCCTCTTTCTCTTCCAGGTGAGCTTCTAGATGGACAGAGAGGCCTGGTCCCTTCCAACTTTGTGGATTTTGTGCAGGACAATGAATCCCGTTTGTCGACCGGGCTGAGCAGGGAGCAGGACCAGAATTACATCAACCACATCGGTCATGCCTTGGATGGAGGTGGCCTTTTGGAGATCAACCCACCAAGCCACTTAGAGTCCAGTGTCGTTAATAATGGTGCCGGGACCCTGGATGTGAACATTGATGAGATTGGAGAAGACATTGTGCCTTATCCTAGAAAAATTACCCTTATCAAACAACTAGCCAAAAGTGTTATTGTGGGCTGGGAGCCTCCGGTCGTGCCACCTGGATGGGGAACCATTCATAGCTACAATGTTCTGGTAGACAAAGAAATACGGATGAATGTCTCCTTGGGGAGCAGAACTAAAGCTCTCATAGAAAAACTTAACATTGCTACCTGCACGTATCGAATATCCATTCAGAGCATAACCAGTAGGGGCAACTCCGATGAGCTCCAGTGCACTTTGTTGGTGGGGAAGGATGTCATTGTGGCACCGTCCCACCTTAAGGTGGACAACGTGACCCAGATTTCTGCTGAGCTCACCTGGCTCCCAACCAACAGCAATTACAGTCATGTGATCTTCCTCAATGAAGAAGAGTTTGACATTGTCAAGGCTGCCAGATACAAGTATCAGTTTTTTAACCTGAAGCCCAACATGGCCTACAAGGTGAAGGTACTGGCCAAACCTCACCAGATGCCCTGGCAACTTCCACTGGAGCAACGGGAAAAAAAAGAAGCCTTCGTAGAGTTTTCTACTTTGCCAGCAGGTGGGATTACTTTTAGTGGTATGGTGCTGCTGTTTGTGATTGCTTCTGACCAGCATGGTGATATCAGAACACAGGCTGGTTTGTCCAGGAATGCTAGACTTATCTCCTCAGCCCTGGCCTTCTTCACATTTCTGGAGTTTTGGCTCCCCCTCCAGTGGCCTTCCACGCCACCCATCCCTGGAGTACAACCACCAAGGGCTTCTCTGAAATTGAATTTTGTTCCCAGGCTGAGAAAGGTTCTGCATTCCTGGTTTGTGCTGAAAACCAAATAACCTCATCCAAGGGCTAAGCATGGGTTGTTGTTGCCTGCGCCAAGGTGCCCTAACAGGCATGCAGAGAAGCTTTGGTTTGCTGGGTTGTTCATCCTGGTTTGATATTTCAGCTGGATTCAAACCCACATTTCAACTCACCCCATGGTTCAGCACCAACCCACACTCATGGGGTCTCATGTCCGAGCCCAGTCACTGTGTGGAGGCAGATGAAAAGGATTAACTCGAAGTCACCACCGTTAGCATGCGGAATAAAGCAGAAAATGCCATAACTCAAAGTAGTCTGGAAAGACAGGTGAGACCCCAGAGCACTGCATAGTCTCTGAGATGGCTCCACATTGGCTGAGAGGAGGACACTGAGTGCAGAGACTGTGTTCAAACATCCACACCTCTCAAATAACTGGAGTACTCGGCCAGTGCCTGGGCAAAGCTCATTGAGCGGCCTTTCCAAACCCCCGAGATACATTGACGAAACTTTCCATCGTCTCCCAGGTAGCCACGAGCTGTAGTCCAATGCACCTGCAAGGTACCCCAGCTGGGGAATTTCTTCTCTTGTCGTTGCTTTCATTTCTGTACCACCCATAGCCAAAGGTCTCTGGACCATTTGCAACAATGCATAAAAACAAAACAGTAAAATGCAGATATCATAAAAAGAAACAGCATTAAAATAAATTTAAAATAGCTAAAACATACAGTAAAACTGACCCTGTAAAAGGAAACATAAAATAGCACAGGTCACAGGTGTCTTTCAAAACACAGCTTTGTGCAGGTAGGTCTCACTTGGCAAGATGGCTTGGGTGCAAACTGCTGACCCGGAACAGGGCTCACCCTCATCAAAGCAAAGCTTCTTGCAGGGTGGTAAATTCCTGAATTATGTACTCACCCTTCTCCTTGGAAAACTAAGAGGGATAACTGATATATAGGCACCCACTGAGGAAAAAAATGTGTACTTTCAGCGCCCACAATGTTTACTCTTTCCCGTCCTTAAGAAGTTTCAGTTGTCTGGCAACAGAAATGTGATGAGAGTGTGGTCCATTCCCAATTCTCATGACAGAGAATTGACCGTTCAGATGTCGCTGGGGGTGGGGGGTGGTTCTCTCCCTCCGAGAGCTTTTTTAACTTCTTCCGTTTAGCAGAGATGCTGCTGAACGTGCAACAGAACTCATGAAATATGCATAGCCATAATAATGGCCATTATATTTTTAGGCTTTGTGTTTCCATCCAGCCTGCTTCTATATTTAGAAAATCGGTTTTAATTAGAGATATAGCAAGGGCACTATCGTGATAACAGGTTTTCAGGGCCTTCAGATGAGAAGATCCTTGCATAGGTTTTTATTTTACTTTCTGGTGCTGGGGAGGCGGGTTGTAGCACGAAGCCCAGGGTTTGGAAGAGTTCCACATCCGCCCACTCCTAGGATGCAGAGAAGAGGGTGGAAGTGCACACTGCGGCAGTTTAGCTAGAACTAAACAGATCGAAGTCTGCTCCATGCATACATTGAGGATGGGAGATCCTATAAGAACTGATGCAAGGTGGTTCTGGGCAGCCACGTGGTTCCAGTAGCTAGCTAGGGTGTTGGACCAGAACTGAGGAGACCCAGGTGAGCTGCCCATGCAGCCAGGAGGCCCACTGGAGGACTCAAATCACTCAGCTTAACCTTGATCAACGGCTTCTAAGAAATGCAAGAGGAAATATTCACAGCACCTTGTGGGGGGGGGGCACCCATGGGAAATATAGTAGATAGATGTTCAACAAGGTAAGTCCACCTCATTATCAGGGAGCTTCTGGGATGAGAGAGGAGCTCAGTCCAGTTCTCCTGAGTTCGGCATCCTGATTGCTATGCATGTGTGCTTTGAGAAAGGCATATACCACATGGACTGGAAGTCTTTCCCCACCTGGCAAAGGCAAAAAAACAGGCAGCATTTCTGTTCGGAGAGCAGCTCAGTTGCAGAGGTAGATGTGGAGAGATAATGTGCATCCATAAACATGGAAGAGTGTTCCAGTACAAAGTTTATCTCTGTAATAGCCTCCTCAGAAAAAGAGGTGACTATTGGCATTGCCAAGCCATATGAGATAGAGATGCATTATACCTCCAGCAACTAGCGGACCTAGACAAACCCTAATGAAAGACACATTGTGGCAACCCACAGACCTGGAACAAGAGGGTTTTGCTGAATAAGATGTAACCTGAGATCCCTAGAGAGTTCGGATACAGAAGCTAAAGCAGCCATCTATAGATTAGGCAAAACAGGGCAGCCTAATTCCCTCTGCCGCTCCTGCTTAAGCTGCTGCGTATCATATTTATCCACGGATAATAAGTATGTATAAACACAGATTGTGGGTAGATAGGACTGATCAGCCTCAATAAGTGCTTCCGATAGGGAAGAAGACTGTGAAGCAGGAAAGGCAGCAGGCTGAAGCCTAGATTCTAACACATGTGGTCCATTGCAAGTGCCGCTATTGAGCCATTGCAGGCAAGCCATGCTTGGCATGCTGAGCTGAGAACGACGTCACAGTGAGTATTACATCCAGAGTTGCAGGACAATTGCAGAGAAGCCTCCTCCCCACTTCCTTTCAGTTGCCACTCTAAAAAGACTACAGACAAGTATACCTTCGCTAGCAGGGAGACTGTTCCATAAATAGGGGGCAGGCTGGTGGTAACAGAAGCATGCTTCCTATTCTAGGTCCACCGGCGCCCCCTCAAGACATTAGAATCCAGGCTGGACCAACACCAGGAACTATCCTGGTTTCTTGGAAGCCACCAATGCTCACGGCAACAGGGACCTCCAATGGGGCCACCGTCACTGGCTACGGCGTTTATGCAAAAGGTCAAAGGGTAAGTGTGGTTTCCCACTTCATTTGGTATGATCCAGATCTGTGCTGGGAGAAGCCTCATCTTTCAATGCAGTGACTGGGCAGCCCACCCCTGGGCAGCATCCTGCTGGCTCCGCAGCCTTACCAGTTGTCTCAGGAGGTGCCTGAGCACATGCTGAGCGTCCCTTTGTAGCTGGATGAGCTAGGAATAGAATTGGCAGAATGACGTGGCAAAGCTTTTCTTGTATTTTTCTTCAGGTCATGGGCAAGGAGCAAAGGAGGGAATCCCCATATTTCAGTGTATCCCCCATTACAAAATAAGCACATTTTCCCACATTTACAAAGCTAGCATACCTGGCTAGTCCCCTGTGTGTTCATGGTGGAATATTCAGATGAACGGCTTGAGGCAGACTGGGAAAGTGGCAACCTGTGGATGGTGTCAGTGCGGTGGGTCAACATGCCTCCCTCCACACCTCAGAAGAGCATGTTCTACCACACTCCTAGTCCTCCTGGCTGTACTCCTCCGTGCTGTTGCTTCCAGACCTGTATCGCATTCAGAACGCTCCCTCCCATGCTTGTGCTGCTTATAGTCTTCATTCAGGTAACTTGGCCCTTTTTTGTTGGGCTTTCATTTGCACCCATGTTTAGGTGGCAGAAGTGATCTTTCCCACGGCAGAGAATACCATGGTGGAACTAACAAGAATCCGGAACCTGGAAGCTAAGGAAGTTCTCGTCCGGACACTTTCGGCCCAAGGGGAATCGGTGGACTCCTTGAGTGCAACCATTCCACCTGACCTACTGGTGCCTCCAACCCCTCTCCCCCGGCCAGCTCCCAAATCTAAGCCACTACCAAGTGCCGGCATCCCAGATACCAAAGACGAACATTTATGTCCGCATGTAAAAAGGGATGAGACATGGGAGCAGGCCCGTGCGGCATCCCCCGTTCACGGACACACCCTGGAGCCTCCCAACTTCCACAGCCCCCTCCAGGGGAGAAGGTCACCCTCTCCAAACCGGATACTCCCTCAGCCACAAGGCACGCCCGTCCCCAACACTGTTGCGAAGGCCATGGCCCGAGAAGCTGCTCAGCGGGTTGCAGCGGAGAGCAACAGGGTGAGTCAGGAAAGAACGTCTATTTTTCAGTGGGGAAAATGTACATTTTTATCTGCTCCAAGAGAGAGAAAAACCCTCCCCATGTTTCAGAAAACCAGTGAGGTGTACCAAGCTTTGAGAATGAATTTGGGGTACCTTAAGTCACTTAAACCTTGCATGCTTGCCCACCCATAGTTCTGATCCCATTGACCCCCCCCCCCATTTCTTAGTGTTTGAACAGCAAAAAACGAAACACATTCAACTGAAATGCAAAGATCCATTTGACCTGTTTAGTTTGGCCTTCGGGCACACGGCCTGAAATGGGGTCTCCTGCCTCCCTCCAGTAAGCAACTCCCCCTCCTTATTCTCACTTCTGCAGCTGGAGAGGCGAAGCATGGTTGCCGAAAGGAGCAGCGCTGTGCATTACACGAACTCTGACGAAGAAGAGGACGGCTATGATTCACCTCGCATCAAAAGGAAAGGGGCGTCGGTGGATGACTTCTTGAAAGGCTCTGAGCTTGGGAAGCAGGTAACTGGCTCGAAGCCCTCTTTTGAGAGGCAGTGTGGTCATGACTCAGAGGAACCTGTTCGCTTATTTTTAAAGGAGTGCTAAGATACTGCCTAACCCCCAGCTGGCATTAAGAGGTCAGTTCGTTTTGTGCATACCTGCAGCTCTGGTTCCAATGTTGAGGTCGACCGGGAGTTGGGCTTGAGATTAATTGTGTAAGTCCATCTAGCTCTGTTTGTCCCCTTTCTCCTCTCCCCGTCCTCCAACAGCCCCACTATTGCCATGGGGAGGAGTACCACACAGAGAGCAGCCGGGGCTCCGACCTGTCGGACATCATGGAAGAAGATGAGGAAGAGCTATACTCCGAGATGCAGCTGGAGGATGGAGGCAGGAGAAGAGTCAGTATCACTTCGCATAACACACTCAAGGTAAAAAGCAGCTAGGAGACAGGCAATCTTCTGTTCCTGAGAATAAGAGAGGAAGCAGCCTTGGATTACTTGTGTGTAGGCCTGAATATGCCAAACATCTCATGGGCTAGCAGCATCTTCAGACTCAAGCATCACTGGAGAGCCTCTATTCTCTTTGCTTTCAAAATAAACAAATAATCAGACTCTTCCCAACAGCGGCTAGACTTCTGTGCAAAGAATTCTGTAGCTCACATGCCTGAAACTAATTTTTGCTCAATTGAGCAATTTATTAGGATCTCAGCATTGGAAGGACTCCTCACCATCCCCACACATACCTCATCTAATCTGCCATGTGCACAAAAAGTTTTCTGCAGGCACACATGTTCAAGAAAAGGCAAAAGAGAAAAACTCAAGCGGACAGAAAGTTGGTATTAAGCCATCCCCAAGCTGAAGGTTAAGCTTCTAAAACTGAGCGTTCTTTAACAGAAAGGAGCACAAATAGAAAAAAGCAAACATCATGTCTTGGAGCTCTCCATGGTGCTGATTCTTCTGCCTTCCTAACAGTAATTTTTCTAGCACCTGGTAGGTAAAAATGTTTTTTCCTCTTGATTCATATGCTGTCCTCTGGTGCAGAATCATCTTTAGACAGGCCCAGAAGTAAACAGGAAGATGGCAGTGCCCTCATGGATGTCTGAGTCTTTCCAACCCATTTCCCCAATGCAGAAGGAACAGTAAAGTGCCTTATGGGGACCCATCTTAACATAGACTTTTTGTATGACATCAGCAACTTGGCTTCAAGTGTGTGGTGTCGTTTTTATCAGCGCCTCAATGCACCAACCTGCTGTGCTGACTTCTAGGGATGTGCACTTGCTCTGAAATCTACTCTGCCTGCGTTTCACAGATATCCAGGTACCCTTTGTTCCATCATGTGCCCATTGACCGAGTCAGAGTGTGCACAAATAGATTTGTATCCTTTTGTGCAAATTCACAGTTGCAAAAGTTCACACTCCCCAAAATGCACAAATCCCCCCCATGTGTATTTTCATGCATTAGTGTATACAGAAAATGTGGGGTTTTGGTCAGTTGTTGTTCGTAGTAGTAGTAGCAGTCATAGCAGTATTTTATCTATGACTACATGTATGTAAAATTATGTATATTAAAAATCAACAGTTTGCAAGCCCACAGAAACGGTGTGACTCAGGAAATGCTGATCCAATGCAGAATCAGATTCGGAGAAATCCACACTCATTTGAGCCCATTACAGGTTTAGTCCCCATCCTTACCAACATCCTTGCACTATGTATGACACTGGGCAACTTCCTAATCATGTCTTTTATTTTCACAGATTACCATCCAAAGCATGACATCTTTCTGCACTGAATAAAAACTGCATGCTTTCTGTTCACCATTGCTCTAAAACTAATTCTGTCTTTATTTTTTTTCTTTCTTCTCCCTTCCTCTTTTTTTGTTTTGATCGCACACTATTTGTTCTTCTTGCCTATACTTTTCTTTCTTTTCCTTTCTGTTTTTTTAAACACATATGCTCAAAGGAATGTTATAAGAATAAGACCACTGAAGCTGCTGTTTTGCAACGGCCTGATTTTGCCCAGCAGATCCACCACAGTAAAAAACTTTTCAGTATCCCCGAAGTTGCCGAAGAGGATGGAGACTATTCTGAACGTTTGCACAAGCAGGTTTTAGGGATGCCCCACAAAATACGGCATGCAATAACTAGAGAGAGTAGATCTGCCAGGAGCTACAATCAAGACCCACCACACAGTTCCTGGCACCCAGCCAAACAACGGGTTTTGGAGGATTCGGACGAGCAGGGCTACAAATTCAGCAGGTCTTCCACAAGAAGCCCAGACAGTGGTCTGGACTGTGGGAGCGAAGAGGAGGAGTCGCGCTTCGGCTTCCGCGCTGCGTACGACACGGTTTCTGCCACAGTGGCGCCTCCCTGTTGCGCTGATGGCGGGAGCTGTTTGTGCCGGAGGACCCCTCGCCCCCTGCTTGCCCGCCGGAGGACCCTGACCAGGCAAAGCAGCATCGAAGAAGACTTTGGGGACCCCGTTCCTCCCTTTCTGGAATCCCAAAGTGAGGAGGGCAGACCGGAGTATTGTGAGAGGAAGTATGACCCTCAGAGGTGTAGTAGAGCAAATAATGTGATGCGTGAAGATTTTCAGGGAGGCTGGAGCAGCCCCTTAAGAGCGAGTGACGTTAGGGCTGCTTTCGTGCCACTTGCAAGGCCCTCCTACCAAGATCCCAAAGACCCACCGGTGTGTTGAAGTAAAAACTTCCTTCTAACATCTGCTTGCCAAATCAAACTCTTTTCCTGCTTTGTGTCCTTTTCTTCCTTTTTATTTTTTTTTCTTAAAAAGGCCATCCTTGACATGCCTCTATGCTTTTTTACTTATTTGTTTTTCATTTCCTTTCTTTGTTCTCCCCCATGCATTTAATTTCTTTATTAATCTATGTTGCTTCACAGGCTTCTCTATATTTTTGTTTTATTCTCTCCCCTTCCCCATGCCATTCTAAAATGGGATTAATTTGCTTTACAACAACGTTTTCAGCCCCTCTAGGCAATAAACAGACCAGTAAATAAAAAATTGCTTTTTCCCACCCCTTTTTTTTTTCTTTCAAAGGACAACTGAAACTAAATTTTAATTAAGGGTTAGCTGAACTATCATATCCTAACATTTGGGGTTGCTCTTATTTTCTTTTCATTTCTTTCCTCCTTTTTTGTGGTTTAGTTTGCAATATGTTCCGTAGAAAATTTTGTTTAACTTGGAATTTGAAAGGAATATGCAGCCCAACAACCACCTTAATTCTAATGCTTTCCCTCTTTTTAAAATCTGCTTTATATATTCCATCTTGTCACATTGCTTTTGCTTTCCTCGCTCCCAGATTTGCAAGGAAGAAACCTCTTTCTCTTCAATCCTTATCTCTGGGCAAGTACCAAGAACAAACACCTCCTCCTTTTCCTGTCCAGTAGTGACAGTGACCTAGGATTTTGAATTAAAAGATTGTGTTTCTCTCATCCACCTTTTTTGCTACCCCTTTTCTTTTCTTTCCTTTTTTAAAAAATAAGAAAACCATCTCTTCTTGCCTTTGAAGTTGCAAACTGCATCTCAGAATGCAGGAGAAGCTATCAGCTTTTATCCCACACGTTATCTCTGAGGATGCTTAGTGTAGCTCCATATTTAATCTGCAAGAGGGCCAGCTCTGTGTTGTAACCCACTTCATAAACCTCCTGATCCCAAATACAATCAAGGATGGCTCATACACCCTGTAAGACTGCAACAATCCAGAGAATGGACACTCCGGAAAGGTTCCCTCCTATGCGCTATCATTAGATTCTGCAGCCACTGCCTCTGCATTAACTAAACCAGCAGTTTTTTTTCCAATGGATACTTCCTTCTGTCTCCCTGTTTCATTCTTTCTTTCTCTCTCTCTCTCTCTCTCTCTGTTTTTTAAAAACATTGATTGCTTGGGAAACCAACCACTGAAGATGTGGGCAACATTTCCAGCAGTCTAGCAAGCAAAGCTTTTTTGCAGGCTGTGCAATTTGGGGGTGGGGGCAGGGAATACATATCCACACACATGCAAGAAGGCCGTGGGGTCCTTCCCAGAAAGTCTTAATGACTTTTCAAAGTCCAAGTCAGTAGGGGAAGATATGGCAGGAGATGGATGGTGATGCTGCAAAAGTGACAGTGTTTCTGGCTGGAACAAGATGATTGAATCAACCCAAAGGCACAGGCAAAAACCTCTCTTCGCAGCTCTGGGCAATGGCAGTGTCATTCCTCTTCGAAGGGACTCACAGGGAGCAGAAGCATGTTTAGTGGCAACGACAAAGGCAAAAGAATGTCTTAGACTCTTTTTCTGTTCTAACATGTGACTGTCATTCGCAAAGTATGTACCACATCAGGCCAGCAAACGTTTCTCTTTTTTTGTTTTGTTTGTTTTGTTTTCCAGGTTTAGTAGCATCCTGTCCGTCTCTTTTCAGCTAACCTTTCAGTTAAAAATAAAGTTTAGTTGCCTTTAGAGCTTTTGACAATGATTGACTTGACTTTATGTTCATTTCCACACACCCCACCCCTTCCCCTCTCCCACGACCCCTGACATCATGCAGTGGTGTAATTCTCAAATCTCTCTCTCCCCCGCTCCCCCTTTCCCATTTGTTTTGCTCTTTAGCTCTTAGGTAACCCATCCTCTTCTGGACGACCAGACAGGGTGGAACACCCGGGGAGAAGAGTACCGCATGGCGGAGCGGGACCACAGAGGTTGCGGACCATGTTGGTTCCTTCTATTGGTTAGTTGGCCTGACTGGTACTTTAATGTTGCTTGTGGGGACCAGAGGTGGGCCAGATGAGTGGGGAAGGCATGGTCCTATAGGGAAGTTCTTGGCGGTAAACCAGTTCTGTATAGGATTCATGGGAGCATCCTGCTGCAAGCATGGTAAGAGATTTGCCAGCAACTCGGGCAAATGAAAGTAATGACGGCACGCCTAGAGGCACGGCAAGTAGGGAATCCTCTCAGGGTTTGTACCTCTTATGTGTGCTGCAGGGCTTGTGCCTGAAAGCATCCCTATGCCACATTCCCTCCATCCCACAAGCGCATCGGGGAGGAGGTGACTGACCCAGTTTTCCTCCAGTGTACTAACATGTGGCAGCATTCAGACATGCTGCTCTATCTTCCCTGCCTGTGTTCTACGGTTCCATGAGGACAATAGCCCAAAGGGTTGATAATTAGGGTAGTAAAGGAGCGCAGGCCACTTATCAACCTGTTAGAGAAGTGGAGGAACACTCCTCCATTCTCCCTCTTTCAGTAGAAAAGGCTTTGTTCCAAGAAAGGGAGAGCTGAAGGCCCAACTGCACCTTCTCTAGAGTACAGGATCTTTCTAGCTGCTGCATCATGATGCAGATTGGCACATTTCATTCAGCAGAGCAGTCCAGATGGTTGAACTGGATTTGATTGCCTGACTGATTCCATCTAGTTGCCTCTTACCCTTTGCTTGAGAACGGCTAGTGTCTGAAAACCAGCTGCATCAGGATGCATTACAACCCGCCAACCTAGTGGCCTCTGCATGTTTTGGACAACCATTTCCAGCATTTCTGACCAATTCCCAACCTTCTCAGGTTGATGGAAGCCCATGTCCAACATGTCCAGAAGACTCCTGGTTGGGAAGGGTGGGTGCATTTGGCATTCCGACTGTACCTGTTGGGTTGGATCCAGATTTATGTTGCGAATTCCATCTGGTGGCAGGCCTGAAGCCTCCAGAACATGCCTTGGAGCATCCAAGGCCTGCACACTGAATGTGGTGAGCTGTGGTGTTGTGGGAGGAGAGATCCCAAAACTTCAGACACAGGAGCTTTCTGTGAGCAGCATCCAAGGAAGGTTGATCCTGGATTCAACCTGCTAATGCTAGAGTAGTGAGCAGTTCATTGTTTCTTTTCCCCATGAATCCTGGGGGAACATAGTTTTTTGAAGAACCTGTAAATGAAGAATTCTCTTCCTTGACATGCTAGCTAACGTATTGGCCAAAGCGGATGCATGTTATTCCCTCTCTTTAATAAAAATGCAGAGGCAGAACTTGAATCCATTTCTGGAGATGAGTGGAGTAGAGTGGAAAAATGGAAGGGAAGAGGTCCACTTCAAACATTCTCCTCTGACTAATATTCAGCTTAAAATCTTGTATCAACTGCTTTTTCATTTGCAGGTGAAAAGGTGTGAGATGTGACCAACACCCTTATATGGGTTTTTAAAAGCTTGGGAAGGTGGTTTTAGAGTGGCAAGTAGGTTAGAAATGGTTGTGCCACCTTTCTTTACCTGCCCATTTGGTGCCCGTCAAGACTATTGTCACTAGAAAGTACACAATGGAAGAAAGCCCCAAATGCTTCTGTGTAACTCCTTTGCCCTTACACTTCCCAGGATGGGTTGGGGGAAGCCACAACACTTAAGCCAAATACAAGCTTGTATTGTAGGGTAGATATCGACCTGTTGTCGAAATGAATTGCAGTGGTATTGCACTCACCCTATTCATTGATCCATCTCTGAATGTGCTCATTTTTTTCATTCATCCCCAGTGCATTTCACTTTCCCTACATTTTTTTCACCAGTACCAAAGAATATCTGACAATCTGAGTGTCAGAAATGGAAATCTATACTACGAGTTCCCTTCAGTGAACCAACCATTCTGCTCCCAAAAGCATAAATTCCTTAGCGTTCCACCCCACTTTGGCAGTTACCCATATGTATGGGGAAATGCCTTTGCTATTAAAATAAATGATTATCACAAATAAATAGCAAGTTCTTTTACTCTTTCCTTTGCTGAAACTGATTTTTCCCATATGTATTTGTGGGAAGAGAAGACAAAGTCCTTGAAAAAGGAACTATATTTCCAGACCCTGTTAGCAGAATAAAAATTCCAAGGGTTTGGGGAAGCACTTCCCATGTTTTTGTGTTGCCTCAAGACCTAACAACGAATGATGGTTGTTACATGAACAAGCTTTGTGCTCATCGGTTCTCCCCTCTCCTTTAGTGAAGCAATGAGAAGGTGGATTGGAAGTATTCACATGTGTTTTTAACTGACCACAATTTAGTGTTATGTCTGAATGTGGGCAAACTCTAGTTAGTCTTAAGTATGGTTTACTGAAGCAAGCGAGCTTCAAACTGTGGTGTATGAGTGGGCTTGTTTCCATAATCCATAGTTAAGATTAACCAAATGTTAGGGATTGAATGCAAGAATTTAAATTCTTGAGAAAATACTAGAAATTAGAGGGAAGATGGCCTCTACTTTCAGTGCATGGCTATATTCTGAATAACTGACGGCAACACTTCTCACAACAACAAAGTCAATGTCCTCTGACACTTTTTTTTAATGTTAGTCCTTGACTGGGTTATACAGGATGACAGAGTTATATAGGATTAAACCACACCCACCCACTGCTCCATTTACACACCATGTGCATCTTTGTGCATGGTAAGAAATGTATTATATCTGGTAAAGAAAGAAGAAAACTCTCTGCTTTGGAGGATCCAGCAAGCTAAGACTTTGTTTTACTGGGTGTTAGATTTTTCCCACGTTTTCCTCCCAAGAGCTCAGGATGTGTCCATGGCTCTCCCCCAGCCTCCCCCCGCCCCGCAATTTTATCATTGCTATAACCTCAGGAGCCTCTGAGACAGTGCGTCACTGAGTCACTGTGACAGTGACCTGCCTGCAGGCACTCCATGAGCATCACTACTGGGGGAGGAGTCACACTCTGTCCTCCCATGTTTTAGTGCACGAGGCTACCCACTGCCTTACACTGTTGCCATGGGATTATTCTCTCTCACACTCAAAGGTGATGCACAAAGGGCCCCTGTGGTATCTGCAGTCTACCTAAAAAATAATTTAAAAACAAGCAAGCCAAAAAAACCCAACATGTGTAAATCAAACCTTTCAAAACAGTAAGACAATGCTGTTGGTTAGGAATTATTGTGCAGGAGTGAACTGGCTTTACACAGGTCTCTTTGTGTAACTTTTACTGAGTCTTGTGTCATCCATCAGCCACTGTAAGAGTGCTTGTTTTCTCTTTCTGTCTGCTGGCCTGGCCCATGGTCTTGCTCAGTCCTTGATGGCGCAGGCAAAATGTGTCTGTGCCGTCCCAAGTCCAACCGTGTTGCTAACCATACTTTCAAGAGTTCCTTCCCACAAGGAACACCGAACATTACTTCTCATGCCCAGCCTCAAAGGTTTTGCAGTGTCTTGTGTACTCATGGGTCTTAGGGGTGCGTGAAAATTTCATCTGGGTCCTTAAAAATGAAAGCTGCTGTTGTTGTGGTGTACTGTCAAGTTGTCTCCAACGTATGGAGACCTTATTTCCAAAGTTCTTCAGAAACGGGATAGAAAGAAGCTAAGAGCTAAAGAAATTGTACATGGGAGAAACCAAAATGGAGAGATCCATCCATCCTGGTCCAGGACCTGGCGTCTGGATCTGAACCCCTGTGCATGCAACGACTCGTGATGTTGCATTAGTCTCCCTTCTCGTCCGTTCTTCCTCTTCAACTGTACAGAACAGGAAGGTATAAGAGTATCTTCGTGCTGGGATTCAAAATTTAGTCAGTGCAGTTGAGTGATTATTTTTTCTCGCTCTATTATGAACTTAGCAAAATGACCAACTTTCTTTATAAAAGGCATGGAAAGAACATGACAAAACAAAACAAAAATGGGTGGGTGGGAGTAAAATGGACAAATTTGCTACCTTGTCTCATGACTTGTCACACGCCCACCTGGTTAATTGTCCGCACACTGGAAACTCAGGCAAAACATGGGATGTCCCCTCCAGGTGTAAAATGCTAAGTAGCTTCACTGGGCAATGTCTTCTTCCAACCAAAAGCAACTAGAGGCTGAGCCCTGCCCTGTGGAAGCCTGCGCAAAGAAGGGTATAAGGTTTGCTTAATAGACGATTCCATTTTTCTCCATAGAGATTACAATGGACAGTAACAGTGAAGGTGCTCGGTCTCGGTCAGGTAGTGAGGGAAATATTTCCCCCGTAAAAGAAGAAGCGTATTATCGCAACATTGGCGGACACAGGAAATGGTGCCGGCAACGTACCGTGACCTCTCACTATAGATACGGTATGCCAAAACCCTTCTTTGTCCTTTGTGCCCCCACCCAAAGCGAGAGCTGCTTTTTTAGAGCTGGATGTGAAATGAGCGCCATTACTGTATGTCAGCGTTGCATGCCACACCAAATGCCAAGGCGGCTGCCTCTCTTTCTAAGGCAAGTCTTGTCCTGCTTTCCCTGCCATCTCTCCTCTTGAAAAACAGGTAAGTTTTGCTTAGGCTTAGCCTCCAAGGGAGAAGAAAGCTTTTGGTCGTCGACCCCAGTTCCTTGCCATGCCATCCAGCTTTCCATATTGAAACGAGTCAAAGCACTATGCATTGCATGAACCCTTGCCCCTTCTCTTCGTCCTCTTCTTCTTCTTCCCTCGTGGCTGCAGAACCCCAGTGAACACCAACCATGCCACTGCTTCCGTACCCTCGTCCTCAGTGCTTCTGTTGCGACGTGGTCATGAAAACAGGACCCTGACGAAGGAACCTATAGGCAATAGTATGACGATATGCAGATTTGGTCTGTGCCCAGTGCCCACCTATTTCGGAGGAAAGTCCATGACATTCAGGGAAATTTGCATTGGAGTAGCATGGATAGGAGTGGGCCTTTTACTCCAGGAGCCCCAAGGTCAAATTGATCTCCAGGTACAGAGTAGCCTACATTCCACACAGTGGACATGGGTGGTGCATGACCAGCAGGCTGAAGAAACGCCATGCTTTTTCCACCACCTAATTTTGTTAGCAAAATTCAGTGGCAGTTCCGCAGCAGCAATTTCAGGCTGGAGCCTGTGGAACAGAACAGGGAAGCCTTCTCTTATCCATAAACATAGGCTAAGCTAAGTACTACCTACTGCCCTCTAAGTTTGGGAAAAAATGTGGGAAAGCCCAAACCCAGGACAAATTATTTATCTAATGAGTGGTCCTACTGAAAGCTACCTTTGAACACCTGGAGCTGCCTTTCCCAACCTGGTGCTCTCCCATCATCCCCAGCCGGAGGGTGCTGGCTTAGGAAAAGGTTATCTAGACCCTTCTTTCCTATTCTTTCTGGGACATGTGTGCATACACAGATGACGATTCCCTTCTGCCCTGTTCTCTCTCTACCCCATTTTCTGTCTTCCTTGTTCATTTCCTACTGCACTTTTAAAAGGTACAGAGCCAGGGCTTCCTCCTTCTCATTTGCCTGCCATGAATTTTGTGTGCCTCCTTTCCAGGGCTCAGAAATAACGTTTCAATATTATTCTCCCTAAAGGCAGCGAGTCTCCAAATGGGGACTTCCAATGAACTCATTGATAAAGTGCATTGGGGTGGATGGCAATGGTAAACTCTGACCTTAGCCAAGTGAAGGCCACTGCCTGTGCCTTGTTTGTGATGGTGGTTTGGATGTGTGGTTGGCAGTTGTGGTCATGCTTGCCGTGAACAGCACCTCCACATGGTGGCACTATTATTGGTTTGTGTTTTGGACAACACATTAGACCCTCTTTGCACATACTTCTATTGATGTCTATTCCCATAATTGCTTCTGTGCCCGTCTTGGTAAGCACAAAGTCTTCCATCAGGAGTGGGCAACTTGTGGACCCCCAGATGTCTTGGCTGAACTCCCTCATTGCTAGTTTTCATGGCTATGACCAGTGGGAGGTCTGGGCCAGGCATCTGAAGGGTGGACCACAAGCTCTCCACCCTTGCTCAGTCGGTCATGCCAGGCAAGCGTCCTTGGGAGGCAGCTTGCTTGCTGCAATGGGTCTTCTTCAGTCCAGGAAGGTGGGAGGTGAGGCTACTTGAGGGCAGTCCTGCTCAGATGGCAGACGGGATCTCCTGGCAGAGCTCCTGGAAGGTTACCGTAGTAGGTAGGCAAGACTTTCTGACTCCCAGTGGTTCACCACCTGCAAGCAATATGGATTTTGGAAAGAAGTGGGCTGATGTGGGCTTGCTGCTGACTTCCCAGCCTTGGTGTTGGTCACCTACAAAATGAGAGCATCAGTTCTTTGCCTTTAGGCAGGTCTTTGTGCAGTTCTGATGGATGATCCCTCAAGAATGGCTAGGTTGCCTAGTGCGAAAGGTGTTTCAGGTCAAAACATCTGGAGGACACAGTTTGCCCACTCCAGCTTTGCATGAACAAGGGAGGCCAACTACGTGGACCCTGCACCTAGGCAAGGGGGATTTATCACTTCCTAGGGAAGCCCTGGAAGAAGTGCAGATGCTTATTTCTGGAAGGAGGCATGCCAGTCGAGCTCCCATATGTAAACCTCCTGCCTCCTCCAAAATCAAGGATTTCCACTCAGGGTTGTCCCAGATGTGCTAAATTGCTACTGTGGAAACATCAAGAGCAGCTTGTGCCCTGGAAATGGCAGGGCACACGAGTATATATGGAGGCATAAGCACTCGCCACATCTCTGTCCTCCAGGTGCTGTCTATGCGCATTTGCCTGGAGCAAGCCCCACTGAACGTAACCAGAGTTGCTTCTTAATAAAGATGCACACGATTGTCTGATAGGCGTCGTTGTGGGAGGGGCATGTGTTTTGCCTGGAAAGGCACTGTGAGGCCAAGTTGTGGGGGAGAAGATGGGTGCAATCTCTAAATTGGGCAGAGAATATTGCATTCCTCCAGCTTTCTGCTTAGAAGCTGTATCAATACCAGTATATCTATCGAAATAGTTGGTGCAGAGGGCTCACATTCTGCGGACAGTAAATAAGGTTTATACCATGCACCACATTTCGATGCATGCAAAGTTGCTTTGCAAGCAAAGAGAAACTGAAGCATGAAGCATAACCGCTTTGCTGGTCCTGATCCCGAACGCACTTCTCTGGCTTGTTATGGGGCACAGGTGGAATTTGCTACTTTTCATAGCTGTGCAGGCGGCTTTGGTTTACAATGCATAGCATGTAGTTAGAAGCCCTCTCTCTTCTGCATCAGGGTGACCGCTGTCGGTATTCTTATTTCTATAATAATCTAGATGGTTGGGTGAGTTGGTCGCATGTGGAGTAATGGACGCCTGCCGTGAAGATCTTTGTACTGATAACAGATCGTGGGAGTTCAATGCGTGGACCCAGAGTGTGGGGACCCAATATAGTGGAGCGCCTGCTAGGGTCCACCCACACTCCAACAGGAGCCCAATGGCAAGAGAGGCCTGGAGTTGCTCCTCCCCTTCCCCTCCACTAGCTGCTTGTTCACATGCCCCTTGCTCTGGCCCAGACAATGGTGGTGATGAGAAAGAGACGCAGGAGATGCCTGCAGTCTCTGTGCTTCCTTGTCGAGCAAGCCCATGGGAGCAAAGATGAAGACGACAACTAGGGGTGATGGCAGGCAGTGACAAGGGCAGTGGAAAGGTAGACTCACAGAGGGAAGGGGGCCTGTTAAAAACCCAGAGCTGGCACTGAGTGGACTGAGTTTATCTGAGCCCCCCACTCTGCCAAAGCCTCAAATAGCGGCACACTGTTCTTGCTGCGCTGCTGAGCTGAGAGGACTGAGGCCTAAAGCATTGCCAATCAAATTCTGGGGCAGAGTAGGGCTGCCTGCAGGGCCACTTCCTGTCTGCTGCCCCGTGGCATCTGTTACTCCCTTGGCTTCCAGGTTTCCTTTCCTCTGCTGGGGCTACCACATATCCACAGGACCCTGAGAAAAACATGGCACTGCCCAGCCCCAGAAAACTTCTATGAGCAGGAGAGTAAAATTTAGAATTGAGGGGACACAGAAGTTGGCCTCTGTGGACAGGAAGGAAGGATTGTCCTTCTGAATGACTAGAACATGGGGGGAGGGAACACCTGAGAACATTGCCGCTAGATCAATTGTGATGGCCAGAGTGGGCTTCCCCTTCCCTTCCCACAGCACCACCCCCGGCATGCTGCACAGGGAGTCGTGAAACCCCAGAGTAGTGATCAGTGACAGGTATGGAGGGCAGAGAACCTCCAAACTGGGGTGGAGGGACTTTCTGCAGAACGTCCCTTGCTCTCATGAATGCAGGACTTGGATCCAAAGCCTTGTTTCGTAGGTGATTCAGTCACAAAGAAACTGCCTTTATATTCCAACCATAATTGATGTAAGGAATTTGCTGCTGTTAGATGTGGTGCTGGCTGGTTTCTGAGGAGGGATAGACAAATTCATGGAGCAGGAGGAGTGGTCTATCAGCAGTGATTAGCTGTGTTGTCTAAACAGATCCACCTTGTTCAGAGACAGCATTGGTCATAATAGACAAGTAAGACTTCCATGTTCAGAGGAACTGTACCTCTGAATAATGGCTATAGAGCTTCCTTTACTTCTTGCCCAGGCTTGAGAGCTTTTCTGGAGCATCACACATTGTCCGCTGATAAACATAAGATGCTTTAATAAAGGAAGCTTTGTTGCGATCCAAGAGGATTCTTCTTATATTCTCAGTTCTACCTGCATTCTAGAAACAGACTGTGGGTTTTGTTAAAGAGCTCATACTTCTTGGAATGATATTTTACAGAAGCTCTAAAGCTTTTAAAACTCAAATAATGCATGATGAGCTGACGGTTGATGTCACTCACTGTTTTCTGGCCTCTGGTGTTGATTTTCCAGATGGATACAGTAGCCGAGAACGTTTGTCACCAGAAGTTTATGAAGAATCGGAAACTGATCCTGGTGCAGAGGAAGTGTCCACACGGATCTTTGTCGCCCTTTTTGACTACGATCCACTGACCATGTCTCCTAACCCTGATGCAGCAGAAGAGGAACTTCCATTCAAAGAAGGGCAGATCATCAAGGTATCACACTCCAATAGAACAGGGCAGCTCTCTTGCAGGAGTGGACTTAGAACCTCAGCCCAAGAAGGCAGTGTGCTCATCCTTTCACTGTTAAGCACTTTCCCTTTCTTGCACAGAGAGAAATGTCAGTGACAGCACTACAGAGTACAGCTACCTGTGGATATGAGAGCTGTAATAATGTAATATGGCCAGGCAAGGTCCTCCAGTCTCCAAAGGCCCTACAAAACCAAAATGCTTCAAATTCTGAAAGCTAAATTTGTGGGGAAAGAATTTAGCATGTGCTCAGAGCCCTTCCAAACTGGCTCCATCCACTCATGTGGGCTGAAGGCCCTTGATCTTTCAAGATCAGCAGCTGGTTTTAACTTCTGGAGGTTCTTCTCCCTTGGTCGAACCAAGCGATCCCCTTTTTTCTTATCCTTGATCACATCAGGTTTATGGCGATAAAGATGTTGATGGGTTTTACCGGGGAGAAACCTGTGCAAGACTGGGCCTTATCCCCTGCAATATGGTCTCCGAAATCCAAGCAGACGATGAAGAAATGATGGAGCAGCTTCTGAAGCAAGGGTTTCTCCCTCTCAACACCCCTATCGAAAAAATAGGTAAGTAGCTGCTACTGTCACATGGCGAACTGTTGAATGTGCCCATCCATTTGGGCTGTCCTTGCAATAGCAGCATGATGCGTCTCCATGCAACCATGGGTCTCCTTGCAAGCAGGACACAACCCCCGTCTGTAACTTGATTACAATATAAACAGAATGAAACAACAGAAGCGAAACTGGAAATAATTCTTCCCGCTACCAATTCCTTTCAAGTTTTCCCATTTCTTGTTCATTCATTCATTCAGAAGAAGTTGACTTTGTAGAAGTGCGGCCAGTATGTACGGCACATTCCAATGCACAGGTGCCCACTTCGCCCCAGGAGAGCCTGGCGCAGCTCTCCAGCCATGTCCCAAATGGCACCACAGTCTGACAGAGAGGTTGCAGCCATGTGGGAAAGAGAACTTGCATTCCCCTTTAGGGATGCAACAGTCACAGATGGCCAATCAGAGAGGGCCAAACCGAACCTGACACCAGTCGCATGGATGCAGTTCACGTGCACACTTCTTGTTGAACGGCAGCTGCAGGGAGGGCTGCTGGTCGCTGGTCAAGGGGAAGTTCCTCTGGAACCAGCAGCAGTTTCCTTTGACACTTAAAAGCAGCTTCAGATGGGGTGGGAAGGGGGGGACTTTGTCAGGTTCACAGCCCCCCCTCCGCCCTAGTCCTGAAGCAAAAATGGATGAATCTACTAGTTATTTGTTCTGCATCCAGTTTTTAAATCTCAAGTTTGTTCTGCCCCAGATAGAAAGAAGTGTGCAAATCTGAGGAAATTTTTTTAAAAGGTAAAAACCAAACTGAAATTAAATTTCCGTCCGTCTGCATCAGCCAAATTGACTCTCCAACATGGAGAGGACAAGGTTATGTCAACCTGCCCTCCCATGGAGTCGCTAAACATGAAGAGCTCATCAGAGAATGAGAGGGGAACCCCAATTCAGCATCCCAAATGTGGCTAAATCACAGATTTAAAGTCAGGCTTTACAGAATTAAACTCTCAAAAACTTTGAGCCTAGCTGAATAAATCTGACGGTTTCGCTTTCCCCTGCATTTGATGATTTTACATGGGTTTTTTTTTTCTGTCCTATGAAAAAAGTTCTAATTTTAGTAAATTCTTATCAAAACTGAGCTGCAACCAAACTGTCCATTCCTGTCAGGCAGCTGCTCAGGCTTTTCATGATCCATGCAGGGTTCTGAGTCACATCTGCCACAGGGGATGGGATCACGGCAGCCCTGCTCTGTGATAAAATCAGTCACATCCCGCAGAATTACTAAAATGAATGTACTTCAAACAGTTGCGGTGCTATGCTTCTGTCTGTTGCCTAGTCCACCTTCTAAAAGAACAAGAAAGAAAGCAAAGTAAGACTTGTGGAACAGCTTCACACCTTCTCCTCTTCTTGTTTCTTTGTGCTCCTTTTCTGAAGTCAACTGCAACCGTTTCAAAGAGAACGCACGCTCTGTACACCGCAGATCCAGAAAGTCTGAAAGAGGTCTGTGCTTAAAGAATAAAATGAGAAATGAACCCCCAACCCACCTGCCTGCTCCAAGCCATTGAAGAAGCAAAGTGCTTTGAGCTGTCCTGTTGGATACACCGTTTGTGCACTGGATCAGATACTGGCAGCCGATGGCAGCCGGGGCAGAATCTCTCCATCACCACCCAGGGCAATGCTATTATACCAATGTTTGGTTGATTAGCACAGGACAGTGGTTTTCAAAGTTCTCTGTGCAGAGCTCTAGGACCCCTTAGAATCTGATCGGGGTTCTTCAGGAACAGAGGGGACCCACTTGTGATCCTACAGATGTCCTGGATGAACTCCCTCATCGCTAGTTTTCATGACTATGACTGGTGGGAGGTTTGGGCCAAAGCATCTGAAGGGTGGACCACAAGGTCCTCACCCTTGCTCAGTCAGTCATGCCAAGCAAGCTTCCTTGGGAAGCAGCTTGCTTGCTGCAATGGATCTCCTTCAGTCCAGGAAGGTGGGAGGTGAGGCCACTAGAGCGCAATGCTGCTCGGATGGCAGATGGGATCTCCTGGTAGAGCTCCTGGAAGGTTACCGTAGTAGGTTGGCAAGACTTTCTGACTCCCAGTGGTTCACCACCTGCAGGCAGTATGGATTTAGGGGGGGAATGGGCCGATGTGGTGCTTGCTGCTGACATCCCAGCCCTGTTGTTGGTCACCTGTAAAATGAGAGCATCATAGGGCAGCTCCGACAGCTGGTTTTGGAGTTTCATGTTGGAATCCCTGACTAGATACAGGTTAGAACTGTACACATCTGTTTATTGCCTGCAATTTCAGGTTATCACAAGTAAAATAAAAGACAAGCAATAAAATTGTTGTGAGTGCAACTTACACAAATCTAGCAAGATTTCAAATCCCAGTTTCATGAGCACAAACCAACAGAATTTAAAGGTCAAAGGAAAAAGGGGACAGGACCAAACACTTGCAGTGTTCAGCTCAGAGCATTTACTGCCAGTAACAAAGGCACTTCTGCTTTTTTGAATGGAGAAGGGAAACACATAGAACCAGTGGAAAACCACCAAATTATTGGCAGTCTTGATGGGGGGGGGGGAGAAGCTGGAAAACCCTAGACTCCAGATGGTCAGACTTAAGGTACGGATCTGGGTTCAGGTGCACACTCATTCAGCAGTACAGAGCTGCTCATGAAGATGCTCAGGGGTTCTTTGTAAGACCAGTCCATGTAGAAAGGTCTCCCTGAGATCAGAAAGTTTGAATACCACTGCCTAGGGAATTCTGTTTCTGCAGGCCAAGAAGATGCCGGTAGCCCAGACAATGGCACTAAAGCTCCCGCCCAGCCTGGACCAATGCTGAATTTGTGTGTGCATGGGCTTCTAAATTTTACCAGGCACCAATTAGGTCCACAACCATAAGGAGGCGACACTTTAAAAACTAAGATTCTCAGAACACTGAGCCCGACCAAATCCAAAACGAGTGCTTTCCAGACTTGGATATTTGGAATGCACAAAGCCCTGAGAATGATGGTGGGAAAAAGCTCAAAGTATCTGACTTGCATCTTGACATCTGACAGGTTGATCCCATACTGTCTCCTGTAGTTTTGTGGTGTCAGGGGCTATTGAACAAAAAGGGCACAAGTCTGAAGCACTTGTGGTCTCATGGAACTTGTTTCATTCTTCCAGCCTATGTCTTCAAGGCAGATTGTTGTTCCAGATAAGGAACAGTGCAGGATTTGATGAGGATATTTATTCCTTGTAAATCTTGCCCTTCATTTCCAACCTCCACTCTCTTTCCCCTGCATCTTTGTACACCAAAGACTGGTGAATTCTCTCCATGAGTGCTAAAATCAGATTAGATCAACTGAAATATTGTTTCAGTTCTGATTTGGTTCGAAGGCGGGGGGGTGGGGTGCGGAATGATCTGTAGGCCCAACACTTGTTCCATGATGAGACTGTAGCTTCCGAAGCCATTTTCATTCCTGGTCCATCAAAGCCAGAATCTTTTATTGTGAGTTTCCTACATCAGCTTCACAATGTTCTTCATTGACTCTGCCCCAAACATCCACCATGAGATGATGACAGTTAACATGCATGGTTTCTCTTGACAAACTAGCCAGCTGCAAGAACCACCGTGCATTCCAGTGACTTGGAAGCCAAAGATAATTGTGAAACTTTCCTTGTGAAATGTTTGACACCGATGTCTAAACATGGCTGGCCGTGACTTTCCCCAAGTGGTAATTGCTCAAACCACACTTGCTTTCTTCGCTGATTGAGAAAATGTGCATATTGTCTATATAAATACGATTTCTGTAACTGTAGAGAAACGCATAAAGGTGTTGAAAGCATCTTTTTTTCCTAGCAGCGCAAAATGCAGCATAATCTTCAGACAGAATTGTCCGTCTGTCCATCCATCATCATCTCTTTCTCTTTCCTTCTTCCCACCTCTCTATGTAATATCAATTGTGTTTTTTTACCTTTGGTTTATAGCTTCGCTCCACTAGCACACCCAAGAACTATGCGCGATTCTTTCTGGCTCCTGGAAGCTATAAGCAAGCGTTGTACATTGCTGAGTGACACTGTGTTGGGTGGTCATCCTTAGTAGGGCTGGTTTTGCAGCCGACTGCACGGTGCCTAAGAATGCACTGGATTCTGTGCACACCTGAGGTGGCATCCCCACATCCTGTACTGTCACTTACAGGCTAGTGGTCAATTAATCAGAAAGACTGTTTGAATGCAGAAATGTCTATTAGATGGCAATTTTGGATAGAACTTAACTTACAGCCTGACTAATTCCATAAAAAGACAAGATCAACTTTAGAGTTAGGATCTGTACTGAAGAAGGTCTGCATTTCTTGTTTGCTTTGCAAAACCAGAACAAAATTAATTGGTCTGTTGTCCAGTTTTGGATCAAGAAAGGTCTTGAGTTGATAGCTTCCTTTGTACAGAGAAACTGCACTGTTAACATGCATTTAAAAGTAACTGTGATAGCTTTTCTTCCTTTTGGTTGGAACAGAAAGGAACCGAAGGACCAGCCATCAACCTGCAGCACCAACGAGGAGAATGGTGGCGTTATATGACTACGATCCAAGGGAGAGTTCTCCTAATGTTGATGTGGAGGTATTCACTGAAACGAGGGGAGCCACTTCTTTATCCCCAGAACTGTGAATAATGGGGGAATTGCATCCATTTAAGGCAGGGGTACACATTTTTGGCTCCAGAAGCTCCATACGATGCTTGTTAGGGAGTTGGGGCCTACTCTGATACACGTCACCCTTTCAAGTAACGAAGGGCCTTTCTCAAGATCCACCCTTTTTCTCAACCATCTGGATACAGACTGTGCTTTTCTCATTGGTATCGGGCACAAATGAGTGATCAGGACTAGGGTTATGGGAGGGATGGTGAAAGAAGGGTAGACCTATTGAAGGCTCCATGGGAGGCCTCTAGGCTACAGATTGTGCATCCCAGATTTAGGGTATGGGACATGTCATCTTGTGCCCAAGCAGATAGGATGACCCATGCTGGATCATACCAAGTGTCTGGTATTGTGCACCACTTTTCTCTCTTCCCCACCACGCAGGAAGTATGGGCTCATCCAACCCAAAATAAATCCAAATGCTAGGGCAGTCATGTGTCTGTTCTTATTCATCAGGATGGGCCGAAATTTGAAAACTATTTTGCAGAATCCAAAGAAGTTTATGGTGTTGTCCTTTGCTCTCTCTATAGGCTGAGTTAACATTTTGTACAGGAGACATTATTACTGTTGTTGGAGAAATCGATGAAGACGGGTTTTATTATGTAAGTGCTTTATTTCTTGCCTCCATCTGTTCCAACTGCGGTATGCAGAGTATGTGTGTATGCAGGTCTTTTTCTGTTTTGGGGAAGCAGCTTAATTACTACTAACAATTTAGCAGTTTCTTACAGTGTCCCTGTCCAACTGAGAACACTAGAGGGTACTGTAGGCCAGGCGCCATATTTTATATTCTTCCTAGTGCTCACATGCATAAGAATAGGCTGTGCTGACTTCCTCACTTGGAACTGCCACTTTCAAAACCAAAGACCCATTTCCAGAACCAACAAGTGAACACTGCAGCAAAATGTTTCCACTCTAGCTCGGATTCCTAAGGCAAAATGGAAACAGCTGCCGAACAACATGGAAGCAAATTTGCTGAACTGGTTAAGCCTCATGCATGTCCCAGAAACAGTTTTTCACTTGACACAGGAAGGGGAAAATCTTCTCAATCTGGAGGGAAGCACACAAGGCCGGGACCACTGTGAAAAAAGCGCCACTTCTAGTAGACATCCAAGACACTTTAGGGACCTGTGGATGACAGGTTTGGGCATTGAACTGAGCTCTCAAGGGAAAACACAGTCTTGAAGTACTTGGGTACCAAGCCAAGGAATACGAATTTTATCATCTAGCACAGTGGTTTTCAACCACTGATCCGTGGACTGGTGTCAGCCCATGGGAGGTCTCCTACTGGTCAGGGGTGTGTATCCCGCTTGCTGCAGACCAGCGAGGGGGCTGGCTGTGCTCCGCCCTCTTCCTCAGTTGGCATCACATTGGTGGGGGACCAGCGCTGCCAGGGGGGAACAGAGAGGGGAGAGATAGCTCGATAGGAGCTGGCTGGAGCCATGCTGCACTGATTTGGTATTTTGTTCTTTGGTTGGCATTTTTGTTGCTTGGTTTCTGGTTGTTTCAGAGATTTTTTTTTTGGTATTATGTTTGGAAACTAATACACAGAATACTGTATTGTGTGTATGGTGCTTTTTGTTTCCTCCTCAGCAGTCCTTGAGGTGGTTTTCCAGTTTTTGCCGCTCCCCAGCTGTGGGAAGGTTGAAAACCACTGATCCAGCACAACTGCCTGCAATCTTCTGCCTTTTCATGTAGACCTGTTGCAGGTGACTTGCTACGGTCCCGTGTTAAGAAAGTAGCAGTAACTCAGGCCAGTACTGCTTTGAAAACCAGAATTCTTAGCTGTTGCTTTTTCTCCCCTTCCATTCCAGGGTGAGCTTATTGGTCAGAAGGGCTTGGTTCCTTCAAATTTTCTTGAAGAAGTGCCTGATGATGTCGAAGTGTATTTATCGGATGCCCCATCACGATATGCTCAAGATACACCAATACGTACAAAAGCAAAAAGGGTAAGCAAGCATTGAGAAAAAGCCATTGTCCTGTTTGGTCTTCTCCCATACATCATTGCAGATTCAGTTTATTAGTTTGTTTTTTTACATTTTTAAAATCATTTTTTAGGCTATGCTGGAAAAAGGTCAATAAAAACAAAATGACTTCTTCCACTAGCATGTACAGTATAACGAGCATTTAGCATTATGAACCTTTAGGCTGATTGGTTCATTGCAAGTGTAGCATCACAAGCGCTATCTACTTTGCACATCAGTTTATGCCTCCAGAATGTAGGTATGCAAGGGATGTAAATACAACACAGAAAATAGGGGAAGTCCTGTAGGTATGATAAGGAAGCCCTTCAACATAAACCCCTCCAGGCTTTCTTTGGCTGCCAGCAAGCGCCCCACAAGGATGTCCACCTCCCCAGAAAGTAGTTCATGTGTAGTATCTCACTTGTCTTCTCTCATCACTGCAGTTTTTATATATTCTATTTTATGTATATTTTTGTTTCTTTGCTCATCTGCTTGGGAACAGAAGAAGAGTGTTCATTTCACACCTTAAAAAAAGGCAGTGTAGCCTTCACGTAAGTGAGCAACTGAAGATACCGAGAGATACCAATTCAAGCTAGCTGGCATTATCTAATGCAAGCCATCTTGGCACCTAAATGTGCGACAAGAGAAATATGTCTCCAAACCTATTAGCCCTGCTTGGTTGCAGACTTGCCTTGTACTTTTTTAAAAAATCAACTTCTAGGGTACTACGTAATCATACCATGTTAATAGAATTGAGTTTTGTCTTCTGGGATTCTTCCTCCTTCAGGGCATGTTCGTAAAAAAAGAGTTTAACATTTGGAACATATTTCTTACCAGACTCAATGTTTGTTTGCATTAAAAAGTGTACCTAGTGTCAAACTCCAAAGAGAAGCTGCATATTGCATTGTTGGCCAATCTGGGAAGAAAACTTGACCTCAGTTTTTTTTTAGGGGGTGGAGGGAGAGTACAAAGCAGACCCACCCTTGAAGAAGCATAACATTGTAAGCAGATAAGTATGATAGTTGAGAAAATGGATATAGCCGTTTCTGAAAACGCATTAACCTCATATATCTGCTTAAATTGTTTGCCTTAAAAAGTCTCTCTCCTGGTCAGTGGAAAGCCAGATTTGCCTTTGGCAAGGTCTACACCCTCGTCCTCCATTCAAAACACGCAAAGTTAAAAGAACCACAGATCAACACCAGTGTTTGAAAACACTCAGCAACTCTTTGGTTTATCAATGCAATAACAGTTGATACAAAAACCATGCAGCTCAAATCCCATGAATGCATTAGAGCTCAGTACATGGTATCTTCAGGTGTACGTTGGGGGTGCTTCTACAAAGTGGCTCTTTTTTCTTTTGTTTTCTTCATTAGACAAAGACCTTGATTTGAGATCAAAGTAAGCTTGCGACCCCTTTGCTTTAACTTCATTATCGAAATGGCCTGATCTGGCCATGGCAGTAACTATCGAAGTATCATAGCTGCTAAAATAAATGTCCAACTATTAGTATTAAGAAAGCACCGTGCTAGGGCTCACTATACTTTTCACTTTTAAAATGGCTTTCATGTGTCTGCATCTTGCACTTTCTACAATGAAGTACTTGTTGTACTGTTCGTTGTACAAGCAATCATATTCCACGTATGTCTGTAGTGAAACATGTTGCCACACGTATCAAAGGTCTTGAAGCTTTCTTTGATTAAAATTAAGGTTCATTTTAGCTTTTTTCTTCCAACCAGTGTGCCATCTTCTCTCAAAATATGTATATACAGTATGCTAAAAGGAACCAAACATTTAATGGAACTCAAGAACTAAAACACTCCAATTTTATTATCTTCATAATTGGCGCTTCCTTCTGGAAACTGGCTGGTGTATGTAGAACTTGCCATTTGTAGTACTTAGCCCGATTTCTCATAACTTCGGGGCCAGCACTAGAGTACTGAAATGCGAAAAGCAATCTGAGACTTGCAAATCCAGTTCTGGGACATTGATTCCAATGAACAGTTTTAATTTAAAACAAAATCCAAACCGCTTCAGCTGTATATGCTGTTTCTAACTTACTTTGGTAAAGTAAACAAATCTGTTGTGTGGCATACTTTAAGGGAAAAATGGATTGTCCAAAAATGAAAAAAGTGGGTAATGAAGCAAATGTTACCAACTTTCTTGTTGTTGATGGCTTTCAAACATTCAGTAAACTGTCACAATGTACCTACTAGGTTCCTCCTCAGAATACAGGTACCTCACCAAGGAGAGCACCATCCCCCACAGTCCATCTCCATTCGGGGTCACCTCCGTCATCTGTGGGTTCTGGTAGTCCTGGGAGAGGCAGGGAATTACCCTCGAAAAAGAAAAAGGGGCTGCTATCCAAGGGGAAGAAGCTCCTGAAAAGGCTTGGTGCAGTGAAATGATTTCGTGTTCTTCTGGACAACCTGTAAAGCTTCAGATCTATGTATTTTTTTTTACAAAGAAAAATTACAAAAACTTCACTAACTAGGGCTTTCATGACTATTCTGAACATCTTTCTATAGAGAACATAGCTACTACTTAGTGCATTCCGACATCAGCAGCGACTTCTGTTTGGTCTTTCAGTAATTTAATCCGATGGCAAGGAGGGGGGGATGTACATGGCATTGCTACTAAAAGCAGTTACCAATGTGCATTTTCAAAAAGATAAAATTGGAGGGATTAAGGACCATCAAAAGAACCAACCCTCTGGTGACAAAGCAACTCTTCCTGCTAATACCTTTCAATACATTTTGGTACATTTCCCTCCCTTAAAGTGGAGAAAGAAACTTGTTCTTTGATCCCTCTTCTAATCATCTACCCACAACTTGACACACACATGGTCTTGAAACTCCTAGTTTATTCCGCCTTGATGTTTGCCTTATTAATGCACAATGATTTGTACTGTCTAAACTATACAGCGTATACTTCGTATGTACTGTGTATTCAACTGTCTTTCCATCCTCACTGAGACATTGGTAACTTAAAAGATCAAGTAATTGGTGTTACTGACTCCGTTCCACGTCTGCTGTAATTCTTGGGAGTCTGAAAGTGTTGTGCAAAGATGCATTTTTAAACATCTGTATGAGTTCTGCTAGTCAACCTCTCAAGTACATTAAAAGCCAGATTATTGAATAAAGTTATCCAGAAAATGCACACCTTCAAGCCATTTAATAAATATTTGTGTAGGTTCTGGCACTGGTAAAAAGATTTGGTACTCCAACTGCCAGAGACTGTACTGTGAAATGCAGATTCCAGCTGGACACCATTTTTGTACTGTTGATCTCAAAGTATGCTAGACAAAAGTGTGAGGAAGTACTACAATGAGAAAGCTGCATTATTCACTGGCCATTGCCAGCGAGAAATCACTAAAAAGCAACTGCTCAGCTTGCCACATAGTATGTCCTGTTATTGGCACTGTTGTTTGGGAAAAAATCTTAACGAAAACTATGAAGTTGCTGGCAGACATATTTGGCTGTTACTCTTTTGTAACTTGTCCATTTGTAAATTCTTTTTACTGTTTATACATACTTTTCAGACTGCCTTTCTTTTGTAATTGATGGAAGGTTTATAATATGAATGATCAAAGCTTTTCCCCATTGTGTCTTCAAAAAATATAATGTAAATTCCTGTAAAATAATCTAGCGTGCTAGATTTATGAATTAAAGAAAAATACTGGCCTAAATTTGTGGTAAAGTATTGTGTGGGCGTGTGCATGTGTACAGTTGTTCATGTGTAAAATATTTTATATAAATAAATTTGATATTTTGTAGAAGGGCTTGTCTTTGCCTCTGAATTCACAATTTAGGCAGTAGAAGCAAACTCACATTAGTCCATTTGAATGCACCAGAATATATAGAGAATTGCCTTTGAGAGGGGAAAAAAATATTTCCAGAACTTCACTTTCTGCAGTAGATAGGGTATCCCTTAATAGAAAAGTAGACTTAATAATAGGCAAAACATTTTGCTTATTTTCTCATTACTATGGATGAAAATTTTAAATAGAATTATTCAAAAAAATTCTACATAAAAAATTGAAACAAATGATAAACCATTTTATTCTCAAGCAGGAACCAGAATCCAGTGTTCAAAAACGCAATTTGTCTTTGCCAACAGAATTAAAATTAACCTGGCTCGTAACGAAGTCACAAGAAATACAGTGACATTATAATATCTGGTAAGTGAAACAGAATTAACATAATGAAGCCAAAGTATAGAATTTAAGTTGATACCTCAAAGACAGAAAGACATTTCAGGGTTTAAGCTTCGTCCCACTCTGCATGTCATCCTCTGCTGTGGAGTCACAGGTAGTAGAGATTCTCGGAGAGGGACAAGTTTGGCTCTCTGTGAATGCTTTGTCCCACAAGGAAAGCCAGTTTATGGGCATACTGGCAAGGTGCAGGCACTCGGATGACTCCCTAGGGAGAAGAATATGTCATGTGCCAGCTTGTTCGTGGCTGTTCTTAAAATTATCCTATTAAGGAATGTGCATCAAGCTGATTCGGTCACACGAAGCAGATCCGTTCTGGGGTTTCCATGCTCTTGTGGAACAAGGATGATGCCACATAACAGCCTCGAGCTCAAAGGTTCAATGTACAAAATGGCCGTAAAACGCATCTGGCCTGTGCCACAACAAACAATGAATTGATCAGCCCACAAATTGTCGTTATACATGCAAACTGGGTCATGGGCACATTCAGTCACCCTCTCAATAGAAACCTATCTAGCACCATTTCCGCTGCTACGTCACCCATGGAAGGGGATCCAATCGAAGGAATTGCTAGAATCCAGAGAGCTAGACGTATTTCTGATTCCTTATGTTGCATCCAACTCTGGAACCAGGTTTTCTTTAAGTCCGTGCCTTGGAATGTCAGTAAAAGTTTATAAGGTCCTTTGGGGTCACCCCCATTCAGAACTGAAAGCCTCTCAAGCCAGACTTTCAAACCCAATCAGCGGGAGGGAGAGCGAGAGAGAGAGGCAGTCCAGTATACTTATGGTCAACAGAATTAGGAGTTAAGCCTTGGGGAGGGCCTAGAGGCAGTCATGCTTTTCCCACTTCCAGGGGGGCCCTGTGCCCCAACCCCTATGAATATGGAGGGCCACAAGCACTTACCGGCCAGTTGTAATACATATGACAGAGTTTGTATGTTAGCCGCTGCATGTAGTCCGGCTTCAGTGAACTGCTGTCATAGATGACGTTGTAGTGGGTTGGTGAGACTGTGCCACTTTTCACCGACTGGCTCACAATGAAGAAATCGTACCTATGGGGGAGGACAAGCTAAGCTGGACAAGCTAGAGCCTCTGCACTGCCCCCGCCCCCCAGACTTCCTATCAGAAGCATCCTTTATAAGCTAATTTTCATGTTGTTTTAATGGTTTTTACTGATGTATTGTTGTTTTACAGACAGCTTTATCCTCAGTGCATGATGGCCTGGATAGCCAGATTTTCACCTAGTCCAAACACTGAATGGTCTGGGAGCATCTGATTCCATACCACTGCTTAAGCCAACAGTGTAGGTCCAACCACACTGGAAATCGAAAGAGCGGAGCTCATAAGGTAATTTCCCCAGTTGTTCTGGTTGTCCTCTGGATTTGTTGAAATGCAATTTCCCCAGTGCTAAACTGAGCAAAGTACTCCAAATGATCCATCGCCAAACCTTTTCTTGCCTCGGCCTAAGAGATCCAAGTACTGCGTTGACACGTTTTGCAGCCATACAACAGAGCTGAGACACATCAGCCCAGGGCGGCTTCCCAAAGGTCTTTACATTAGACCACAAATCGCCTAATCCACTCCCATATCCTCAGGTGAGGGGATCCACCCTCGAGCATGATGAAAGGTCCCCTATTTTGTCAAGTGTGCAGCAGAGTTGGCGCTGTAAAGCTATCTACACCTCATCCACTTCAGCACTGGCCCAGCCATCCTGTTCAACAGGCTGCCTACACCATTTCCCTCCATCACCGCAAACATTAGCTTCCAAAAAAGCAGTGCTCATTGTTTGTGAGTTCTTTCCTCCTTCCTTGCATGGCCTGGGAGCTCAGTTGCTGCTCCGGTTCCACAGCTTCAAACCTCTCCTCAAGGGCAAACAGCAGCAACTAAGAGTCCAACCCCGGAACCACCCTGGTCAGACAGAAGCAAGATGGACAAGGTACGAAAGGAAAAAGGCTCGTGGATGATGATGCCAGCCCAGAGCCTCACAACCCAGGAGCAGAGTGGAAGAGAAACCGGGTGGACATGTGCTGCTGTTAAAATAGTTGATGTAAACAATGCTTTTTGATGCTCAGACAACATGCAGACTATAGCGCCAATTCAACCCCTTAATATGCACAAGCCAAAATTCTTCCACTGAAAAGAGATGTGTTTTTGGTATTAACTTACCACTCTGGTCTGGTCACTTCTACATCAATAACTGTGCCAGGTGGCGGATTCTGAAGTCTTCCATCAATCTGAGCAAAGAATCTGTTGTTCACACGCTTCTTTACCACAATCACTGTTAGTTTAGGGCTTGAAAAGATCACATTAGAGTTATATTACTAAAACAGACAAGATTTTGGCATGCATATTCCAACAAGATGGAAAGTACAAGCAAGAGAAGTGTTTTTGCTGATGCGAATAGCCTCTGTTATTCTTGAAGAATCAGGCTGCGTTCAAAGAAAGCATACAAATAAAAACCGAACGAATGTAACTCAACCAAGTTATGCAAAGATATTCAATTGTCAGCCGACTGCAACCGAAACAGCCTTGCTTCACCAAAGGCTTGACAATGTGAAATAAGTAAATATGAAACAGCAACTTAATATGCTTTGTTTCAGCTCTTTAAATAAAGCATTTACAAAAAAATCCCTGCAACATGCGGAGAAGATATAAGCTCAAAATACTCACCAGCTGAGTATTTCGAGTGGTTCCTGCCACTCAGGCTTTTAACAGGTTCAGTATCGGCATCATGTCTGGCCCAGAAAATCAGGCAACGGCAATTCTCCCAAAGGCTACTGCGCTCTATATGGCTGCAGCCTCCAAATCAAAGTCTCCTTAACAGTGAGTTATCAATGAGCCAGGAGCTTTCAAGCTTTGATGCCCCACTGCTTTCTCTAGCATTCCAAGACTGGCATGCTGCTTTAGCCAATGAGAAGTAGATCAGTGAGACTTTACCTGGAATAAGTCGACCTAAAGGAGCGGCCTTTCATGGAGTCATTCCATGCCATTTACTTCCTGCATCATCAGATTGCTAACTTACCAGTAGTCTTTCCCAACTGTTTTCAGGCACTCCAAGATCTGAGGAACTTCATAGCTAACCAAGGTTTTCAGCTGACCATCTCCAACACCATCTCGATAGACAATAATTCGAGAGGGCATGTGGTTGTTGTGGGTATACCAAGTCCTTAATGCAGCTTTGAGAGAAAACACCAATTTAATAGTACTCAAGTGTAAACTTTCTGTGTATGAGAGAGTTCTCTTCAAAGAATGCCCTTGCTCACAACTGCTACTCCTGGCTATCAGTTCCGGACTTTATTTGTATCCTTATTCTCTTGCGTTTTGAAAGCGGACTAATTAAGGTCAAACCGGTTCCACAGACACATCAGACCCACCTTCAAAATCCAATGCAACTTCCAATAAAAAGATTCCCATGTTTGCCATTCACCATGAACACTTTTCTGGTAGAAAACACCTGAACTTTTAGCAGCGATGCAGATTCACCATGAACAACCTGCTATCATGACTCTCCATTAAGCAAACATTTCTAGCCAAACTCATCTCCCCTCAGCCTCCTGCACAGCAATCTGCGCTATGTACAAAAGTTTCATTTTCTCAGCTGAAACACTAAACACACTAACTGTGGGATTCTGCCCCCCCCATAAATAACTAAATAAATAAACTGAGCAGGATCCAGCAGCCAGGAATAAATCGGTGGCAAAGTCTGCATAAAACAATAAGCCGACTAGAAGGCCTAGTTCACTATCAACGCTGCCCTTGGGACCGAGCAAGAGCAGCGGTGACACCAAACTTTAAAGAGAACACCCCACACACGCAAGCTGGTGCGAGACACACCCGGCTTACCTTGCAAGCACACTTTGAGTCCATCCACAAGCTCTTGCCCCCGATCCTGAAGCACGCAGCGTGAATACCAGCTATGGAGAGAAAGAAAACTGTATCAGCCTGCAGATGTCCTCCACGGCAAGTGAGAATGAGGAGGTCTGCGTGGCAGTGCGGGCACAGCGCTGCAGGCCCACTAACGAAGACAAGCGAAAGGCGAGAAGGGCGGCATCAACTGCCGTGCCAAGGAACATCCACAGAAGCAACACGTACATGAACGGTTTAAAAAGTCAAGACGATCTTACCGTGTCATCCCCTGATTCAAGCTAGCAACAAATCCCGCTATTGACCGACGGCCAGCAGTGGTGTCATGATAGCAGTCGATTCCCACAACCATGAGCTGTTTCAACTGGATTGCATGAGAGAGAGAGAGCGTGAGCTGCAACCTCCAAACATGCAGGCAGCACACAAGTCCCCCGCAGATTTATAAAGGCAGCTCTTGCACTCAGAAGTCACCTTCTGCTTCAGTCAGTCAGAACACAAATCTATGGGCCCTTAGTCCGTCTAGCTGGCCAGCTCCACCCTTGGCCACCTGCTCCCAGGCCAAGGCTAGGCCTCGGACCCCCTCCCTGTGCCCGCACAGCCACACAGGAACGACCACGCCAGCCATGGCTTTAAGACTGCAAGGCTGAGTTCGGCACACAAGCTCAAACAAGGCTGACTGCCGTCGATTACTCCTAAACTGTTCAACCCGATTTTGTTCTTGTAAACTACACAGCTCTGCTAAGAATAAGATGTCATAACTCCTTCGTGCTCGATATTTACGCAGCGTATTTGGCAATCCTACCCAGCCAAACGTAAGAAAAAAGTACTTCTGCAGGGGTGTGCGAAAAATCCCTTACTGGTATCTCAACGCTCCAGAGCTCCCCACCCATCTTGCAGTTCATCTGCAGAGCGATTTTTGTGGCTATGGCCATCACTGTCTGGGGCTTGCTGAGCGTGCGCGCGAGCACACACTGGCTCGGGGTGGGGCAGTCTGTGCACAGGTACTTCTTGATTGCATCGTACTTGTCTTTCCGGTTGCTGGACAGGAGGCAGACCACCTTGGGAAAGAAAGAAAGAGAAGGCCTGAACGCACCATGGTTACTTTGGAAAACACTGCACGAGCAAGCCTCCCCCTTACCTTGGGCTCACTGGGCAGTAAAGCATTTTGCTTGCCCGTACTTGGGTCTGGGGCACATGACGAACTCTGGGGCAGTAGCACTGTATGAGTGGGACCCAGTACCCCACTCTTAATCTGGACAGCAAAGTCCAAGAGACCTTTTAGCCCATTTCCCAGGGCATTTTCTGGGGACTTTTAAAAACAGAACTGTGTATCATGCACATTTTTTAATACAGGGAATGAAACTCACGTTCCCCTAGCATGGAGTAGAGAAGCTATGATCATGGCACCAAGGGTCTGAATGATACATTCCGGAAATCTCAGTACGTACCATCTGTGTATCTGAAACAACTTTTTGCTTCAAGGTTCTCAGATAAGCTTCAGTTCTGTCCTCTACTTCAAGCCTATAGAAGAAAGGCCAAAGTTTTCTATTTCACATTTATTCTCGTTCCAACTGAAGGAACTCAAGAACCAAGTCATACAGGAGCGCATAAATCGCTTAACGGTGCATATCTCTTAATCCCAAAGAGACGGTAAAGTATTCCATGTTGAGATAATAAGCCAAATAATAGCCACTCAGATGGCAATAAGGATGCAATTTCCTAAACATGGCCATAATTTTAAAGAAGCATACACATTGGAAATTTTGTCAGGTACCATGTGTGCTTGACTTTCCTTGATTTACCCTGCCTAGTAGCCTTTCAGAAAACAAGGTAATACCTAGATAATAACATGGTCTTTATAATACTTACATTACCGCTTTGTTCATTTGTATGCCCATTGCCGGTGTGACTTTGAAGAGGTTCTGCACTAGTGTATTAGCAGCGTCGTAGTTTCGGCGGGTGTATATTAGCAGCCAGTTATCCAGCGGCTTTACACTAATGAGAGGAGCTCCCCTGGTTTCCTTAGACCAGTCCGCAAATAGCGGATTGTAGTCAAACTGTCAAAAAAAAAAAAAAAAAAAAAAAAGGAACATTCTGGAGTAAGCATCTGGCATCTCACAACAGCTGTCACATGCCGTTCCTCGGCCATGTGTTCTGCTCATGTTTTATTTATTTATTTAGAATATTTATATGCCGTCCTGTCGCGAAGGCCTCAGGACGGCTTACATAGATAAAATAATATAACACAAATGAATTACAGATCCACACTGGCTGCAGTTAAAAACATTTAAACCAATATTAAAAGTTATTAAAATATTGCTGGAATAAAAAGGTCTTAACCTGGCGCCGAGCAACAAATAACGATGGTGCCAGGTGGACGCTGTTTTAAAATGCATTTTGTGAATTACAATTTGCTTACCACTTTTCCTGCCTGATGGATCTTTTCTGACTGAACAACTCGTCCCGAGAAGGAAAGCAAATTGGATTCAAAGCTTAAACCCCAGTCACGGAGCTCCTTCTGAACATTATCATCTCTGTTCAATTACAGAAACAAAAGTCAAGGCAATGCAGTTCAGGCCATTGTTCAAGCTGAACAACATTCTCCAGACTACCACTGGATCGCAGCCTAGTTAATTACTAAAAAAAAAAGAAAAGCTTCCAATCAGCAGGAAGAGCAGTAACATACTTGTTCATGTAATCAATGAGTCTCCCAACTTCACGCATTCTTTGCTCTGGTGCCAGTCTTGTATGGGCAGATAAATCTTTCATCACAGTGAAATCACTTCGCATCTTGTCAGTAAGCCCTACAAATACGAAAGACGTATTTCTATCAAGCAAGCATAGTGCCCAACAGAAGCCATTCTATAGCCTTCTTCGCTGACCCATGAGCTAACTGACACAAGTTCACAAGCTTCCCCACCCCAAACGGCCGTTTCATTACCCAACCGCGAGACACACAGTACTGGATGAATGTGAAAGCCTTTTCAATATACTGAACCTGTGAGGTAGCACAGCTCAGGTATAAGTATTGCCGGTCCTATTATGCCACCTTCTGGGCCTCTCTTCCTCTTGGGCTGACTGATCAAAACCGGCTGATTCAAGTCAGTGATTTCTTGGCTGTATTGCTGTATTGAAAGCACAAAAGACGCTGGTTTTTGTTCTGTACAGCTTTGGATGAGTAAGTCAGAAGCTGCTTCATGCTACAGAAATGCAAGGGCCACGCCTCTGCCAACCTTACGGAAGGCTGGAAAGAGCTGCTGCACTCTGGAACGTAGGGAATTGGATGTGGCATGTCAAGTGCATTAGAACCCACACTGCTGAAAAGAGGAGTATTGATTAAAAACAACAAGGCTTCCTTTCCATCTCAGGATAAATCCAGTCGATCGTTGTTTCTTTCCTACCAAACCAAGTCCCTTGCAGTAACTCGCAGCTGTGCTAGGATTCCTCCAAAAAGTCAAGTGAAATTCAGTCATTTAAAAAGCTCCAGATACCACAGCCAACACTGTTCAGTTTTAATGCACTGCAGCCAGCTCTGATCCTCTGAGACAGAACAAGTTACTAGGTCCACATAAAAAGCACAATCATATCCAGATTACCCCCCAAACAATTCAGCTTTTCCTGCCTCTGCTACACTGCTTTGCTGACTCAAAGATGTGGTAACCAGCATCTGCCCACAGCCCATATTGCATTGGCAATTATAATCCCATGCATTTTTAAATAGTGCAACAAGAAAAGCCCGTCTAATCTTGCTTGCCATGCTGTATGTTTCCAATTGCCTTAAACTGTTTAATAAACTTAAAGGAAATGAAGCTCACCACACTTCAATACTATTTCATACCATTTTGTAATAGTCCACGAAACTGATTTCAGATCCATCTGCTTTCTTGAAAAAATCTTGAGGATTGGAATCCCAATCAATGTCATCGACCCGGTACGTTTTGTTGTTGTACCTGTACAAATTTTAAAAAATTTTCTTATCCTTGCCTCCATTTTAACAATATCTTAATTTGTTAACCACTGACATTGAGGAACTGGGAAACTATACCACCTTATTTTATATCAACAGGGAGGCACCTCTGGTGCTTTGCCTCTTGCTTCTACAATGCTGGTCTTCTGGTCCCTCACTGGGCTGAGGCAAACCTCTCCCCACCAACCAATTTTAATGTGTTTTTGAAGAAAAAATGGCCAGAACATTAAAACTCCTTTGAGAAATGAGGACTAAAAAGAAATGGAACTCTGAAAGGGAAAAAAAACCTTTGGAATTAAGCAGGCGCATAATGGGAGATGTTCCGCAAGAGGACCACCAATTTTGAGCCTCTTGAGCAAGTGGGAAGGATCGGTGGATCTCTTCCTTCACCAGGTCAGAACTAACCTAAACCAGGACACAGGAGGATATGAGCAATGTTAGGAAAAGCATTCCAAGTTAGCATGACAACGCCAGCTTAGCAACGGAGTCATAAACAGGATTAAGGTCAAGATAAAGGTATTTTATCTTTCAAACTGGGTCGAAAAGGACACGAGGTGGCAGTCACCTTCCTGAGGTCCAGCAGGGCTGGCTCTGGTCAGAAATTGGAGTGGAGACACTAAATGGGAATTTCCTGACTTTCACAGAAGACAAAAGGTGCAATTTAAACATGGACCCAAAATTAAGCTATCTGAAAGGAAGAGATTTTCATGCAGCAAGGTTTGTGAACATGCTTTGATTAGGCCTTACCAGAAGAGAACGTTAGACTGCATTTCAGTAATTCCTTGTTCCCTCAAGGGAATTCCTTACTTAGGTCTTCAGACCAGTTGTTTGCTTTTTTAAAAAACAGGACCATACAGAGGTAGGACGTTTATGTACGGTTTCATAGTATCATATAATAAAAACAAACTCATCCCCTCCCTGCATGGCCATCTTTAGGCAGCCACCAAAACACTGTGCTGGCACAAAGGAATCCAGGGATCTCCAAAGTACCGATCAGAGACTGAGCATGCTGATGGGAGTGGGGGGGGGGGGGTGAAAATGGAGTGGATGGAAGCTTGAACATGGAGGATTCCATGCAAACATTTTGCCACAGGTCCCAGGTGTTGCAACACTGAATGCCACCCACAATAAAGCAGCTGTTTACCAACGGGACCTGCCTGCCTACCGCCTAGATGACAGGAGGAACTGCACGCGCTTTGGCTCAGTCAGCTCCAAGAAGAACGAAATTATCCAAAAGCCTTGCCTTGTAAGAACAATCAGTCCGATCAGCTCTTTAGCACACATCTCCCGGAACCTCAGCTCTCCCACTTGCTGGTACATGGAGTACATAAAATCCAGAACCGTTTCGCTCCTGAGAACTTTGTGGCTCACATCTGTGCACAGCATGATGCTCGTTTCATACTGCAGGATGGAGGTTGTGAAGCCTGGCCAAATCATCAGCCTGCCACAGAAAGACGACAAATTCAAAGCGGCGTCGCATGGCACAAACGGCCTCAGTATTTTAAAAGCAGCCTCATTCCAAGTTAAGTTTTGAGAGCAGCGGTTCATTTTCAGTTACCAGCGTTATTTTCAACATTTGCAATTCAATTACTAGATCACTCAACAGAACGCCTACTGGGTTCACTATTCACTTCCAGAACAAATGCACATTTTTTTACATTGCCCCTTTTACGTTACCAAGAAGTTACTTATCTAAGGTCATAAGCCAACACTGTTTTACTTTTGGAATCCCAAATCCTTACAGAATAAAGCACAGCTGTCCTCACCATCAGTCCCCAAGACACACATTCATTAACCATTTCCAGAATTTTCTAAACAGGCTTCAAGAGAAACAAACTTTGTTCCACCAGTGACTTCAGGGTCTCCCTAAAAGCCTGCAACAATGGGGCCTGATGGAGCCCCATGGCAACCCACTGCAGAAAAGGCATAATCTTGCATACCTGGCCACCTGACTGCCCGAAAAGGTGGGCAAGGGGGAAGTGCAAGTTGAAAATGGGTGACAGTTCAAGTAATTTGGTCCCAGACCATCAAAGGCTTTACAGGCCAAAACCAATAGACCCAGAAGCAGAACGGCTACCTGGTCCAAGACCAGCTGTTTTACCAAACCAAACCAAACCAAACCAAACCAAACCAAACCAAACCAAACCAAACCAAACCACCTGCACCTTGTCTCGATCAAGCTGCCCCATCCACCCAAAAGCAGCCTCCACACACTGGCTCAGGAGCACCACAGCCTCCCTGGGATGCACAGGCAGGAGCAAGAAGCAGCGTGCAGGAGACACGACTCCCCAAAAGCCCTTCCGCCCCACTTCCTCACCTGTGCTTAGGGACGTTGATGGGGTCATTTGGATTGTAATAATTCCGTCCAATCTGCTGCAGATTCATTATTTTCAACAGTCTGGAAAAGATGCAAAGCTGGAGTGTTTCAGGTCATCCTGCTGTTACCAATCCACAGTGTGCCAGACGAGAAACTGGCCCTGCCATGGCTTGGCTAAGGATCTCCCCCTACAAGTCTCTGTTCTCCTGTCTAGGGCACCCTCCAGATAGGATGGGCTACATCTCTCGTAACTTCCAGACAATTCAGTCAAGGGCCATGCCACCTGGGAATTACAGGGTCTGTGGTCCAACAAGGCCGGAGAGTGCCAGGTTGGGATGGGCTGGACTAGGGAACCATGCTGCAGGTCAGTAAGAGTGGTCTAAAACCACATATACTGCCACAAGACCCGATTTCCCAGGCAACAAAAGACCCTGGCACATGGCCACACCTCCTTGCCTCAAAATGACCCTCGAGAGGCACCTCATGCATTCCAATGCAGCTCCACAGTACTGCTCTGGATATTCACCACCACTCCCCCCCCCCACACACACACGCACGCGCGAACAGAGGGGATTTCTCAACGGCTCTCTGCTCCGAATATTGCCAGATCTTTAGCCACAGCATGTCAATGGCCCTCTTAAAGATCAACCAGCACTGACTGAGCACAAGCTGCAGCCATGGAGCCTGAGGGGGGCTTCCTCCAGCGGAAGAGCTAAGGATGATCCCTCTGACCTGCTGAGGGGGAGCAACTCACTCTGAGACGCCTTTTCTCCATGGCAGGAGCTTGAAAGGTTTTAGAATAAACTTGGTGGCACTTTGGCACTTAAAAAAAAACCTGACTCTTAAATACAAGGAACACATACATATTGACTCCTATGTGCTAATATCCCATTGGTATTTATTCAACAAAAATCTATGAATGGAAAGCCAACCTTCTAAAAATGATGTTGTAGAACTGTAAGCATGTCGGTGATGTGGACGGCAGCTCGTTTGTTAGAGTAATGGCGATTTTCACAGTCTCCCCCTGCCGGGTCTGACTGAACACTTCAGTCACCTGAGAAAATTAACAGCAGTTGCATTTAAACTCTCAGAGCCATGTGCTTTGAGCAACTGAACAATTCTAAAGCAGTCTTTTTGGGCGTTATAGTCCAAAATATCAGGCTGGGGAAATAGCACGGGAATCGCTTTGATCCCTTCGAGTGATGCAACACTCAAGGGCAAACAATCTACAGTTCTCCAGCCACAAACCTGTCACCTTTCCCATCTCAAAGAGTCCAGAGTCTTTCTCTGCTGATTTGAACTCTCTCTCTCTCTCTCTCTCTCTCTCTCTCTCTCAGTCTCTCTCTCTCGCGCGCGCGCACGCACACACACACACACACACAGAGCAAAGGATAATTCGGAAGGATTGCTATGTAGCCAACTCTGTATGCCTGCCTGTTTCAACAGAACTGAAAGATGCTACCTTGTGTTCCAGTTTTCTGGGCAAGAACAAAATGGTCCCATCGAAGGCGTGTGTTCTTCCAAGCAGGTCCTCATGCTGAAACAGCAAAGCTGTACGAAGACGCCGGGCTTCCATTTGTGGATTGTAGTCAACATGATACTGATACAAAGCCCATTGTGGACGAGAAGTCATCCGAAAATGGTTTGTACTCAGCCTTATTAAAGTGCCTGAAACACCTGAGGAAACACACCCAAGTGCTGTTGGCCACTTCTTCACAACAGATACATTTCAACAGCTTTGCAACCGACTGGATCTAGTTATTTGTAAAGAAACACTCCTGAAACAGATCACTGGAACATTCCATGGTGGTTCTCTCCAGTTTAGTGGAACAGCCATACAATAATGAATTAAGTCACCAAATGCCAGGAAGTCAGAGATCACATGACCCACATTTTGGAATTGTTTGGTGTTGCAATATTCCTCCGGTATCATCCTGTGCCTGAGCTGGAGATTAATCATAACTGGAGTCCATAAGGGCAAGAAAAAGAGGGAGGAAGGTAAGGCCTCCCTGATTAGGCCTGGCTTTAGCTCGAGTACAAGAGAGAGGGGACTGAGTTCAGAGCATCCCCTCAAAGGCTAGAGTAATTAGCATTTTTAAGACATGGGTCTGGGGCTTTATTTCTTCATCAGCTTTTATTGTTGGTAAGCTTGGGCAGCTTCCCTATCACAGCCATGATCAGAAAGAACAAACAGTAAAGAGAAAACTTGGCAAATAAAAAAATGTAATGTTTTCGAGCGACGATCAGGATTAAACCGTTTCACACATAAAAGCAGCTAATAATGGGTGTAAAACCTGAGAAAGGCCAAGTAATTGCTGGCAAACAGTCTAGCAGCACCAAGAACTAAGTCACAGGATCTGTGCCTTCCTTGGCAGCAGCAGAAATTGACATGTTGTTGGAGGCTTCCTCGTATTATCTCGAAGTAAAATTTAAGAAGACCACCAGAGCACATAGAAGCAATGTTGAATCCTCTCCTTGGTCCCCTTCACCCTCCATCTACTGAGGTCCTCACTGCCAGCTTGGAAATTCAAAGTCTGCCTCAGCAATTAAGCAGGGCAGCTGTTAAATCAAAAAGGAACACCGCATTCGCATTTACCAGCTGAAGAGTTTTACATATTTGACGTATTCTTAAAGACTGCATACCCATTTTGGATTCTTTAACGTGCTCCATTGACTGACGCGTATTTACGCCAAGGTCATGATAGTCTCTCCGACGGCCCCCTCTTTCCCCCAGTGTCATTTCTTGAAAGCCTGCTGAGATCTGAAGTTCTGAAATTTGGAAAGAACAATTATGACTTGTGCTGCCAATAATCTGAAGTCAAACCAAAGCGAGGTTGCCACCCCAGAGTAGCAACAAAGCAATCCTGGCCGACTGATCAGCTCTTTCACTTCAAGTGGCATGTCTTACAATACCGCCACCATTTCCATTGCTACTTAAAGCAAAAGGGCAAGTCTTACAACGATTTAATGTTGTAAGATAAGTGAGAAATCACAGTGCTGACAGAGTCAGTTAAATTATTTAACTACTGTAGGCAAATGAGCCTAAGGAGTATCAGAATGCCAACCTTCAGTTGTATCAAGTCACACAAAATACAGTTATGTCACTGAATTAACTGAGGACTCCGAACTGAACTTTTTCTTCTACACAACCTCAGCAAATACAGGATGACAATAGACATTTTGTCAGGAAACCTTTCTCTTTTGAGAAACTATCCAAATCCAAACCCTGGCTTAATGGTAATGATCTGGGGGAAAGCTTAAATAACGACGCCTTTTAGAAGAGCACGCTTGCTGCCTGACTTACCCTGGGACCTCGGTGCGGCAAACCCCCTTTGCTGCCGCCCACGCCCAGCCAGCTCTCCTTCTGCTGGTGGTATCTCTGGATGAGGTTTATGAGGTCGAGACTGCCCATAGCCCGGGGGCTGACCCTACAACGTTAAACAAAATCAAGGAATGTGAAGCCCCAGGACAGGAAAGACTGGAAAAGGCAGGCACTAAAAAGTGTCAGTCATTATCACTGCTCTTGACTAGATATTTTAAGCAATACTCTTCGCACTTGATAGAAAATACTACTACAGTTGCAGACTAAGCCCAAATATTGGAACATCTTCCAATATTTGCCCTAACTCTGGAGCCTACAAGGCATGCTACTCCTACAACATGGTGGAAAAGTTAAGAAGAACACGCACTTGACACCTTTCACTTCTATCCAAGCCCTCGTTCACAATATTGAACAATTGTTTAGTGTGAGGCCTGAACTGCCAAAAAGGATTTGCAATTATCTGGCAAACCACAGGCTGACACTATGCCTTAAAATGGGCGCTCGGACTATAACATGCTATGGTATCTTGTGCTGACAACACAGTTACAGCTCTTGCTTCCTCCAATCAGCACAAGTGGAATACCAAGAAGATGGAAAATGAAAGTAGAAAAGCGGCTTTAAATCATACTCTGCTTGTACATTTGGAAATCAGAGCCGCAGCTCTAAACATGTCCAAATTCAAACAATGTCTAACTGTGACCTGGTGCTAACAGGATAAGCCTTGTACTTGTGTCATCTCCCTCTCTCTCACTTTGATTTAGCAGAAAGTTAATAGAGGGGGACAGCTTGTAGAGGCCGAAGAACAGCACCTGCTCATGTACTGCCGAAACATAATTGGATGTTCAATTTCAACTGACCCAGTGCAGAGCATCTGAAATGAAACTCTGTCTAGTTACGACAGTCGCAGACTAAGCCCGTATACATTTAGTGAGTTCAATGGCACTCACTCCAAAGTGTTTCACACAGAACTGCAGCCTGTTTATGATCAGGACACAGAAGTAAAGGCTTTGATGTCAATGGGAATTGAAGAGGCAATGCCATTCAACTGAAAAAAAAAAAACCAGTGCCTATCAAAGCCAACAACTGGAAAACAGAAACATCCGACTACCTTCTATCTTAAGCATAAAAATTACAGCGTAAAAATCACGAGAAAAATTACAGAAAGTTTTAATTAAATTATTTTGGTGTGTTAATTCTTATCAACTATCCAAAGAAACATCTGGAAAAGTTTTAAGTGAAGCCTGCTCAAAAGCAAACAGAAATACGCATGACTGCTTCAGAGTTCAAAATGGTGGTATAGAGTCAACACTCACACTGGCAGCTCCCATGGCGGGTGTAGCGATCTCATGGCTATAGGCCCTTCCCCGGGCTCGGGCGCGGGCTCTCCCAGACATCGTCTTCTCAGGAGAACAAGCTGCGATCATGAAACAGAATCCATCACAAATTCCACTGGAGAGAAACATTATCCCCGGAAAGAGAGGATTCAACGAAGCAGAATCGCTTCACATTAGCTCTACGCAAACCACTGGATAGCAGCAAATGGGAAGTCTCAGCACCAGACCAATTTGCTAAGAAACACAACGATGAAGGACCAAACAACACATTGCCCATATTCCCATGTGACATGAGGATACTGAATTTTGGTTGCGAGTTGCGCTTGCACCAGTCCCATCCCATCTGCAAGAGTGGGCCCATCCAGGAATTTAAGGTGTACAATGCATTATCTGAAAGGGGGCTCGTGGCTTTTCATGCAAGCCCCCGCTTGCTCTCATTCAGGAGTCACAGCTCGTTTGTAAGGCAGGCACGGGAAGAGCCACCATTTTGAAGCCACCGTGAGCTTTGAATTCTCACTATGCAGAGCCACTTGGCTATTCCTCCTGGTGAGAAGAGTGAGGTGGGCACAAAGGGGCCCATGCGCACCAGTTCTCGCCTTGCAGATGGTCGTGCCAGGATGCTGGTTTGCAACTGCCAAAGAATGCGGCTGCTCTCAGACAACGTCATGTGCAAAACAGAACATAACTTCTGAGGTTATGCCGCAGAGCTCCAGCAGTGCAACAGCCGCTTCCCCATTTTCCTACAGCAGTCCTCTCACTGTGACACAACCTGTGGGTTTTAATCCCGTGAGGAGAAAATACAAGCACTTCTAACTCGGCCTCAAGTAGCCCGCTCTTCTCCCACTCCAGGTTGTGGGATGTGTTTGCTTTTTTTAAAAAACATGTATCCGTTTATCAAAAGTGCGATGTCAGTAATAGGGTATAACTGATCTTCTACATTATTTTTTAAAAGACTTGATCTTTATAACACCCAAGAGACTACCATTTCATTTTAAAAGTACATGGTTTCATAGATTACTTAACAATTTATCAGCTAGTAACTGAGCAAACATATTAAGAAGCCATCTGCATGTTCAGTAGAACCTCTTAAGTTATGCATATTAATTTCTTTTATCATTTGTGTAGATTTGGTACAGTTCCATATCCAGGTCCTACGGGTATTGTAACACATACTGAATTACTAATCTTACTTTAGAGAACCTCATCAGCCTTCATGGAATTCTACAGACTGCTAAAAAGCCCTTCAAAGTTGCATCCATTGGAACTTTTTTGTAGTAATAATCAAATCAAGGCATACTTAACTGGAAGCCCCTTTATGACTCGTGGGACTTACGGAATCCTAGTTTAAGGCTACGGCTTTTTAGGAATAAGCTCCACTGAATTCAATGAGACTTACTTCTGAGTAAAGATGAATAGGGTCAAGCTGCAGCTGTGGATCACTCTGCACAAACAAAACAAACAATTTGAGGGTTACCACTGGTCTCAGCCCAAAGGATTACAACCCTTGTTTTACACAGGCTGGGGAGAATCTTATGCGTGCTCAGACAGACAAGAAGCCCGAATCCTGCCAGTGTGGCCCAACTAGTCCTGATGGGGAAACGCTGAGACTATTTTCCTTCCTAACCACATGCTTGCAGCTGGACTGCCCCCCTGAAAGCTTCATACGAATAGCGCTGGATAGTCATGTTTGCCTACCTGACCACAGGTATGGCTTGACCCAACAATCCCTTCTAAGCCCCACTTCTGTGCAGGATGCGCCCAAGAACCGCTACCCAGAACCACAGGGCTAAACGCACACCACTAATCCCAAAATGAACACACAGCTTATTCCAGTACTCTTGGGCGGAGGAAACTACTGTCAATTCCTCCCACCTTTTCTTTCTCCTCCTTTAAGCACCCCCTCATTTAGAAGCTCCTCCTCGTTGTTTTTTCAAGCCATCCAAACTTAGTACTTATTTATTTATTAATTAAAACATTTCTATGCCGCCCCTTGCTGAAGCCTCGGGGCGGCTTACAACATAATAAAATACAATAAAATACAAAAATAACAATATAAAATTAAAATTAACAATATAAAATAAATAAAAAATATAAAAGAAGTCTTAAGTTTGTTTATTAAAAGCTTTTCTATTCCGTCCCCTACAGAACGTCTCAGGACGGCTTACAATAAATAAATAATGGCATCCAGCCATTAATATATTAAAATGCCAGTTAAAATCAATTAAACATTAAAATAACTGGAAAGTAAGAAGGGCTTTGTCCGATGCTGAAAACAGTATAATGTTGGCGCCAAGCAAAAAGTATGAGCCTTTTCAGGACAATGAATTGCTTTAAGGTGTCCTGAATTTAGAAACGACAAATGGGATCAATTTTAGTTTTTCACTTTGCATACAGCCAAATGAAAATGGAGAATGCAAATCTACTGAACAGGCTACAATATTATATTTGCACAAAACATTTTTGATACCGGCCACACTCAGGATCTCAAGAATATACTGTGGGTTAACATAAACCAAGCACAAAAACCAAAGAAAGCATAGCTGAAAATATTCAAGAATTTTGCGCACACCACAAACATGTAGAAAGATTATAGAGAATTAAAGATGCAGGTACTACATGAATGGTATTAGAGTGACCACAAAGAAACCATATGAATACATAAAACATACAGATTAACTATAGGTATTAGGTAGTTCATAAAAAAGCAATCTACATATAAACAGGAATTACAAAAACAGATTTGGTCTGTTGTATAGACAGGTACACATGCATACAGCTTCCTATCTATAATGCATATGTAACATATAGAAAAATAAGCATTAGCCTGATGGGTTTATCCAGGGGCCTTTTTTCTTCCTGGCCCAAATCTTTTGTGTTTTCATGCTATTTTTAATTGTGTTTAATGCTATTTTTTATTTTAAAAAGTTTTAAACACTGTTTTAGGTGTTTTTACATCCTGTTGTTAACCACACAGAGCACTTTGGCTATGGACGGTATAGAAATGCAATCAGTAATAATAATAAAAAATACCAAAATCACAAGCATATGGGGGAAGTGCATGTGCGTGTGTCTGATAAACACAGAGAGTATCTAGAAGAAACGATCCTCAACGTGATACGGTAAATATAAACATATGCAATGTCTAAACATGGATAGTCAATCGATATAAAGATTATAGTACATAGCTGCTAATAGATTACCCAGATCTATACATCATGTTAGCATCATCTCTGTTGCTAGGGAAACGCAATATAGGCATTAAGACGATCGCGCGCCTTTTCCCATTACGGCCGTTACTTGTCTACCCAAGCCCCATGCGGCGGGGCGGGGCGGCGCTCTGCACGCGCTCAGGGGCCCCCCGCCCGCCCGCGTTCGAGGAAGCACCCCGCATACCCCACGAAGCAGCCCGTCGCTCGCGCCGCAGCCGGCCGCTAGCCCCGCCCACCCCGCTTAAATGAGCCCACGCGCCGAAAAAGGCCCGGCGCCCCGCCGCACCTGGCCTGGCCCGGCCGCACCTTAACGGCTTTCTCCCCCGCCCTCCGCCAAGGGATCGCTCCGCGCCGCACGTGACCGCCCCTCCCGAAGACACCGCGGCCGCTCCCGCATCAAGACGCCCCGTTTCCTTCACGGCTTCCCCAGCCGCGTTCGCTCGGGGTGCCAAAATCTGGAAAACCAACGAGCCAGAAATTGGGGGAGTTGTAAGACGAACTACTTTTCGTTCTGGCCTCCCTCGGTCGGTCCCGCCGTTTTCTCTCGCGCTCTCTCGGATGCACACGAGAAAGCAGGCCGCTCCGCGTGCGAGATTCCCCCGGCAGAGGCGCGCTGGATCCTGATTGGGGGACAGGACCTCGTGACGCTTTCTTACTCCCCTCCCTCTCTTTTCTTCATTACTTTTCCCCAAGCCTCCGGAGGGTGAGCGTCCCGACGGAGCCGAAGTTTGCCGAGGAGACCCGAAAGCTTTCGAAGTCATTAAATGCAGGGATGTCCCGTGGGATGTTGTTATTGTGCTAAGAAAGGATTTAATTTCAATACGCTAAATTAAAATAGTAGCAATAGTAGCAATGGATACAACAATAGTAGTATCAGCACAGTAAGCTTTTATTGCTTTCCAGCAAAAGGCTCTGGAATTGCACAAGATAATAAGATAAAAATTAACTATAATTTTTAAAACCCGGACATTACAAAATGAAAACATGGGCACCTTTAACATGAAGAGGACAGTTCTCAGCATGCCTACTCAGAGGTAGCCGCCGCTGCATTTCGTCAGCTCACTCCCAGGTAAGTAGGCATATACTTGTAACCATGCAAACAATGAACACAATTATATTTTTTCCAGTTTTTCCATTTGTCTACTTTTAAAAATCACCCTCCACCAGGAATCTGGATATTATCTGGCTTCTTGCAAATTAAACTAGAAATGTTCCCCCAACATGGCACCCAGCAAGGAGTCTGTGGATGCTTGATTTTCTTTTTTAAATTCCTCTTTTATTTGCTTCCATATAGCCTGAAGTGCCTGATCCTGCCTAATTTTGGAAGCTAAGCAGGATTGGGCCTGGTTGAAATCTGAAATCAATAATAATACTAATAACAACAACAAAACTTGCCAAATGTCTAAATCAATAGCCATTTGAAGTTGATGTCCAAAGGCCACCCATGCATATTTCAAAAGTATTCGAGGGTCCTCACTTACAAGAAGTCCAGTGCTCAAGAAGTCATCCACCAACTGATGAAATGAATGGAGCACAGACTTTTCACAGGGCAGTCTGTTTTTCACCCTAAAAATGAACCAGTTTTGAGTTATAATAGAGCAGAACGTTGATTCCCAGTCTAATCGGGGCAGGGGAGAAATCTATGCCTCAGTTAGCAAGGTAATCTGGGGGAGGTGGTTTTGGCTGCAATCAGTTTGTGTGTCTCCCACCAGATGGAGCAGCAAGTCAAGAAATCTTTTTGTTGGCTCTCTCCAGGAGAAAAGTACTTTCTTGGTCCAATTCAGAAAAAGTAATGCCATTTTTGCCTTGTGTGAACCTGTAAACATGCATCGCAGCAGTCCTTTTCACCCATTATTATTCTGTAAGATTATTTTATGATCTTACATGAAAACATCTCTAACCCAGTGTGATGTAGCAATGAGAGTCCTGGGCCAGGGCTGTAGAGACCCTGGTTCCAGTCCTCACTCAGCCATGAAACTCCCCGGGTAATTTTGGATCAGTCACTGACTCTCATCCCAACCTACCTCACAGGGTTGTTGTGAGGACAAAATGGAGATGAGGAGGATTGTGCGTTGCTTGCAGGAAAAGGTGGGCTAGAATAATGATCAATAACTGAATGTAAGTGACTCTCAGGGAAAGATACATTAATATGCTAAATTACACAAATGTAAAACATTCAGAGGAGTCCTAGCCTCACCCCACTGCCATGAAACAAACTGGACAGAAAATCAACCAGGAAAGCCTTCTGTGGCCGCATCTGGCCGCCAGGGCTAATCCAAAGTCCCGAAGCGCTGCACCTTTCGGTAAACATGTGTCTATAAATGTGTGTGTTGTTTCCACTCTGCATTTAATACTTTGCAGAAAGTAACCTCCGTGGCCTGGCTTGGATCCTACCATACTTCCCAGGTTCAAGGTTTGGGGGGCTCCAGTTTGGGGGTTCTGTGGGAAACAGACTGATGTGGAAAACCATTTCCCCAAAGGCCCAAAAGTATGAAAACAAACACACACTGTTCTCCTGGATAACAGCAGAGGCTAACAGCTATCTGATGCGGCAGTTCCTGGCTCCCATATCCCAAAGTCTCGCTTTCCTGCTTGTATCACACATCAAATGGACTTTTTTTTACAAATAGTTTCTGCGATTTCCTTTTTGTCCGGCTTCCTTTGTTCTGTTGCCATACTGTCTTCCCTTCTCTCCTCTCCTCCCAGTCTCCTCCTCTGGAGACACCATGGATGGAAAATAGCTTATTGTACAGAACAGGAGAACCCCCGCCCCCATCTGACCCCCCCCCCCCCGTTGCCTCTCGCACACACTTCCAACTGCACTTCTTGGGGCCGGGTGGAAAGAGCGGGCGCATCAAAGGACAGTTGCAGGCTGGTTCTTTTTTCATGCAGGATACAGAGGATGAGTTTATGGAAACAACTGCATTCTCATCAGCTTTTCCTAGCTGTGCACATGCCACAGTTCTCTGCACCAGTCCTAGGTGGTGGCATTGCAGTTCACCGCATTTGGCCTCCGGAGTGCCTCAGCTCTGAATCCATTGTTAAAGCAAGTTTCTAGTCCCTGTGACTGCATACGAAGAGGTGTGAAAGTGTAAGCATATGCCTCAGTAAAAAGATAAACCATTATGGGGCTGAACTACAGCGGTTTGTGCACTTGGGCTGCCACCCCCAACTTGGTGACCATGTGATGGCTTGGTCTCTAACCTCCCTTCAACCCCAGCAGGCACATCCACTGGTCCAGGATGCTGGGACTTGTCCAAATGCCGAAGGGCCCCAGCCTGGGTGACGGCCGCTCTTAGGCAGAAATAAAACCAGATCACTCAAGCACTGCCTTTGTCCTGCAGCTGGGTAGGTTAGCTCTGCCTTTCTGGTCCTCTCAGCGCTTTTGGCAACTCCCTAGCTTATTTTTGTTCCCTTTGGAAAGCAACTGCTTTGTTTTGTTTTTCTGGAGTTTTAGCCATACGCACCTGTTGGGAGTTACCTGCAGGTGCATCACATCATAAAATTTCCCCAGTGTGGCATCAAGAGCCCAGGACAAGCCATAATCGATGCCCCGAAACGCCTGTGTCTCTCACGGGGCCCGTTTCTGAAGCATTTGTCCCAGATGTCCTTATAGTCAGGGCACGATTTGGTGTGGTTGCCCACAGACCTCTGAGCTCAGAAGATTCTGGCAGTCTGCGTGAGGCGGGAGAGATGTGGAAGGTCACCGCCATACTCTCGCAGTGGGATGGCCTAACATGCATGGGAAGGGGGAAGGCGGATCCAGGACCCGGCTCCCTCCAATGGAGCATGTTCTTCAAGTTTAGGGCAAGGGTCCAAAGCCTTTGTCACGTGTGTTCAATCTCTGGGCCTCCCGGGTGGGGGAGAGACATAAATCAGAGTGAAAAGTTGTTTGGGACTTGGGTATCACGAACATGACCCTCCCGTGTACTCTATAGGATGCCTGGACAGCTTCTGGAATCCGTGGGTGCTGGCACCTCCCATTTTTCCACTCCTTAAAAGCACCCCAAAGCCCAAGCATCCCCCGTTTGCCGGTTAACCCTGCAGTGTGTTTGGAAACACTTCCGAAAACAAGGGTGGCCAAGACAGAGGGTGCCTTTTGAAATGGACTCTTCTGTGAAATGCCTTTCCTCAGCTTGAGTCGAACACCTGAAGGCAGGGGCTGACTCCGCTCAAACGACCTAATCAGTGCGCGAAGGCTCCCAACGGTCGATTTGGCATCGGCTCCCTAATCAGCGACCTGCGCAGCACTTGTAAAGGGGAAACACAAGCACCCCTGCCGCCACCCCAGTAAATCATCCGCTTATCCTCTCTGCAACCTTTCACAGCGATTGTCCGGGGCTTTTAACCTCTGCTGCTGCTGTGGATTTCAAGTATTTGATTGGTGCTGCATTTAACGGAAAAGCAGAGGCAGAACATTCCAGGTGGGAGCAACAAGGGCCGGGAAACGGCAAAAGTGAATACCCGAAAAGTGCGAGCAGGGGCAAGAGGGTGGCCAAGTGTCCTACTTTCCAGAGGACAATTCTCTGTTCAAGGCATGCTCTGTTGCAAAGACTGTCTCGGCCAAGTTTTGTTTGAAAAAAGAATGATAGAATGTATGATAAGGAAGGGCCAAAACCTTGAAGGTATCCACCAGCGGTTTGCCCTGAACAGCACAATTGTGCCACTGGGACCAGGTCTAGATTTGGGCCCTACTGTCCAAAAATGCCTGTCACCCCGCCATGGAATCACTATATATAGTGTGTGTGTGTGTGTGTGTATTAAAGTGCTTGTTTGTTTGTTTGTTTGTTTGTTTAAGAAAAAACATCTGGAGTGCTTTGGCTTGCTGTGGAGTGAAACGGCGGTCACCCTCAAAAGCTTCATTCGTCCTGAGATGATTTGCCAAGTGATGAGGATGGTTAAAACATGGATGCGTTAACTAGTTCAAGTAAGTCTCCAGAAAGGATATAGCAAAGTGGACATGGAGCAGAACAAAAATTCCTGTTTGGGCATTCTACTTATCCCTGACACTGTGGCTTAATATAATTTTAATGCCAGTGATAACACTGCATTTGTGAAGTATGGCAATGAATTGTGGAATCCTTAAATGTTGCTTCTTAAAATATAATGTACTTTGAATAGTGTGTGTGTGTGTGTGTGTGTGTGTGTGTGTGTGTGAGAGAGAGAGAGAGAGAGAGAGAGAGAGAGAGAGAGAGAGAGAGAGAGAGAATGGACTTCTGCTTTGCACAATATTTAATCTTGGTGAAAAAGCCAAACCGTGCCAAAATGTTGCTTACACAACCATGTTTCTAGGTTTCTCCCCACACCTGTTTAGACTAAAGGTTGGTTTAAAAAATAATTTGTGTTGCAAGTGCCAAATTCAGCACAATCACCATGGCCCCAACCATTCAGCGCCTGCTCTCAGTGCATAACACCCACAGAAGGGAAAAGGATGTTTGTTAAAAGCAGAAGATTTGTGGCCGTATGTATATCTGAAAAGGCATTTCATCCTGGAGTGTTGTCTGTTCGCTCAGATGGGCCTTTCCAATTGGCAACGGTGATCAAGAACGTTCAAAGAGGTGATCCATCTTTATCCCTTCTGGGAAGCGTCATTTCTGCAGCTTTCGTGTCAAGCGACCGCCGCTGCCAGGCAGGCAAATGGTGAACATGGCCCAGTTTAGCGTGCACTTCAAAACCAGGGGATTTATGGGGTCGTGAGTCCGCCTCTGCGTGAGAAAGTGGGTCTTAGTGGATTCTGCCGGGTGCATTCCAGTAGCCCCCCCATGGAGGGAAAAGGCAAGGTGAGAGGGTGGAGAGGGGGAAACTTTTTGAAAAAGGAGAGTGGGGTGACTTAAAAAGCAAGCCTGAACATTTTTGGAGAAGAGAGGTAGAAAGTGAGAAACACTCCCCCCTGGTGGGGTAGCTGATGAATAATCCTTAGGTTTCAAGCTGAGAGCGCAGCTCAGGCCGGCTGGTATTCCATACTAACACTAATCAACCGCTATGAAACGTGCATTTTAACTGCAAATGAGGAATTGGAGTTGCGGGAGAGAAAGGCCTTTTCAACTGAGATCCAAGGATGAGGGAGGAAGCGGGGCAGGCGGGGGGGGGGGGGAGACTTCAAAGCCCAGCCCTGTTCCTGCCCCTCCCCTTCAGAAAAAAGGAAATATGGCTGGTGATGATCTAACAGACTGTAATAACCATTGTCTTTTGAATGAAAGTTAAGTTGATAGGGAGCAGTTCAGCCTTTCTGGAATACTTCCATGAATGGATAGTTAAAGACGGAGTGATTCCTGCTGTTTTGATGATATTTAGATGTTGTGCTCCATTTCACTTCACGGTCTGTCACATAAGAGATTTAGGGCAATTGTGATTTTTTCATTTATTAGTATTAGCTAAATAATTCTCAAGTATAACTTATTTTCTTCTCTGACATCTCCTTCACCCAGCTCCTTCCCCAGGCGTTTCACACTCATCAGAGACAGATAAATAGATCTCGTTCACCACATTACTTATGCTGTATGACATTTAGCGCCAACTCTGTAGATCTTTTTACATTATAAGCGCATTATATAATTGTAACTCATGGTTTCCCCAAAGGACCTTGGTTTCTCTAGTTTGGTACAGGCTTGAGAAATCTGTCCTCATAGCCATGTCCCCACCAGAACTACAATTCCCAAGATTCCCTGGCAAGAGGGAATGCCTATTAAACTAAATGAAGAGAGAAATACTTTCTCATTCTTTCCTATGGGCCTCAATGGCGCTTCTGGATGGAAATGTCCAGATGGTGTCTCCAGATGCATCCTAAAACCATGCATGGTGCGGATAGGGAGATGTTTCTCTCTCGCATAATTCTTGAACCCAGTGGGGTCACCCACAAAGCTAAATAATGGGAGCTTCAGGACGGATCAAGGAAGGCCTTCTTCACACAATGGAATTTGCTACCACAAGGCGGAGGGGTGGCCCCTGATTGAGATGGGCTTGAGAAGAAGCAAGCGTAATTTCTAGAGGAAAAGACTCTTAATGGCTACTCATCACAAGGGTCATATGTTGCCCTCAGTCCCAGAGACAAGATGCCTCTGTGTCTACCTGTTGCTGCGGAACAGATGTTCCATCACCTCCATGTCCTGCTGTGGCCTTCACTCAGGCATGGGACTGGCCACGGTATGACGGAAATGCTGGACGAGACTAGTCTTTGCTTGGATACGACATGGTTCTTCTTATATACCAAGCACTGGTGCACCCAATCTGTCTTTTCTTCCTTAAGAATATTTTTCCTGCAAAGGGGAGAAGGAGAAGGAGGCCACGGCCAATCTTGAAAGGCTTACAGATGGAAGGTGGTGCCATACGGACACTCAGCACCTTTGGTATTACTAAATTTTCATTTTTGAGGCAGGCTCATTGCAGGTGGGGAACCTCATCTGGGAGCTGCTTGCCTTGCTCTGAGCAACATGGCTCAGCTTAAGCTCCTGCTCCATTTTCTGCGTCACTGCCTTGGATTCTTGGGGATTCCCAGAACCGCTGGACCGCTTGGCCCAGAAGCCAGGCCACACTCCCCAGCACGCCCCCTCCCAGAATGGAAGTGTCTTTAGATCCCACCCCTCGCCCCTAACTGGCTATGGAAACCCCCTCCCAACAGGCTTTGGTATCTGCGTTCCAGAGCCCCGGGAGACGGGCCACCAATCCTCAGCATCGCATGCAGCTGCAAGCCGGCCGCTGGGCCCTGCTGGTCGGGACAGACTACCCGAGGCCTCCTGTCGGGCCAGGGCATTGCCCGAGCGGCAAGACCTGCTCGTCTTCGGTGCATGAGTGTTGTGGCCGCCGTGCCTTTCGGCGCTCCCCGCTCGGCGCAACTGCCGGCTCCCTTCTGACACTTGCCAGCAGAGCCGCACTGACAACGGTGCCTTCGCGTCTGCTTTTTCCTGGGTCGGGTGACCGGCTCCTCCGTTTTGCTTCCCGGCATGTCGGGCGGTGTAAGGACGCAGGAGACCGCTTGCTGGGAGACAGGGAATGGCACTTGAACCTGTAGTAGGTTGTGGGAATAATTGTGAGCCTTCACCCCAGGATGTAGCCTCGATTCCTTTTTTTTTTTGGGTATATTCTCAGGAGAGAAGGATGAATGAGCATCAAAGGCACAGCAGGACTGTCGTAAGCCTGAAGTAACAACTTAGACATGCCGTAGAAGAGATCATTGGTACCTCTCCAGCACACGTATCCTCTAGTAATTAAAAACTTGAACCCTGCTGTTTTATCATCTCGTTAGCAAAGGGGGGGCACATGACTTTTATCCTTATTTGTCAGGAATCAAGCATACCAAAGGAACTCTGATTATAAATTGATGAAAGTAAAACTTAAACTTTTAAATAAATGGAAGCTGTGTCAGTTCACAATGCTTTATTTTTCAAAGCTATTTCTTTAAAAAGAGAGAGCAGGGGGGACAAGGGAAGTTTATTCCCCCCCTCCAGTAAAATAAAAATATCCAAGTCCAGCTTGAAATAACAAAAATGGTTGGCAGACAAAGGACATGAAAAGTCCATATACTTTTAAAATATTTATGATCCTGGAAAAAATACCAACCCCTGTGGGATGAAAAAAAGAAAGAGAACCCAAAAACTGGATTAAAGTGATATTAAAAAGGATGCCAACGTTTTGACTGAGTTGGGAGGAAAACTGCAATGTAAAATCTTCTGTTTGTGTCGAGTATCTAATAGGGTTTTCGTTTAGATGTGTGGCAGTTGTTCAGAGAGAAGCAGCAACTCTAAATCAGCAAAAGAACATTTATTTATTGGTCATATTTATATCCTGCCCTGGAGATGTGCTTTCTCTCTCTCTCCCGCCACATTCCCTCTCATGCACATACACAGATACATTTCTGAAGTGGCTCACCAAATAAAATTAAAGCAAAACAAGACCGAGCGTAACAGTCTGCTCTCAAACCCAAGTCCCTCTAGAAAAGTTGCACTGCTAGGAAGGGAATTCCATGATTTGGGGACTATGATGAAAAAGGCTCTGTCCTGCTCACACAGATGACTCCTCCTCCTCTTCCTCCCCCTCCCCCTCCTCCTCTTCCTATATGTCCCCATAGCCAAAGTTAGTTCCTGGGTTAGTCATTGCTGTCTTCTCACGCAAATGCACCCGGAAACTTCTTCTTCGGGGAGCTGCCATTGGCTAGAAAAGCGGGTTATAAAACATAACATGCCATTAAGCACTGAACAATTTTGTTCTTCGTTGACTTATTTACTACATTTATACCCCACTTTTCAAGCCAACCAGGGCTGCCCAAGTGGGTTATAGAGTGGGTGAATGCTGGTGTATGCAGAATTTTTTTTCTAGCCCTGGATGGTTGGAGGCAAACTGGGCTTTCCTGATCTAAGCAGCCACGGTGCATTGATGCAAGCTTATGGATCTCATTTTTAACACTTTTATTCTTTTAGTCTTTCATCATTCATCACATTTCTATCCACCCACCCACCCATCCATCATCTATTTTTAATATCCTGCTTCTTTCTTACAATGATCTCAAACTGGCTTACATAATTCTCCCCAGTTCTCAATCTTATCCCCACAACAACCACCTTGTGAGGTAGGTTGGGCTGAGAGCCTGTGACTGGCCCAAAGTCACCCAGCTGGCTCCATGGCTGAGTGGGACTAGAACCAGTTCGCCTGAGACCCAGTTCCATGCTCTTAACCTCTACACTACACTGGCTTTCTTTAGGGTCCACTGCTCTACAATCCCCCAACAAGAACAGGGTGGGGCATCTAAATCTTGCAAATAAATAGTGTGAGCCCCAAGCTCTTTCCTCAGAAGCAAAGAGCCAGAAGGTAAAGCCAGTGAATGGCTGCTGGTTGGATGACAACTCAGCAAAGTGGAATATTCAGGGATGGGCAGATCGTTCTGCCCGCAGGATAATTCACATCCACCCCTTCCTAGCTTCCTCCTGCCGTGCCACCCCTCCAAGTCTGGTCTGTTGTGCAGAAGGAAAGGGATGCAAAAAGAAGCCAGACTCTGAGCACCAGGGCCCAGAGATCATCTGCAGCGGAGTGCAAGAATGTCCTTGGAGGAGCTCATGAAGCAGGTGAGCCTGGGAGACATCTTCTCCCAGCACGGATGGCAAACAAATCCGTCGCCACACATCTTGCAACCTCGCCATCCTCTTGTGCTCCAGCATCTAAGCAGCCCAGCTATTTTGCTGCAGCAGGCCAGGGTTTCTCTGAGAGTTCCAGGCGCAAATATTGAACTCTTCCAGGAATGTGCAGATTGTTCTGAGCAATGCAAGCCACACAGTGCAGGCAGGCACTGCCCAGCGACACCTAAATCTTGTGCACCTGCAAGATTTCCAGTGACAGAGGCTTCCAGTCCATAATTCAATTTTCCTGCAGCAGCAACGCAGGGATGAAGATTGAACTGAACTTGGAAACAGTTCTGGTAGGCAAAGACACGAATCTGGAAATATGCCAGCATAGAAGTAAGCAAGGACTATTCAGAGTACATGCCTAAGAGAAGGGTTCTGGGAAAGCCACACAATTAAAGTAGGCAAAGGACCCTCCCCACCACCACCACCAACAAAAAATGGTGGTTGTGTTCACATGTGCAATCTAGATATTCTGATAATTCCCTTCCAGCTTCCCTGCAGCAGAGGTGACCATTTCCAGCCAGAAGATCTGTCCTTTCGTCTCAGCACTAATTTGGACAGTTTGTTATCAGATTATTGTTGATTTGCATTTTCATCCCACACGTCTTCCTCTTGCAAGGAACCCAAGGCAGCTTGCAGAGATCCGTTTTATCCTCACAGCCACAACCCTGTGAGGTAGGCTGGGCTGAGAGACCGTGACTGGCCCCAGCTCGCACACTGAGCTGCATGGCTGAGAGGTGACTGCAACCCTGACCTCCGTTTCTTCCTGTGCACATCTGGTTCCCTCATTTGGGTGCCTGAACCCATCAAGCATTGGCTGTGTGAATTCTGCATTCCTAAGCTATGGCAGCCCTTTGCCTCCCCCTCAAGGCCAAGGCCCTCGCGATCAGGCACGGGAGGGATACGAAGGGGTTTCGCCCGCCAGACATCTCCTCTGCTCTCCAAATGAAGCCCTTGCACTTCACACAACTGGGTTTTAAACGCCACACACTTTTGCTGCGGTGTGTGATCGGACTGCCCCGAACCTCATTGAAGTCTACGGAAATGCTCCCGTGGACTTCAATGGCCTTTTGATGGTTCCCCTTAATGAGGGTTCTTCTGAGGCAAGCTATTCTTTCTTCCCCAAGGGGTTACATCTCGACTTCCAGAGACGACACCACTTGATTGCATTTTAATGAATTGCTGACCTGAACAGAGGTGTTACTCTTGAACTGGGTAGAAGCAAATTTGGTGGGAGCGAACAAACGAGAACATCGCTTTGCTTTTGTTTCATGCTGCCTGCAATCCCTTTCTTCTCGCTCTTGTGAATCTCCATCCCTCATCTTTCTTCTTCCTCGTCTTTCTCTTTGTGGTCTCTGGTTGGAGGTCTCACAAATGCAAAAAAAGAAAAAGTAGCTGAACCACGAAGCTGACCTGTATTAACACACTTAGGCCTAATGATAATATTTTAAAAGCAATGAAAGCAGGAGCTCACTTCTCTTTTAACCGTGATAATACAACTTCCCTTGATGATGGAGCTGATTCTGGGCCAGGACTGAAATCATTATTTCTTAGGTAGTGAATCAAAAGTACAGCAGTGGAATATATTTTCTTCTTAACCTGGAACACAGAAAAGTTCTTGAAGCCAAAACTGACAAATCGAGAGCTTGAGCCTCATTTCACATGAATGGGGAGAATGATTCATGTGAGACAAAAGTGAAAGAAATATGGACATCTCACTATTTTGGAGCCATTACTCTGTAAGAAAGAAAGTTATGATATTTATTTTGAATTCGTTAGGCCAAAACATATAAGGTATGTGAAAGATGTTAGAATGACATGGTTAACAAGTCATTCATTCATTCTATTTATTTAAAATATTTCTTGGCTGACTTGCAGGGCAGGCACCTGGAAAGGCGGTGTACAAAACCAAACATGATGCAGGAGTAAAAGCACAGTAAAAATGGCAAACACTAAACAATGGCAAATAACAAACCTTACGATGGACAACAGGACCTAACCACCTGCTCTGATAAAACATAATCAGGTGATGACCAGAGACAAGCAGTAAATTTTCTGGACCTTCTTAAAAGCTTGCAATGATGAGGCCTGAAGGACCCACGGGGAAAGTTATTCCAGAGGTGAAGGCTGATGGCATGAACGCAATGCAGGGGATGGATCTGAGAGCCGCAGTAGCCAGATGGCATTTTCAGCAGTTCGCAGGCACACCATGATGCATTCTTCAGTGGTGATTAATCTGAAGGCTCAAAAATATTGACGAAGGAAGACAGGAACATCCCGCTGGCCCATCTGGGTTGGTTTCATGAAATGGCGAGTAAGGGTGGAAATCTCTATTTTTGAATCTGATTTCAAAGCTTCTGGCTGGAAGGCTCTGCTTGGCTTTTTTCTCCCCGGTGTCCTGCTCTAATCCGGAGCTGCCAAAGAAGCATGTGGTTTAATGTTGCCTTGCTAAAACAGGAAAGGCATAGAAACTTTGGAATGTAAATTCAAGGGCTATTTATTTCCCATTGAAGGACAAATGGAGTAAATACCATTTGAATGTGTTACAACCTAAGGAATGTGCAGAGAAAGCGATTCCTTGTGAACATGCCAAATCAAACAATGTCAGCATAGATGAAATTAAAACATTTGTCTTCCAGAGACCTGTTGTAGGCCTACTGTTGCTTTACATCTTTATTCCTGATGCAATGAAGCAACAGAGGATCTCTGTGGTCCAAGGGGACAGAAAAAAGGCTGAAGTGCAAGCTTTTCAGAGGACCGAATGGAAGTTCAAAATTGACGCTCAAGGCCTTTTCTGGTCCAGAAGCACTTTCACCCTTTCCTCTTCATGTATTCCACATGGACATAAATAACTGCAGATGATGCACTTCAGAAAGACTTAATGAGGGAAAACATGCATTTCTCTCCATCTTGCCTCCTGCAAAGCAGAGAACTCGGACAGCACTGCAAAGAGACCAAAAATGGTCCCCAGATTAGTGACACGATCGGACATGCTTCTGTTGTCATGAAGACAACAAGAGTTGTCTTGTTGTCCGGCACAGTCTGCGGAGATAACAGTGTTTTCGCATAGATGTGAAAACCTGAATTCCACCCACGATGCTTCCTGTGATACTGAAGAGATTGAATCAGTGTTTTCCTTGGACTGGATCCCCATGAAGCAGGCACCCCTTCCTTACCATGTCTCAAGGCCAGCTGGTTGGAGAGGCAGGCTGTGGGTAGGTCCTTGTGCCAAGAGAGAGAAACCTCCAGGTGCAACCTACCTGGACAGGTGCCAGTCACTGTCTGTGGAGAGCCAGTGTGGCGGGGTGGTTGGAGTTTTGGACTGGGGACCCAGGAGATCTGGGTTCTAGTCCCCACTTGGCCATGAAGCTCAACGAATGACTTTGGGCCAGTCACTCACTCTCAGCCTAACCTACCTCCCAGGATCGTTGTGGTGAAGGTAAAGCGGAACTGTCTTGGGTTCCTTGCAAGAGGAACAAAAGTGGGATATAAATTCAATCTATCAACAACAGCTCCTGCTATATAAACCACCAGGCCAGCTCTTGCTCTTCAGTCTGCATGATGCATCAGCGAGTGGAGAGCAACAGGTAGGCCAGCACCAACCCTGATGGGATGGTGCTGACGCTTGGAGAAAGGAGGACCTTGCCTTTGAGGGCAAAACATTTGCCTAACCTAACCCAGCCATCCCTGTGTTCATCGTAGCCCAATACCTGGAAGAGGAATGCTGACTTAATGTTCAGTCTACCCCTTGGAAGCCAGCATGTGGGACACGGGATGCGGAACCCATATCCTTCCCTAAGCCCAGAGAAGGCACAGCATCCCAGTGCCAACATGACCCCTTTCCACACCTTGCCAAGGCCACAGAATCTCAGCTTCATCTGTTCTGTCTGAGGGCAATGGTACACAATACGCAAACCCCACGTTTGATCTGAAAAGGTGAAACAAGCAGGACGGAGGGTGATACAGCCTTTTGTAATCGTCACATTCCCAGTGACAAACGTCTGGGGAATATCGGCTCGTGGACACATCGTCGGTCACAATTCAAAGGAATCCCTTCCCCGCTCTTTACCAGTTTCCAACCCTTTAGGTTTTCCTTTGTTAGGAAGGACAAGAAATCATACGGGGGAGAAGAAAAAAAAGACCAAGAACCCTAAAGTAAACTGCAATCTGGTTCTGAGCCAACAATATTAACTAAGTTCTTTTAGTGCCTTTGAAGTTAGCAGGGGGTATCCCGGCTTGCCGAGCAAAGAAAGAACGATACTTTAAGTGATTCCTTTTCATCCCTTTAGCTTAATGAAAGATTAATAGCCTTGTTATTTTTGTTTCTGCTTTATTTTCTTATTTTCTTTCTTTTTTTCCTTTTAAGGGGGGGGTCCTGCATTTGTTGAAATGAAAAAAATACTTATAATGATTTTTATGGGTCACTGGCATCTGACTTTTGTACGGGAACACTGGATTGTGAACCTGCTTGTCCTATTATTCGAAGACTTTCTTTTGGGCATGGCTTATTCCTGATGTGCAGCTGCTAATCTGGGCGGAACCTCTCCGGGCAGTTGCTGTGCCTCCTCCCATAGGGCGGAAGAGGTTGTGAGGAAAGGTTTGCCTTGTTTGAGCAAAAGGTCTGGGAACCAGGAGCATTCCGAGTCACTCAGAAGATCCTAGCGCATAGGATGCCAATTGCACTTGCTAACGGATATCTGTCCGTGGGAATTTAGAAATAATTACTGGGACGGACTGGGATTTCAGAGGCCAATTAATTTCTTATCTGAATCATTTCAGATAAAATCCACTCTTCCATTAATTTGCAATTGGACCTAGATGCGCACAAGCTGACTGAGAAAGTGTCTTTCTAAGTGAAATTGTTTTGGGGAAGAATATTTTCTGGCGTTGCTGCATGCAGGAAGTGGGGATTCCACTTTGAAATGACACCCTGCAGGGCAATTAAGTGGAAAAAACAACCTGCCCCCAGCACCAAAGTGCCCCTGGGGCTCTGCATCGTTGATCCGTGGCCCTACGAAATAGATCGAGGGGTGGGTCTTGAGGTCTAGCAACATGCCTGATGGGGAAAACAGGTAAAAATCTGGATCTGACTGGCGATGTTGCTAAGGGTGCCCTCTTTTCCAGAGGACAGGCTTCTCCTGTAGGGGCTGGGAGGGGGCAGTCCTCTGTTCGAAGGTGAAGGACAGTGACACAAGCCTGCAGTCCCTTCCCATGGGCTCCATTTGGGCATCCTGCCAACCTAGGGAAAGACTTGTTCCCGCGCTTGGGCAGGGTGTCTGCATTGGCCAACCAAGCCATGCACCTGGCTGTTTAATCTGGGTCAGAAACCAGGCTAAGGCAAAGTTGGTCTGCAAAGCACACGTTTTGCGAAGTAAGACCCAAACAGGACGTCTGAATTGATAGACCAAAGTGACGGTCGTGGCTTGGCCTCCAGAGGCCACCTGCCAAGGTGAGGAGAATGACATTATTAAGATGAGTCCCACTGTCAGAGCCTGGCTTAGGGCTTTGGTTTAAGGACAAACTATCATTTGGGCAGACCATCATTTGCCGACAAAACGGCAAGCCAGAAGCAAAAGCTCATTTTCTTAGCCCCACAACCTGCTGCTGCCGGGCACAAAGGAAGGGAAAAGAGGAGCAGAGAATGTTCAGCCTCTTGGCTTATGGATGCTTGTTCTCACCACAGAATGGACAGGCCACAGTATGTTGCTTCCATCCAAACCGTGGTGTCAGGAGCAAAACAGGACTTACTGTAAATCCGTATATAAATGCATGTTTTAAATCCATCTCTTTTTGTCCCCCTCAGTTTAACTTTAATGTCGATGCAGGTGTCTGTTCGGTATAGGGCCAATAGTGGGAGAGAAAGGGCTAAAGCTCCCCTGTTCCCATACTAGAGCCCCAATTTGGTTCAGGGATTATTGGAGAGAAAGGGAATGAGAGAAAGGGAGGGAGAGAGGGAGAGAGTTAGCTGCTAGATTCAGGACTGTTTGGCCGTGGACCTGTTGCTTAGACATTTAGCCAATTTGTCAGACAGCAGAGTTAGTTGTCTCTTGTTTAAAAAAATAAGTTGTCTTCACTTTAAAAAAAAAGTCTTTTTGGCTGAAGGCTGGTCCCAGTGTACAAAATAAAATGCATCTCTTCTCTTGATAACTAGTCTGTTTCAAATCAGAAATCAGAGGTTGTCTAATATGGTAGAAATTAAAACAGAATTTTCCTGCATTATACCAAACAGCCTACTTAATAAGTGAGTAATGAAAAAGAATAATTTATTACAGCTTGTGAATTTTGACAGTTCTAAAAAGACGTCCTTAGAGTTTCTCCCAAAGGGAGAAGAACCACGTTGCTTCCTCGACGCGTTGGCATTCAGTGTAATTTCTCTGTCTGTAGAATTTTGCTCCTGTTCAGTAGAAATGGCTCCATGTTTCCCCGCTCCACCCTTTCAACCCTACATCATAACCTATTTTAGGCAATTATAATCTGTGAGTAATAAATCTTTTCCATTCACTTCTCATGAGATGTGAAGCATTCCGGAGCCTTAATTTATATAAGTGTTTGTATTACCATTAAGTGAATTAAATGGATTCTACAAATGTGTTTCTTTTTTTCCCATAGATCTGCAATAAAAGAAGAGGCTTGTTAAAATGCAGGTTTCTTTGAATGGCGTGCATTTGCATGGATTTTTTAGAACCGAAAGGGGTGAGACTCAGGTAAGAGACAGAGGAAGCCACATGACTAACCTCTGAGCTTTTAACAGTGCAGGGCCGCCTTCTCATCTCTGGAAGAGGCGTGGAGCTGGAAGTCTGCTTTGGCACAAAAGAGGTGTCTGGGCAGCACCCCTTCGCAGGGAGCAGGGCTGGGCTTCCCTGGGGTGCAGGAAGCAGCAGCTGCTTGGGGTAGAGGCTGAGTTAGGTGGCAGCAAACGGAGCTTTGCCTCCGGCCGCCCTCCAGCTCTGCCCTCCAGCTTGTTCTTCAGCCCTGCCTGCTTAGAGAAGACCCGCGGGAGGTCTTGAATTTGATCCTGAGCCACAGCTGTGGGGGCGCCTGAGAGAGAAACCCGCTGAAACGCGGAGAAGGGCCTTCTCTGTGGTGGCGCCCCAATTGTGCAACGTGTCCTGCAGAGAGGTGTGCCTGGCGCCAGGCCAACCCCTTTTAATTTTCCCAATATTTTAAATGTTAAAGTGTTTTAAGATGGGATTTTCTTTGAATCTTGTCCTCTGATGCTGTACTTTTATTTCATTGCATTACCATCCGGGGACTTTTTAGTGAAGGAAGATATACAAAAGCGTTAAGTAAATAAGCAAACCTAGGATACTGTTGGCTCAGTGTCGATAGCCCCAGATTTGTGGCCAAAGCTCCGACTCTATATGAGGTAGATATCTGTGTGTTGACATTTCTAGCTTTCTCTTTAGGCCTGATTACTCATTTCTCTCCTGGCTTCCAGGTCCCCTCACACTGTTGCCCAGGGACAACTTCGTAACAGCGGATTTTCTTTGTCGCAGCAAATGCTATGTTTGATGCTCTGATACATGCATTGCTATGGCATAGCCATAACATAGATTCAGAAGGTGCTCACAGTGCTTTGAAATCCCTCATATTCCTCTCCGAAGTTGAATAATTAAACAAGGGTTACTAGTAATAATACTCAAACTGTATTGATTAAATTATATCCTGTCATTTTCCCTGCAAGAAACCCAAAGCAGTTTACCAATTTCTCCTCTCCATTTTGTCTTCACAACAGCCCTGCAAGGTAGCTTAGGCTGAGAGTCAAACACTGGCCCAAGGAGCTTCTTCTCGCAAGAAGAAGAAAGGTGAAGTACAAACGCAATGGCATAATTTATTTGTTTGTTTGTTTACATGTATTAATAGGCTGCCTATAATTGCCGAGGCCTTCCTGGGTGGCTTACAATGCATAAAACATACTAACAGAGCAAAAGCACATTAAAAAAGCAATTAAAACATAATGAATTAAGCATCTATAAAAACAATCAAAAAGGGCCACGGCATGCAGGCTAAATGTTAAAAAAATCCCTAAAATGGTTTGTCTTTGCCTGGCACCGAAAGGAAAATAGAGACGGTGCCAGGCAAATTTCCCTGGGGAGGGAGTTCCAAAGATGGGGAGCAGCAGCGGAAAAGGCCCTTCACCTGGTTGCCACCCCTCTCGTCTCCCTGAGGGGTGGTCCTCACAGAAGGGCCCCCTGAGCTGATCTAAGGGGGCGGGCAGGTATATAGAGGTGCAGGTGGTCCTTTAGGTAATCATGCGGCTCTTTTGGGACTCACTTGCCCCTCGCCCGTCTGCCTCATTTCCAAACGCCCCCATCACCTTGCCCTCCCGGAACCACCACACAGTACAAGCGGCAGCTTCTGTTTTCAGGAGACAACCCTACCATCTCTCAGAGTTGTTCCTTGTTTTCGAATCAAGTAATAAACTGGAGCCAACTTAAATTGCCCGTGCAGTTGGCATGTCTCTATTCCACCTCCTGATTGTTTGCACAGCCAGAGCCCTTATCAGCAGGCGCTGCGCCGCGCGAGAAAGCAGAGAAGAAGGGAAGCGACTAGGCACATGGGCTCAAATGAGCCGTTTTCTGCCTCATGTGTATGCATTTCCCCAATTTGGGTCCCGTCTCCTGAGCTTGGGGATATAGTGCATCACTGCATGAAGGAAGGCAGTGATGGGTTCTTTTCCCTTTCTCTCGTTCTCCCCCCACCCACTCTTTCCAGAATTAAACATTCTTTTTTCTCCCAGACCAGCAGGGGAGCTGTTTGATTCTAGATGAAACAGAAGGGATGGGAGAGCTTGCTTTTCTTATTTCAAACTCTGCAAGCACTGTGTGTTGAGAAAACAGCGACAGCAGAGCCCTCTTCTTACAGCATTAGATAAACTAGCAGAGCAGGGAGGCGAAGGGGGACCGAGACAACTAGGTTTGCCAACATTTTTCTTCACTGGCTTTGCTCCTGTGTCTTGAACTGAAGGACGTGGCACTGCAGGAGCAAGGGAGGAATCGGGTCCCTGGTGGCCCCTCCCACTCATGGCCATATACTGGGGGAGTGCTCCTCCGTTGGTCCACCTTGGCTTGTCCTTCAACCCAGCCACCTTGCTCGCCTTTCTGCCCTACCACAAGGCTTGTCCTTCAACCCAGACCCCGTCCTTCTGATTCCCCCTTTTCATTTGCGCCATGCCCAGGTCTGATCTGCTGTTCGAGCTTATTCTTTCCATTTGACTTCAGGTTTAGGCTTATGTATAACTCCCTCTCCTTCCTTTCCCAGGAAGAGTGGAGACAGAAAGAGGCAGCAGAAGTTCATTGGCACGGAAAGAGATGCTAATACGGTGCACACAGAGCAAGGGTGAAACCCACACTGCCTTGCTTCCTGTCCCCTCCCCCCTTCCAAAATTCCTTGCGCTTTTGCTTTTCAATTCTTCGGTAGCCAAGGCGGAGCTGTCCTTCCCCTCTGAAACCCCCAACAGTGTGAGAATAATTATTCCACACCCTGTGGGAGCTTTGATAAGGTTCTTATGGCTGCCTTTTGCTTAGCCATTCGGCCTTTGTTCTCCCGCCGAAGTTATTTTCTTTCTTCCCAAAGAAAAAAAGAGGGGAAAAAAGAGAGCTGGTGGGTGGGAGAGCAGCGGTGCTGTGAAGAAGTGGAAAAGATAGAGTGGAAAACTTAATCAAAGAAGCACATACATCTTCCGAAGTGGATAGGCAAATTTCAAGCATTTAAAATGATTTTTCAGTAGGTGGGTGGATTTTTTCTCCTTTGGATTTTGAAGGAGAATTTCGACATAGAAAAGACGGGGTAGGAATCCTTAACAAATCTGAACTTAGCTATCTGATCAAGTCTAAGGCTTCAGACTAGAGTAGGGATGAATTTTACTGGGGAGTGAGGTGGCTGATACTGGGGAATTTCAGAGTTTGGGGAGAATGTGAAACCTTTCCAGCTAGCACAACTGTGTAGACATGGTGCCAAAATCAGACTAGAGAGATTTGGGCTATGGCCGCCCAGCTATAATGCTCACAGAGGCAGGTTCCATTCATTTCTCTAGATTCTAATTGATTGCATTTCTTAACATTATATTCTGATTCTCTGGGCCTTAAGTCATTGTTTCTGTTTGGCATCACATCTCCCCTGACTCCGGCAACCCTGTGAATGAAAGCCTTCCCAAATTTCCTGTTCTTGACGGCCCTGCTCAGCCTTCAATTCAAGGCTGTGGATCCCTCTATGGAATCCATCCATCCCACCTTTGGATTTCCTCTTCTTTGTCCGCCTTTGAGTTAATTCAGAATATCCCTTAAATTTTAACTTGGAGATTTACATTCTGGAATGCCCCCACGTTGCAGGTGGTCTCCCTTCCAGGCGCAGAGCAGATGCAGACCTGCTTTGCTTCAAGGAGATGTCCCGGCACACTGGCCCCTCCCCCTCTCCTGGTGCCCTGGGAGCTCTTGAAAGAATTGCTGACCTCTGTTCAGACGACCCCCATGAAGCCGTCACAGTCGTCACTTGCATTCCTGTGCTCGCGGCTCCGGCCTTATTGATGTCTTCTTCCACCTGGCCTAAGTTCTGGTAACGCCATATGCATGGCGATGCTCCGTTCTGTGTCTGCAGCTGTGCTGCTCCGTCAGCGACCCAGAACACAGTCTGGTGCTGGGGACTGCCCCCTGCACGGGGTTTTCGCTGCGTTTGTCCTTGGCATCCCTTCTCCATTCCCTCTCCCTGCAACTGCTCACATTCCAGCTTTCTGCCTGCAGGGCATTTCTCCACGCAGGGAAAACCTTTGCAAAGGGTGCCATCCCTCTGTACATGAAATAGCTTCTGCCCATCATATCACAACGTTCTGCATTCCAGCCCTGCGTCTGCATCGGCCTTCATCTTTAAGGAACTGGCCTTCAAGCAGTGCAGCGGGAATGTTGAAAGTGCTGGCCCTCAAGGCTCTCACGGAGTTCCTCTTGAAGCTTCAAAATGTCTTTGGCCCTTGGTCAGCTAAGAAGATGCTGCAGCTCTGTCCCGCCTGCTGCCCCCACTAAGCCTCTGCCCTGGGTGCCGTTTCCCCGTGTCAGTGGTCCTGCTCCCATCATCCTGAGTGCAGATACAAGCTGCATGGGGTTGCTGAAAGCTGGAAGTCACATAACCTTGAATTTGGAAATGGAGCTAGGGAAGGATGAATCTCATGATCATTTTTATCACGGGAGCCTTGGTTCACCCATTTCGCCTTTTCCTGCCCACAGACCTATTAGCTCTGACTCTTCCGTCTGATTTCTGAATCTGCCACAAGGCATGGTTCAAATTACAGAAGTGATAATGGGTGAGAGAAACCAGGCATGGAATTTGTATAAATGCTTTTCAACAAATCTCTATTCCATCTCTAATGCTGAGGCTAATTGCATTTATGGATCAAAGCCTATCCGTCCAAAGTTTCTGCGGAAAAATGGCACAGAAAAAGACCTGTCTTTATGTTTTAGCAGAGCACGGTATTGCGAAGGAGGTCCAAACACTTCCTAAATCAGAGCAAATGGAATAAAGCCAGGGGTCACCACTGGGACTCCCTGATTTTTAACTCCTTCCTCTGTGAGAATTCCAGAAAATTAAGGCAGGTCTTAACTGGAAGCTGAGCCGAGGTTGTGACCTGGAGCCCTGGAGGCTGTTTCTCCATTGCACTGCCTGTCTGCCCTGCGATTCTCATTTTACTAATTCATTTAATGCAACCTGTTTCTCAGCTGTCGGATCACCAAATTGCCAGTCAGAGGTCCCACCCTCTGCAGCCCATTTCCAGTGATGCAAAAAGGAGCACACCAGTCACCCTCGGAAAACTGACCTCCTGGCAGCGGGGGAAAGAGGCCTTCTGATCCTTGGGGAGGCCAGGGTGAGAGAGAGGGCCCAGGAATCATGGAGCCTGATCGGTCGGGCCCGATCGGTAGGACTGAGCACCAAGCCACCCGGTCCAGCGCCTGAGCAGTGCTGCACATGGCCTGTTTGCTCCCGATAGCCGATCCACCCAAGCTGGTAAGTGATGCCACCGTAGATAGGCTGGCACAACGTCTGAACCTGGGAGGATGGTTTGTGGCACTCACACAAGCCAGGACTGTGTACCAGCTTTAAGCCAGGGTAAGCCTTAACTTACCTAGGTGCCCATTCTGAACTCAGATGTCACACCAAGCCATAGCTGCCTGATTTGACAAGCTACTCGCTTCAGCAGGAGGGCTGAGACCGTGTGTGCCAGCATCCTGTAATGTGCCAGGCAAGGTGTCTTCAGGTGACGTGTGAATGCAGGCTGTGATCCCTGGACATGAAAAGCTCGAGCCCAGTCAGATCTCTGAAGAGGGCAAGCCTTGGAGTTACTTCCAAGCGCGCTTTCGATCGTAGCTCAGAGCATTTTGCTCACCCCGGACAAGGCGTCAAGTGTTTCAACCTACTTTGGTCAAGATGCTTGTGTACACTGCAAAGGCCTCCCTGGTTCTTTCTCTTCCAATTTAGGGCACTCACATAAACAGCATGTGGGAGGCTCAAAGGGGATTGGACCCCCTCACCCCTGAGAGGTCCTAAAAGAATTTAATTTTGGAAGGAAGCACCTCTGGGCTTTCAGCAAAGAACAGCCACATCGATTTGGGCTGGAAGTCAAAAGGAAGCCAGAAAGAATGGTGGAATCAGAGTGTGAAAAGCAGGATTAGACGGCTTAAAAAATAAAAATAAAATGAGATTGCAAGCAGGAAGCAACAAAAGAAAAGGATCCAGAGGGTGAGAAAGCCAATTAGTGGAGTACGAGATAAATCCCCCCTCCTTTCCAATCCAAAAAGAAAAAGGAAAGAAAAAAGGGAAAGCAAAGCAAAGCAAAACAAAATCCAGTGCAAGATTCAGCTAGAGCAGCTGGGGCTGATAGGTGTGGTAGTCCAAAACCTCTGAAGGGGGGCAGGCCTGGAGTAGAGGAAAGGCATTCCTGGAGGGAGAAATCGGAAGGGAAAGAGTGAAGGCAAGGATGCAGAGACACTGTGGCACAAGGTTGCAGCTCACTGATTTTAGAAACGGCCGGTCTTCCCTGGCCCATGGCATGTGTCACATCCTTCACTAACAAGATTAGTAAAGGGCAGTGTGGTGCAGTGGTGAAGCGCAGGGGACTGAGACTCAGACGGTCCGGGTTCGAGTCCCCGCTCAGCCATGGAACCAACTGGGCGACTTTGGGCCAGGCACAGACTCTCAGCCCAACCTACCTCGCAGGGTTGTTGTTGTTGTGAGGATAAGATGGAGGAGGAAATGAAAGCTGCCTTGAGCCCTTTGTAGGAAAAAGGCAGGATATAAATCGAAAAATAAAATAAAATATCTGAAAAGTCAAAGGGAGGTCTGAGGACCTTTCTGTGCCCATGCGTAAGGCGACACCTCTGGCCCGGGGGGCAAAACCCATCCTCCCGGGGTTTGTCGGGAGGCCTGCTCTCCCACCCCAGCACGCCCCTTTTCTCCCTTTCCAACTCGCATTTCCACGCCAACTCCTACCGGCACCCACCCTCTCTCCCGCCTCCTCCCTGGTGTTTTACCTGGATGGTGGAAAACTCCTAGGCAAACCACATGCTGGGGAGGGTGAGCTGCCCCATCTTGTCCCGGCCACCGAATGCTTCCAGATGCAGAAGCCGGTGGGCCCTTTGGGTGTGGGCCATGGGCGTGCACCCCAGCGGGGCATCCTAAGCCTGTTCTGACAGAAACACGTCCCAGCCAGGAAGGCTGGCGGGGGAATTCTGGAAGGTGCAGGACCTTTTCGCTTTCTCTAAGCATGCACAGGAGCAATCTCCGAGCCTGCACTCCAACTTGCCTGGGGGCGGGGGGGGGGGAATCCCATAATACTTTGTGGGGCTGACTTCCAAGGAGACAGGTATAGGCTTGCATTTGGGGAGAGGGAGCACCTGGAGTACTTGGGAGCCCCTTTGAGTAGGCACAGATAGGGTCTTGCAGAAATTATAATTCGTTATTAAGAAGCACCGTAAGTACCATCTCCAGGCCTGCAATGGCCCCCACCTGCATTTTTGGCTGTACAAAAGGGCTGGGGAGGGGAGGGAAAATGCACCACTCTTGGTCAGCAGCAAGACTTAAACATGCTTTGCTTTGCTTTGCTTTCTGCCTGGCTTTGTTTGCACCTGGAAAAAGAAACAAGTCCACAAGCAAAGGAAGGGACAAAAGTAGCTTTGCTGCATCTGGTTGTCACAGATCCAGCCTTCCGCGACATGCTGTCCGGCTTCCCGCTGTTGTCCTCTCAGAGGCAAGCTGCTGATACAGGCGAAGGAGTCAGAAATCTGCTCGTGTTTGCAGACAGGACCGAAATGCGTTGCTGACTCAGGCAAACCGTGGGATGTGCCGTGCGCAGCTGGGTGCTTCCCGTCCCTGCCTTCAGCCAGCAAAGCAGCCGGCAACAAGCGCCAGGCTTGCCGCCCTGCTGCTCCTCGAGCAGAGCCAGAATCTCTCCGGAGGCGTTTTCCGGAGAGTGTGCCTGAGATACTCCAGCCCCAGGAAAGGAAGGCCACTTTTGTGGGATTGTCTGCAAATATTCTACAGTGCCTGGAAGAGGTTGGGAGCTGCACATTTTTTCCCGTGTGTGCTGCATGGGAGTGTACCTTCAAGCAGGAGCTGGCCCCTTCTACTTTGCCCCGGTGCGTCTTAACAGCGCTACAAGTGAGATACCTTTTGCCGAGAGATTTGTGCCAAAGGAGATGAGGAAAGGGTTCAAACAAAGGTGCGATGGAGAAATTTAGTGTCCTGCACCGGCAGGAGGTTGGCCATGATGGCCTTCTTGGCCCCTTCCAACCCTACTGTTCTTTGATTCTAGGAGAAAGGGGAAAGATGGACCACACGTGACTTCTGCCGTTTAGGATTCTGCGTGCAAGATGGGTGCAAGCGCACCTGTTAGTGGCAGGTGTGCCGTGCGACTGGACACAAGCACTCCGTGACTGGGGAGCCACGTGGCCACTAGATGGCAGCAAGGAAACGACTGAGCCCTCTTGCCAGTGAGAGGGTCACTCAGTAGGGCGATGGTGTCCGGAGTCCAGGCTTCCCCCAGGAATATGGAGGGTTGCCCTCCCCGTGGGACGGTAGCCAGGATTTTCAGGGTGAGGATCCCAGGGGATACAAGGCAGGGAGAATCATTGCAGAATAACCAGAACGTATCATGCCTAGTGTTTACAGTTATTCCTGTGTGTGAAAATAATTGCACTTTAATTTTAGGATATTTAAATGCAGGAGGCCAGTTTTATGGGCAATCCCATTGTCTTTGCACTCCTTGGCTGGAACATGGGAAGGCTTTATAGGGAACAGCTGAGTGTTCCTTCTCTGTGTTGCATTCTAACTCCATGAGGGCCAGACGCTTACCTTTTCCTTCAAATGAAAACCAACCGTTCAGTTCAGTTCAGTAAAACCGGGTCTGGAATATATCCCTGAAAGAATCAAGGTCCACAATACTCCACACCCTTGTGACTGGACCCCATCTCGCGTCTTTAGTAGCATGATTTTCCAAGCATGTTTGTGGGAACTCTGCAGTCCTTTGAGAGCTTATCGGGGTTTCCTGAATGAAACATCTGGTCGTGGCAGACACAGGAAAAGTCGCTTGCACATCCCTAGCCAGTGGCTGAAGGGGCGCATTGTTTCCTTGACAGAGGAAACATTTTTTAAAAAAATATCTCACCCATTCCAAGAACCAGTGATGGGTTTGTGGAGGCAACCGAGCCACGATTTCGGGATTATTTTTTTTTAATTTTCCAAAAAAGGGTGCAGGGTGAGTTTAAATCACTCCGACAGCTGTTGTAAGCTGCCCAGAATACTTTGGCTACCGGTAATAGAGAAACAGACAGGGCCAGTGTCATTAGGTTTTCCGCGGCTGAACCCGGCTAGTTCACCCTCTTCTGCCTTGTGATCCCTCTCGTGCATCTGCCTTCCCCAGAATGCCTAGAGCAACGCCCCTCAGGTGACCCTGTGAGCAAGTGAAAGGGCTTCCTGCCACCTCTGTCAACAGGTAAAGCCACAGCTGGACACAGGTAGAGCTTGTACCCAGGAAGCTGCCCAAGGCGCCAGGCCAGTCTACCAGCTGTCCTTCTTGGTCAGGTCCCACCAAAACTTGCATTTTCTCCAGCTGCTCTGCAAATGGCAAGCAGAACCAGAAACTCTCTAAATATGGCAAAACAAAAGGCACCTTCCCCAAACAGCTTTTTCCCCCGAGTCCTTTGAGAACAGTGCTTCCCCTGGTCCCCAGAGTAGCTATTTATTTATTGCATCTAATATCTTTCCTCCCCATGCCCTGCTGTGGGTAAAAAGGCCTACATTCTCTTTGTGGCTTTGAAAATCCCTCCCGGATTATGAATGAAAACTTGGAGGGTGCATTATAAATTCAGACGAGTCTATCGGGCTTTCAAGCAACCCAGCAGGAGGTTCTTAGCGAGCCAACCTGAGGGTAAAGGCTTCCCCACCTTTTTGAAAGGAACTCCTCCCCTAAAATTTTCTTAGGCTAAAGTTTAAAAAAAGAGAGATTGAGAGAGGAAGAAGAAAAACGAGAGACAGAGAGGCAGACAACTCTAGAGGTGAGCTCTTTAGTGGTGCTTTGTTTTAAGCAGTGCTGAAAGTGGATGCTATTGTCACGCCACCATATTTTTCCCTGCACAGACACACTCTTCTTTCTCCTCCCCTTCGGGGGGGAAAAAGATAATTAAGAGGCAGAGAGAACATGACAGTATTATAAAAAGTATGCGTAGGGAGGGGATGGTGGATAAGGACAGGGACGCAGTGGGAAGATAGGATGGTATGGCCCAGGCGCTCAGCAAGGAGTGAGAATTATTCTTTTTTGGGTTCACATCTTTAAGCAAGATGCCCCGCCTTGCACCTCTCAAAACCATATGCAGTTTTGGACACAACTTGTGGTCGAGAGTCTGTGTATTCCTCGGTCTGTGATCCCTTTAGTCGGTGAAAGCGGCATTGGGTGGCATGCGCACATGTGGGGAACACACGGAAAAAGATGCCCACACATCTAAGGGGTTGGTGCCCGTGGGGTGTGCTGAAAAGAAGGGAGTGCGCAGAGTAGGGATGGTTGCGGGCTCAAGCTCAGAGAACAACGGCAAATCCACAAGCGTGCACGAGGTGTCTGTGTGCTCTGAAGTCTCTCTCTGTGTTTCGTGTGTGTCTGCAAAGGAGCCTCTTTCCTAAGGGCAGTCCCAAGGGAGCCGGGCCAGTGTCCTCCCAGAGTTTTGGGGCAGCGAGGGAAAGACGCAGGGCCCCCACAGGAGCGGGTCACCCCTAGCGCTGCATCTGGAGCAGCTTCCCAACGAGAGCAACAGAATCTGCAAAAGATTTGCTTTCTGTTCATATCCAAGATGAAAGGGGCATGTTTGTCCTTAAGTTCTGCTCCCCTTCCTCTTTGCCAGCTGGTCACAGCAGGAGTGTTTTTGCTGTGACAGTGATGATAAAAGTCTGGGATTAGACGGCGGCCCATTCCCGCCACTGCTGCCAGGGAGCGCTGGATGAGGCAGCGACGCTCGCCACTTGCTCAAATCCAGCCGCCGCTGCCATTTCTGCTCTCCTTGGTATCTAAAGAAAGAACCTGCCGAGGACGAATCCGAGGCTGGCAGGGTGGAGACGCTGGGAACACCTGCTGAATTGTTAGCTGTGACGTGATTTTGGGCACTGCTACTCAAACAAGCTGTCTGGGGGAATTCTGGGAGTGCGGCAGCAAAGTTGTGCCATGTGTGTGGTGGTGTGTCTGTGCTTCTAAAGCACTAGCAGGATTTCGGCCTGCCAGAGAGCCGGTGGAATATGGTCTAAGCAGACACCCATCAAGGATTTGGTTGAAAGAGGTAAAAAAACGGACCAGAGGAAATGGCTGGTCTGTTGCTCGGTTCTGTTGTGCTGTGAGTGAGAAAGAGTGCACCAGCACTGAGCTGTGCCTTTTCCTGCCCTGGCTTTCCATGGCCTTTTATACTCCCCCTGTTTCCCTTGGACTGCGGGTGTCCCCGAAAGCTGCCACGGTGCTTCCGGAGCGTGCTTGCGTCACAGGCTTGGGGGTGCTTATCCGCAGGGAATGATGAGCGGTCTTCACCGCACAGATCCAAACCAGGCCGTTGAATTCTGCGGGAGGCGCAATTGCGCATGATGCTCGTCTTCAGAAAGCCCGAGCATTGCTCTGTAATGCCCATCGGAATGATGGTTGTGCATCATGGGTCTGTGCATGTTTGCTCAGAAATAAGTGCTATGGAAGCCGGCTCAGACCAGATCAGATGATAAAATGGCCTGGCCTGGCCTGTTCTTTTGTAAGTCCTGGTTATTTCAGGCACAGCTCTCTCTCTCTTTAATGTTCAGGTGGTGAATGCCTTCACTTTTGTAGCCAAAAGGGACAGTCCATGCACCAGCCATAGATGCAGGAGGCTTGGGGTAACTACAGCGTTTGCAGAGCTATCTTTAGGAGGGGAGCCCTTACGGAGTGGGGAAAACACAACCCCCTGAATCATCACTGAGCATGCTCAGCGGCCATGGAAAGCTGGCCACGGAAGGGAGGAGGCCGCAGCCAACCCGAACCCTGCAGAGGGAAGCCTGCATGCTGCGACGTTTGGTTGCCGCATGCTCTGCTTTCGGCTGGATCGACTCCCCTCCCTGTCCTGTATTCCTGTGCAGGTGCAGCCGGCAGTGGAGCCCAGCCCTTCTCCCCGTCCCGGATAAGCCTTGGCTTGGTGCCGGTGGGCTGCTTTTCAAAGAGGCACCGCTCAGAAGAGCCTGACCAAGGCCTCTCTCCATAAAGTTCTCTACTCAGCCCAGACGCTCCCCTCCCCAAAGAGGTTGTAAGAAACCGGCCCCATGCCACCTACCGGGTTCCAGCGCATGCACACCTTCTGGTTCTCCGACTGTCTTGCGAAGAATAGCAACCTGTCATATGTAGGTCACAGCCGATAGCCTGAGAACAGTCTAGAGGAAGGAAGTACGATTTCTCTTTGTAGTTGAATCAGCCCGCATCACCGTGGCAGCTGGGCCTCCTGCCCCACGGGAGAAGCATTATCAGCAACCGAACAAGCGCGAGCTTCTATCTCGCCATCGCAAGCGTGTTGCCTCTGCAAACAGCAGAGAAATGGGAGCGGAAAGGAAGGCCGCGAAGACGCAAGGCCGCGAAGAAAGGACAACCCCCAAGGAGCAGGGCTGTAGTGGGGCTGGGGCTCACAGGAGTGATGCACCAGGACGTGGGCATTGGCAGGGACGTCGAGCCCCTCCGCCACCCCCACCCCCCGCAGAATTCCCTTCTTCCTCGAAGCCCAGCTGCCTCCACACGGCAGCTGGGAAGGGGCCGCGGGTTTTCTTAGGAACTGTATTTTTCTGCGAGCTATCTCTGTGGAAAGGCTGGTCTGGAACAGGTCCCGAAGACCCACTTGCTTTATGAAACACCCGTGGAAAGACATGCATCATGCAGAGAAGAAGAAAGAGCAGGTCGAACCCAGGCTGCCTATGCCATTTTGTGAGTCTCCTCGGAGGCTTCGGGATCGGGACAATCACTCCTGCTGTTCAGAACGTGTCACTGCATCACTGTTGCCACCCTTGGCTTCTGGATCAGAAGGTGTCGCTTAGAGAAAGGCCTGGCGGGGGTGGGGGGGCAAATATGACCCTCCCCTCCAATGGCCCCCAAACAGGCCCTTGCCTCACGTTCAAGGTGCTCGTGGCCAGACTCCGACTAGTGTGGCCACGGGGCCATTTCCTGCAAAAAAGGCAATGGCACTTTCCTGCGAAGGGTCCAGTGGAAGGGTCTCGTGGCCTTATGTCAGAGGGGGATTTTGACCTTTTCACCTGGGGGGAAAACTGCACAAGACCCAGGAAACCAGCCAAGACTCGGGCCCTCATAGGAGGGAAGGAGAGTCCTCAAGAACCAGCATGAAACCCACGGCTCCAGTGTCAACTGGGCAGTCTATCCACTCCAGCTTTTCGGCTGGACTCCAAGGCGCCACCCAGGGGGCCAAACCCTGTCCCCAGATAGAGGGCCGCGCCCTGCCCACCAGCTGCTGCCGTCGCCCCCGCGCCGCAGATGGATGGAGCAAGGCTGTTTGTCAGAACTTGTTGTGCTCCGTTACGGAAGCACAAAGGCCTAATGGGGACTGGAACAAGATGAAAGCCCGTGGCCGACTCCCCCGCCTGGCAGCCTTGGGAATCCCCTCCAAGCCACTCTGCTCTCCACCTGAATGGGTCAACACAGTGCAGCAACACGGCGTTTCACAACCCCCCGAAATGAACAACGGGGCGACTGGTATAATCTGGGGAGATTCTTCTCTCAGCCGCCTCTTGGAAACCCCTGCAAGCATGCTCTGAAAGGGCAGCCTGTGCCTTTTTAAAGGCTTAGAGGTTTTTGGACTTTTTCGAAGAAGTGAAAAGGGCACAGAAGGCAGGAATGGCCTCGGGCTCACAGCAGAACACCAGATTCAGAAGATCGTACGGAAGCAGACCCCCAGCAGGCCTGTTGTGGCCGCACGTCAAGGTTCTGTGCCCCAGTGTCCTGGCCCTGTTGCTTTCCACCTGTAAGTTGACCACTGGCCTAAGTGTTCTGGCTCCCATCTGAGACCCTTGGCAGCAGGGCCTGTGACTTCCAGGTCCGTGGGGCTCCTTACCCATGCCAGCTTGTATCCCGAGCTTTAGAAGAGCTCTCCATGGTGCTGCACGGCGGGGCTGTTGCCTTGGGGGTGGAGTTCAGCACCACAGATAGTTCCTTGGCTGCTCAGGAGGACGGCTGCCAGGCCTAAGCGTCACGGCCTCCCCTGGCCTCTGAAATCCCCAGTGCCTTTAAAGGAGTGCAAGTCCCATGCATCTTGTGCAGCGGGGGGAGCTTTCAGGGTCAACGCATGGACAGAAAGGCAGCCCACACTGCAGGACCGCCAACCAGGCTCCAGGCTGTGCCGGCTACCATCTGCGAGCCGCGCTTCTTCTGGGTCTGTCGATCACTGCCTTTCCTGCCAGATAAAAGGCCAACCAGCCCCTTCCGTGGCTCGACCACATCACTCTCAGAGCCCCGCACCCTCCCTCTCCTGAATTATTGCCGCATTGTTCGCAGCTAGCCACCGAAGCGCGCGGCAACAATGGGCCAGTGACTCATTAACCCTCTCCTTAGCCTGGCTGCTCACACTGCCGAGACTCCAGCTGCTGGATTCCAGTGGAACGGAAAGAGGAGCAGACTCCCCGCCAGAGGTTCTCAAATCAGTGGCGCGAGGCTGGAGATGGGGGCTTTGTCGGGCGACGCCGCAACAGATCTGCGTCTGCGCTGAGTCAAGCGGGCCGTATCAACAGAGGGCTTCCTGGGCAACCTCCGCTCCAAAGTCTGTCTGAGCACCAATAGCCTGGCATCCTCTTCCTGGATCCTGCACCAGCTGTCCTGACCTCGGCGCAAAGCTCCCCTACCCCCACGCCACTGCTCAGTTCATAATTGAAAACTAACAACAGCAAGAACTCCCCTCTGGGTACATAAATCCACGTGTGGAAAGCGAAATGATGTTTGTGTCCACCAGGACGCCAGGTGCAAAGAGCCGGTCTGCCTTTTGAAGCTTCCATGGAGCATCCAGATAGGAAGTGGCCATGCTTTGCTTTCCATCCATTGCCGTCCTGATCCATTGCCCACAATCCCCTCCTAGCTGCTAGGGCATGCTGGGAACAACCCCTGCATCCACAAGCAGGAGAGAGGAGGCAGAGGCAGAAGAGTGGCAAATGCAGCCGCCACCGTGCTGCAACTTTATATATAAAAACAGTGATTCTCCTCATCCTCATTTCATTGCTTTTATGTCTCGCATGATTTCCTCTTTCGAGAAGCTCAGGGCAGTTTCCATAGTCCCATTATATCCTCCCAACCTCAACTCTGTGAGCAAAGGTTAGGCCGAACACAAGCGACTGGCCCGTCCCCGGTGAGCATCGGCCAAGTGAGGAGCAGAACCTGCATCTCCTGCGTCCCCCATCCAACACTGCAACCACCACACCGGCTCTCCCTCACCGGACCAGAACCATGAAGCCAGACAGCCTGAAGTGGTACAGCCCCCTCCTATCGCCTGCCAATGCCACCATCTCCTCTCCTTCCCATTCAGTTGCTTGTTTACTTCCAGCCCAGGCAGGAGCCGTGGCTCTGACTCAAGTCTAGTCAGTGGCACCATTGCGGTAGGACTTCAGGGCTGACGCTCAGAGCCCCACCCAGGAGACTGATCAGGCACGCCCCCAAGGCTGCGTAGCTGGCATAGCTTCCTCTGAAGTAAATGAGGTTATGTAATGCACAACGCCGTTTAAAGCCTCCCCCGCATGCCCCACAGCGAGTCTTAAATTATCTCACTGTCAGCATCTCCCCACGTGGATGAGGTTAAAAGTTGCAGAGAAATTAAGGAGGGAGCTCCTTCCCATGCCTACACAATCCCCACCTTGCAAATCTGAGGAACACTGGGTGTCTCCTTCATCAGCCTAGAAACTTTTCTTCCCTAGACTTTCAGCCTTGGTCATTACTTATAGACTTCCTGCAGGAAAGAGGTTTTGAAGAATCTCTCCTGACCAGAGAAGATTATTTTGTGCTTTTCAGCTCTAGTCTCAGTCTGCTGATATGTGTCCATCTCTGCAAACCAGCTTGAATTTAAAGGCAGCAGCTCTCCAAAAGTCACTAGTCCTCAATATAGGAAATTGTACAATATAAGAAGTACTCTGCGGGGAAAGCAAGACACTTGTCTTTCATTTGACTTGATTTCACCGTTTTAGTTGCCTGCCCTATCCTGTGGATTGACAATTGCTCCTGCATTTTTACTCTCTTGCCTTCTTTGCTTCTTCCGAAATACTCACAATCTCAGAAGTGAATTCTGAAAAGCAGTGGACATGCGTGGGTGGACTGTGGTCCAAGCTGGGCCATTGCTTCAGCCGCAGCAACAACATGGGCACCTGAGGTGGCCCTTACATTGTCACGTCGCGCGATGGATGCCTCCCTAGCAAAGCAAGAGATCTCCGCTTCCAGCTAGCTTAAAACATCTCAGGTTTTAAGGGTGAAGAAAGAAGGTTGTAGATTTCTAACCCCTTTCCCAACCCTACGCACCTGCACCTGGTAGAAAAAGGCCAGACTTTACCTAACATACTAACGTTACAGCTGTTAATAAATGCATGCTATTGTTCTTGTTTTAAATCAAATCTCTGGTCCTCAAGGATGGAAAAATATGTTTGAAAATGTCACATCAGTGTCTGTGGAAAGCTCAGCCACTGGAGAAGAGTCTGACGTTGATTTCTAGGGATTTGGGTTTGGGTGAGGCTTAGCCTCTCCCCATGACTAGAAGAAATTATGTAAATCATCAAATACATTCAGTGAAAATCAGAGACCTCACATAACTTGGCCTGAGTTAACAGGAAGCAGATGCTGGCCCTCTCTAGCAGTCAAAGGACCAATGGCAAACTCCTTCCTCCGAGGAAGGACCTCTTGGCAAAGGGAAAATCAGCCGACAACATCCAGCAGTCAGAGGAGAGCTGGCTGCAACTTCTCCTTCTTTGTGGAAAGAAAGCTTGGCCCCAGCAGCCGGTTGCCCTGAAAATGCGGAGCTAGAGGGGAGCAAGGCACTTCTAAATCAGGAAAAGGTAGAAATCCATCCTGCAAAGAAAGGGCAAAAGAGGCCATGCTGGCTTCCCATTTGTCTGTACAAATAGGCATTCAAGAATGATCTCGACTTAGAATGTAATACGGGTATGTCTCCCCATAGCGCCAACGAGAGGAAGTGGACAGCCTCAGTGCCTGTCTGATGTCCAGGTGACCTAGACTTCAGCTAGAGGACAGCTTCAAGTAGAAGCCACCTCGGATAGCCATCCTTCCAGCAGAGGCCTGTCCTCTGCAAAAGAGGACATGTGGCCACCCACACCTGATGGCGCCATCTGTCAGTCAAAGGATGTAGGGCTTGGCTTGGCTTTGAGGCAAGGTTTCCACGGAGCACAGTGCTTGGATTCTCTGGGTCCCCTTTCAAACAGGAATGAAGGCAGAGCCCCAGAACAGCAGGTTATATGTATCGAAGGGGATGATGAAGAAGAAAACTAGATCAGCTGCAACTGCTAAACCTGAGCTAAAAGGTGGCTGCCACCTATCTGAGGATCTCAAGGACTTGGCCTGCTTTCTGCAGATTTATCCACAAAGGCAGCACGTCTGCCAAACTGGTTGGACGCGGCACTAAATCACAAAATGCACACACAGAAACATCCGGGCTGGGCTGGTGACATTAAAGGCTGGAACTGCCACATCGCTTCGGGCCAAGATCATCTGACGTGAAAAGCAACTCCGGTTTTGCAATCCCTCAGTGTCATGTGAGAAAGGGGCTGCTTTTTTCAGCACGAATCCTCATGTTCTCGCACCCCACAGATGGGCCAAAACTCAGATCCATTGGGCATCAGAGGGTCTAAACCAGATGCAACAGCAGAAGAACTGGGTATTAAGCATAGATCTGCCCCAACCAAATAAGAAGTGAGGAATCCCATTTGCGGGCAGGTGCCTCTGGGGCTAGAACTGGCCACCTTCCACCCCATGGGAGCTGCCCCCATGGCCACCTTCCACCCCATGGGAGCATGAGGCTTAGGTTTGTGCAGGGATGCTCTGCTAGGGCTAGAGAAGCCTTCCCGCTTGGCTTGGAATATCTCCTGGACCACTGCGGCCTCCTGGATCCACAGTGTCCTTAGATCTGATCCCAGAAACGGGGCAGTGTGTAGCTTCACATGAAATACAAATAGAATTGCAAAGGGGATTCCAACCATACCGAGAAGCCTGACTTCATGATGCTATCTGGATACATGTGACTGTTTGACTCGCTCTTGTCAAACAGAGCACAAAACATGCACAGCTTGGATTCATACTGGGACTGTGGTACTTCAGGGGAAAGGCTCCCACCTCCCCACAAAAGACAGATTCACTGAGGTAGGCAGTTCTTGGAGATGTCTTGCCCAGGGCGCTTGAAAACCTGCAGCTCTGTAGGCAGAACAATAATAGACAGACCCACCAAATGAAGATCTGAGGGCATGAGCACAGAATCTTTGCAGAACCCTACCAAGATTCCTCCCAAGCAAGTGGATCCAGCCCTGCCTCCCAGATTACCCCCGAAGGCCCTACCAGACTCATTTTTGTTTGCCTGAACGAGCATCACACAGAACCCGAAAGGATGCTCCCGGTGTCCCCTAGGCTTGCAGATCTGAGAGAGAAAAGGAGCCATTTCGCCTCCGTTCTTCTTTGTCATTCCAGAGGAACATAATCTGGCACGCAACCTCAAGAAATTAAACTCCCGACAAGAAGATGCTTGCTGACTCAAGGAGTTTAATAGAAGATAATGTTGGTGGCCTACTTTCTTTCTCCGGGAAAGGGTTCCCGTACAGAAGGCTCGAAAATTTCACCCAGGGAAAAAAAAGCCATTGCATTTTTCATTCCTCCTCAAAGTACTGAGCACTTGGGCAGAGCTGTACAGAGTACGTGACATTTTTAGGGAGGGAAACCTACATCTCTTGCACCCGCAAATCTGCACTGTGTGTGAAACTGCAAGGCAGACAGAAGGAGGAGATGGTAATTGCCTTCTTAATTAATAGCTTGACCGTGCAATTGGCTAATTTGTGCACCTAAGTGTACCCTTTTGAACCTAGCTGCACCTGCTTTGGAGTCTGCCCGGTGCCCGATATTTTCACTCGGAAACTACGGTCGGAGACTTAGGCAACGGAGAGTGTGGGAGAAGGGTGTGGGAGCTCGGAGGTTTCTCCACATCCTTGCCTGAGCTGTGTTTTGCGCCTGTGTCACAAGCCGCATGACCTCATTAAGTTCCAGGGAGGAGAAGCTTCTCCACTCCAACACCCCTCTGTTGGCTAAAAGAATACCACTGAATCCCAGTGGAAATGGAAGACCCCATATGCACGCACACATGCGCCCTCGATTTGTCTGGGCTTCACCTCCTGCTTGCCTTGCATTTGGCCGGCGCAATCGGGTGCAGTGAAAGGCGCACTATGAAGTCGCGTCGTCATCAAAGTGCAGGCGGCCGCTTTTGTAAGTGTTGGCTGGTATAGTGAGGCAAGCAGGTCAAGCAGACTGTTCTAACGTCACTTTGAAGAAAACCAGGAAAGGCGGTGACTTTTTTCAGCAAAGAAGTCCAGTGCACTCCAGTGGGAACAGCGGTTTGTTCCTGGGATTGGCCAAATTCTTGCTCAGCAGAGGCCTAAATTTTTGATGACTTCTTTGAGATTAGGTAACTAGGCTGCCTCTTAGGGTCATCGTTTTCACCAGGCAGCATAAAATGAGAGGAGGCAGCTGCAATGCACTGGGATACTCCAGTCACGTCAGAATGACTGGCAAGGAACGCTTTGTAAAGAAAAGCTGATGGCCACAAAGGGCCCCAAGGCTTGTTCGAAGACCTGTACTGAATAGGGGAGGGGCTGTGACTTGGTGGTAGAGCAACTGCTTTGAGAGTGGAAGGCCCAAGGTTCAATGCCTGACTTCTCGAGGAAGGCTGGGAAAAAAAGCCGCCGAAACTGTGGGAGCTACTACTGCCTGCCAAGGCCCAAATGGTGCAAGGACTTGGGACCTTTCATGGTTTAATAAAAAGGATTGCACAACTGTGGGGCCACCCCTAAGAAGAACCTATGTTGTGTGTCTGTATTTGGTGGCTCTAAAGATTATCTTAATAAATGGGAAGGATCATGGGGAAAGGAAAGCCCTTTAGATGACTTGGCCCCAGAGCACTTTGGTCTCTAAAGACTAAAAGGTGGTTTGAAACGCCGTCAAAGGAGCTACTGGTTAGAGTTTTGTGAATCGGTCTGTATTCTACAGGCCTAACCACAAGAGTAGCAAATGTGCCAAACCCAGTGCCAGCTCTTCCATGTAGGCCTGGGCATCTCTCTGAAACTTTGGAGTTTTCCATTGCCAGTCATTTAGACCCGTCTGAATCAGACGGGCCTGATTTAATATGAGCTGGTGTATTATGGTCCTAAGTACTGTGGTCAGAAATCCGATGTAAAAGCCAGATTCAGCCTCACTGAGCCTGTGACTCATCATTTTCACAGGAACCTGTAAACTCCACTTGGATGATTCAGCAGATTCTATCTGGCTATATCCGTGGATCAGCAGATGCTGCCAGGCTCTTCCCTTAATGGTTTTGGGAAAGGACTGGAGAATCAGCAACACTAAAAGTCGCCAAGGTTCTCTGAGCTCCACCTTTGCAGCTTGGCTCCTTCGCTCCCATTTCCAGCCGCCACCTGTTCTTCCTTTGCTTCGAACGGGGAAACTGTTCCTTTTGAACCTCTATTTGTAAGATTGCGTCCTGAAGTGAGAATAAGGCGCGAAAATGCGTGCTTGTTTATTCTGGGAAACCTGCATGTTAAAGTGCACGTCTTTTCTGGGGAACCCGTGGTTTTATTGTTGTGTTTTACATGTGATCACAAGCTCAGGCATCCACAGGAGATGGCAACCCGCATGTGTCCACCAGCCACCGAAGGTTCAGAAAGGTCTGACTGAAGAGCACCTCTGAATCATGAACTGCCACTTTGCTGCCCAAGAGGCATCAGATCTGCCCAGGCTCTGTCCTGTAACGCACCACGTTCTACCCTGGCCCCAGTCCTGACCTGACATGTTCCCACCCACCTTTAACCTTCCATCTTCATGCCCTACCTGTCTGGTCTCATCGTGAAGACGGAGCCACATCTCCCCAGCTTGTGGGCTGTAAGAGAATGACTAGGATGATGTGGGAAATGATGCAGTTCAATATTTCCCATGCTGAGCACCAAGTCCTCCTCTGCAGAAGAAGCTGGTCCGTTGCCTCTCTGAAAGAGCCCAAAGAACTCCTGCAGAGGAAGGTATTCGTTGCATCTCTGGAAGAGCCAGAGCTCACTTGCTGAGAAAGGTGCCTGTTGCATCTCTGGGTAACTCGTCGTGAGCAGAGCTGGCTAGAGCCGGCCGGGGGTCAGACTAGATGGCCCGGGAGACCCCTTCTGACTCGCTCTGTTTCTATGCCTTACTGTCTCTTCCTTGCTGCCTTCTAGGCTGCCTCTGCCAAGGTGGGGAAACGGGTCCAGTGGTGACTGGCCCATTCCATCTGTTCCAGTTGCCCGCGGGGTTGGTCCCCAGCTGAGTGCCTGCTCTTGGCTCCCCCCCCCCTTCCAATCATAGATGCTTCTTTTTTTCTCCCTGGGTAACAGAATGAAGTTTTGCCTCGAGGAAGAGAGAAGAAGGCGTGCTTCCAAAATTTGGGGGAAATAGATTGGAAAAATGACCGTGAGGCACGGCAAGGCCTACCAGAACCCCTGGCTCTCCTCGTGTGTGTGTGTGTGTGTGTGTGTGGGCGCGCGCGTGCGTGCGTTTCCTTTTGTGGAGGAGCCTGATCTTCCCATTGCCTGGCCTCTTTCCTCCCCCATTGAGAACAGAAGGGACCAAGCATTTCAAAAGGCATCGCCTTGTTCCCCAAAGCTAAGGATCTTTTTGTGATGCAAATGAAATTAACTCGGGCCCCTTGTCCGGTCTGTTTCTTTTTCTTTTCCCAGGTTACAAGTTTACCTCTCTTGTGTCGAGAGGGAAACGCGGAGCGCGAATGCACGGCCGGCCGGCGCTCCTGCGGCGGGGGCAGCGCGGCGTGCCGAGGCCGGGGCGCCCGCCGGGGGCGCAGAGGCGCGCATGGCGGGCGCGGGGGCGGGCGAGCCGCAACAGGCGCTTCGCCCTCGGTGCCCTCGAGGGCGCCCACTCCCGCGAGGGGCACAGCCGCCGGTTCGGCCTCTTGCGCCTCGCCTCTCGGGGAGGGGCCGGGCTGCCTGGGTGCCCGAGAGAACAGGGCTCCTTGTCAGGAGAGCGGCCGTGCGGCGTCTTCCGGCGGCCCTCTGCTTGAAGGCCTGCGCTGTCTCCTGTCCAGAGGGAAGGAGCCCATCTGGACAGTTTTCCATCTGTGGCGTTCGTTTTATTCTATGCGGTTGCTGTAAGGCGTCCCGAGACGTTTGCAGGGGACGGGTTAGAAAAGCTTTTAATACACAGATAGATAAGGTTTCATCTGCAGCCGCTCCAGGCCGCACAGGGCGGAGAGGGGCACTCGGCAAAGTCTTCCCCAGGGCGATGCACTGCACTTGCTTTTCAGCCATAATAATTACTTCTGAATTTCCACCTCTCTTTATTGATCGGCCTATGAAATGGTATGCAAATTGGCATGCTCTGGGCAGGGGGGAGCTGATGCACCCCTCTGTTTTGGTGCTTCTGAATGGTCGCCCGCTTCTTGGTTGCACCCAGAGTGTTTGGATCTGTTGTTTTGCTGGGGTGGCCTGATGCTGGGCCTGGGTCAGAGATTATTTATTTACTTATTGGATTGATATCCCGCCTTCCTCCCTCCAGCAAGGAAGACAAGGCAGCTTACAGCCTTCTCTCCATTCCCCCACAACAACCCTGTGAGGGAGGCTAGGCTGAACGTCTGTGACTCGCCCAAAGTGACCCAGAGAGTTGCAAGGCTAAGTGGGGACTAGAAGCTGGATCTCCCAGGTCCCGGTCCAGCACTCTGGGCACTGCACCATGCTACCCCTCTGGCAAGGGCCCGGGCCTCCGAGGGGCCCATGGCTGAGCCTGCCACTGGCTCCTTCCTCCCCAGACGTCACCTGGACGCAGAGGCCCAGCTGCCTTCAGCACCACAGGCAGCCGCTCACACAGCCCGATTTGTTTATCCCAGCCACGTGGTGCCCGCGGTGGGCACGGGGCTGCCTCTCGCCCTGGCACCCTAAGAGGCGGTGTGCCTTTCACTGCCATGCCAGGTGGCGTTCTGGTGGTGGCAGGGTAGGGGCCCAGGGCAGAAGCAGTCCTGGTGCAGGGGGGAGCCCTGGGCACAGCCACGCCAAGAGCCCCCCGTTTCTGCTGCGGGTGCCCCTGGGGGTCCCTCTCCACCAGCACAGCTATTCTGAGCTTCACCAGAGTTGTCCATGGTGCTGGCCTCCAACTCCAAGGGCATTCCCTCCACGGAGAGCTCCCATGATGCTCAGCAGAGGCCCTTCCACAGAATTCTGCGGCTGAAGGCCCAGGAGGCCTGCTAAATACGGGGAGGCGAGGCTCTCTCCACCTTTGCCACTTCCCTGCTCAAAAAATTAATCAACCAAGGAATGAATGCATTAACTTCCAACTGTTGCATTTCTGCCGGCCACGCCATTGTTCCCGGGGCCCCGCGAGACAAGCGGCGGCAGCGGCTGACCCTCCGTCCAGGCCGTCACACGGTGTCCTGTAAACACATGCCTTCCATGCTCCAGAAGCTTTGATCCGCCAAGGGCCTAATCCAGCGGGCTCTGGGCCTGCAGAGCTCCCAGCCACAATGCGATCTGTGCCTACACTCACTTTAGGATTACAAAAGGAGGGCAAAATTTGCATTTTAAAAGCAACCTGTAGAACAAAGGACTTATACATAGCTGGGAGAACAGAGTGGCAAAGAAGATGAGGGGGGGTCTTTTTCTTTCCACCAGGGAGGTCAAAAAAGGGGGCAGCGAAAGCAAAACAAATTCAGAACAGCCTCCCCTGATTGGGTGCCCTCCAGCTGTGTCGCACTGCAACCCCCATCATTCACAGTCAGGATGTTGGGAGCAGTAGTCCAGTGCAGCGGTGGGGGAGGGCAGTTGGGAAATCTGGCCTGCATCCACCAGGCTCAGATGAGGAACTGCTAGACTGGAGGGATGATTTTCTGCCTCGGTGCAAGTGCAGGTCCATTGTTGGGTATGCGGTAGGGTTGCATTTTCCTGCCATGTTTCTGCCCTTACTGTTCCATCCCCTGGACCCCAAATCCAAGCAGGGCTGATCCCTTGGAGGAGAAGGCCCAGGTAAGGACAGGTGAGAATTCTGCAGGCTCACCTCAGGCATTGTTTGATGGCTTGCTGGAGGAGAGGTATGAAAAACAGGACAGGCATCCCTTGCCTGCAGGCATGTGATCCAAACAGGGCGGAAAACCAAAAATAAAAGGGAGACGGGGGAATGTAGGTCTGTGGGGAACGCCAGCTAGCAGGACAGGTGGAATGGCACCTCGTCCCCACGTATTTTCTCCCCCCGCTGCAATCCTGTTGGAAAGGCTGTTTGAACTATGACTCCCATCATCCCAGACAACCCAGCATGCTTGGGGATGGTGGGAGTTGTAATCCAGCAAAGAGGCACCCAGGCAGGTTAGGCAGAAGGCAGGCTTCCAATTCCCAGCATGCCATGGGCCTTCTGGGGGCCTCACCTGGCCTAGGATTGTACCCTCCATTAACCTGCTTAGGGCAACCTCCCCAGAGACGCTTCTCCCTCAAGGGACGACTGGCCACGTCATCCTGAGGTACGCCTCCCACGTACCTCCTCAGCCCTCCCTGCCACGTGCTTCCACCGGATCTGCATTTTTCAAAGCAGCTCTGACAAGGGTAACGAAAGCCAGCCAGCCAGCCAGCCAGCCAGCTCCCGGAGAGGCTCGGCAAGGGAGACGGTGCAGAACCCGGAGGCAGAAGGAGCGGAAAGTACAAACAGGTGCTGGTCTCCCTTCGGGCTTTCTCCAGACGCAAACGGGCGGGCTTGGCATGTGGGATAAAAGGCGGCCTCCACGAGGGAGGACCCACCCTCGGCCAGCCACGCAGAGGGAGTGCAGGCTGATTCAGCAACTGCTGCTCCTCATCTGTTGGGCTGTCTGTCAAACAGAGGGTGGAGAACCAAAACAAGGCTTAGAAATTGCGCATGCCACCGTTTCTTCTCCTTTAAAATGCCACACACACACACACACACACACACACACACACACACACACACACACACTTTGCCACTGCCTCCAAGTTTTCCCAGCGATCAAGACCCTTCTTGTTGCTCTTCTTTTTCTTTCTTTTTTCCCTGGAATGGCCCAACTGAGGTCCAGGCTGGGCTTCTTTTCCTCACCTCCGTGATCCATCCCTACAAACACCTGTGTGATGCTGCCCTTAGACAGCACTTGGGCAAACGCCACCCATTAGAAAGGGTCCAGAGGAGGGCAGCAAAAATGACCCAGGGTTTGGAAGCACTGCCCTGGGAGGAGAGACTGAGGGAACTGGGCATGTTCAGCCTTGAGAAGGGAAGACTGAAGTACCTCAACAGCTGTCCCAAAGAGGAAGGTCAAGATCTCTTCTGGCTGATGTCCGAGTGTAGGACACAGAATAATCAGCTCAAGTTGTGACAACCCAGATTCAGGCTGGACATCCGGAAAAGCTTCCTCACTGTCAGAGCAGTAGGACAGTGGAACCAGCTGCCTGGAGGGGTGGGGGGCTCTCCCACACTGGAGGCATTCCAAAGAAACTGGACACCCTCTGAGGGGGATGGTGCAACTTGGCGTCCTGCAGCAGCAGGGGGGGGGGGACCCCATGGCCTTCAGGGCCCCTTCCAGCTCCACTGTTCTAGGATCCTATGACTGATTCCCTGGACGAACAGTGGTACAGCCCAGCTAGCTCAGGATCCCACCCCTCTTTCCGTTTCATGGGGAATGTGGTGCCACGACCAGTTACAGATGCGAAGTCTCGGTGGAGACGGGAACCGCAGCCCCTGCCCTGCCGCTGCTTCTTTCATCGTTTTACAAAGAGAGAAGCACTGTGTTAGGAAAAGGCAGCATTGAAAGGGCGCATTCATTCACTAATTCATCTCCAACATGACAAACTTAACCCTCTGCAGATTTTGAAGAGCGTTATCCCAGGATCAGCTTGATAATCCCCTTGCTTTGTAAACACGATACCGCGCTACGGCACTGGATAACTAGCTGTGTACTAGCTTACTTTTATTTCAGTTCTTTCCATGGCCAAGAAGAATAGACGGAGGAATGGGAAAGTTCAGCTATTTGGCGGGGGGTGGGGGGAGGCAGGGGCAGAGGAGCTTCTTTTGCATCTCATAGACACTCGGAAAATATTTTCTTTTTTCTTTCCATCTGGATTCGCACAAACACCTTTCCCCATCCCAGTATGATTTGTTTTCTCTCTCTCTCCAAAGGCACCCTTTATGGCAGCCTTCCCTCTTCAGAAACCCTCCAGATGTTGAGGACTACCCACCCCATTATCCCCAGCCAGCTCAGGGAGGGCCGCTTCGGAGAGCTCCCTCCACACAGAATCCTGGGAACATTCCACACTGTATTTAGATCACTTTCAGGATCATTTCCTTATCTCAAACCAACTTAGGGCCCGTTAGGAATATGAACACTACAATCATATCAAAGATAACAAGAAAGAAACCGCCTTCCCCACCACAGCCTAAGGGGACGTGCAATACGCAGAGCGTGTGCTTCCTGTGCAGAAACTCTCTGGTTCAGTCTAGGTTCCTTCCAGGATCTCAGGGAGCAGAGCTGAGGGACACCACTCCTTGTGGGAAGTCTACTGTGTGTGCTGGAACTGACACCAAAATATAAAAGGGTTGCATCAGAACGTCCCACATTGCTTCAGGACCCCTCGCTGCTGCTCGGGGCAGGGGCCTCCACGCCTTGAGGACACTTCCCTCTCCAAGGAGGTGGGGCAACATTTGGCTTGTGTTCCTGGGCAGCTGTGCAGATGTGGGACCAACCAGAGGAGAAGAGGACAACAGATCAGGCAGTGGAGGGAGGAGTCCCCCTGTCCAGATCTGCTGTTGAATAGCGCAAGTGCAAACTTCAGTTTGTGGCACTCCCCTCCCACCAGACGCACAAGAGGGACCACTACAGTAAATGCCAAGGTCACAGTTCTTGGGGAAAATGTTCCATTCGTGCATGATTTACATCAAGAGGATCATCTTTCCTGCCCATCATCGGCCGAAGAGGCCAGCCCTTTGGCCAGCCAGTCTGGCTGTGGATACAGCAGTCACCAGAGCATGCCTTAGGGGCAGTGGAAGCGGCCGTGAACAGAGTCAGACCTTGGTGCAGCTAGTCCAGGACTGTCCACACTGACTGGCAGCAGCACTCGGGGGTTTCAGGCAGGGGTTGCTTGTGCCCTTCCAGAGGATGCCGGGATCAAACCCTGGGGTCCCTGCAGGCCAGAGCGGCCCTCCATCACCGAGTGACCACCTTCTCCTTAGCACACCTTTCAGCCGTCGCAACTCTCACACGGATCATTTGCAAATCAACAGTTCAGATTTCACGCAAGAACCCTATAATTGTTTATACCTTTCTTCGCTTGGATTTAATGGGGCTCTTAAGAAAAATGATGGGAAAAAAAAACATTTGCATCTGTTGTATGACAGAAAACACGAGCCCACCATTGACATGTTGTTGTTCTGTACCATCAAGTCATCTCCAACTTGCGGCGATCCCACGAACGAAAGCCCTCCAATGTCCTATCCAGGACAGCCCTGCTCAGCTCTTCTAAATTCAAGAGTGGGGCTTCCATTAAGGAGTCAACCATCATGTATTTGACCTTGCTAACCTTAAGCCTAACACTAACCATCCTTATCAGCCCTCCTTATTGTCCTCACGGATCGATCGGATCGGCCAGAATTGACAAGCTTCCCCCATTCAGGACAAAAAGAACTTGAGATGTGGTCATGATGATGATGATGATGATGATGCAGCAGCAAGGAAGCATTGTTCAGCACGTGCCAGGACAATGCAGAGCACACCCAGAGCATAGGTTGTGCATGCAGAGGGTCAGGGGTTCAGGTGGTGGCACCTCCATTTAGAAGACTTCCTTGGGCAAGTGCCCTTATGTGGAGGACGTCTTCCCTAGCAGGTTCTCCACTCGAGGTGAAAAGTCTCGGCTTAGATGAACCAATAGTCGGACCTGGTGAAAGACAATTGCCAATGTGATGTTTGGATTCATGCTAGAGAAAGAAATGGGGTCATCCCTTTCCAAGCATTTGGCAAAAGGGTACAAAGGAGGGGTCTGAATGAGAGGGGCACAGTGGCTTGTGATGTTGCGCCAGATTGTGGGTGTGCACGATCACTGGAACAGAAACCTAACAGGTCAGGTCAGTAGCTCTGTTGCTCGCCCTTAGCGCAGTTTAGGTATGTATATATGTATTTAATTTTTATACTGCCCGTAACCGAGGCTCTCTGTTCTTCCTCTTGACGTTGGACTCGGACTGGCTGGCTTAAAGCATGGCTGAGCAGAACGTAGGTCTCCAGATGTGCTGGACCTCAACTCTCAGTGGTCAGGGACGTCAGGAACTGAAGTCCAAAACATCTGGCCGTCTCCTTTCCGCCCAGGCCTTGCTTCCTTCACATACTGCAGCCTTCCCAAACCCCCATACCGCTTACCCCACATGGCCGGTGGACAGGCTGATCAAGGTTTATGGGGGATGTCGTCCCGCACAGCCAGCTTCCAGAAGGCTGCCCATTGGAATGCATGGCCAGCCTAGAGTGCGGCTCCTGAGTACAAGAGCTCACCTTTAAGATGGTCTCTCGGCCTACTCAGGAGCTCCTTCTCAACAAGGCTGCCCAGGAAATTCACAGACAGTTGCTGCAGAGCTCCCTGTATGCTGCAGAGGATTCTAGGACGTACATCGCCTTACTTTAGGTGGGATGCTAGCCAGCCCTGCAGGGCCTTGCTGTTGTTGCCCCAGAAGAGTCGAGAAAGCATGGCCTGGGACAGCTGGGCACCTACCTCTTACAGGGGGTAGGTGGGTTTGCCCCACATGAGCTTGATGGCACTGTTGCCAGTGAAAGCCGACTTCGGCAGGCCCGCTCTTTAGAATCAACAACAGTCTCGGAGGCCATGCAGTCAGTCCACCTCTGCTGATCACTGCAAAGAGCTTGTGATGACACCACGGCCATCTAGCTGCTGTTCAAACACCTCCAGGGAAGAAGAGCCCACCACCTTCAGCGACACATCTCCCACCACCATCTCACGAAGGATTTCTAGCCATTTCCCCGACTCATCACATTTAGCCCTGAAGATCAGTGGCCTGGAGTACCTGTGTCCTTCACCTGAGACTGAACTCTGCAGGGAAAGAGGGGTAGTGAAAGGTGAGGTTGGCCACCATTAGTTATAGGATCTCCCAACAAAGACCTGGGCAACCTGTAGGGGACCCAGAACGTAATCAACCACAATGCAAACTAGCGTTTCTTTTGTTTTCCAATTCAGTTCTTGGTCATTTACAACCTGCACTGATGTCCACCCATCCACACGACCTCGCTCCTCACAGGTCTTACACTGAGATGTCTGAGGGAAGATGGGATGAGGTGGGGAAGTCACTGTGCATTCTGGAAAGAAAAGGAGTTATCCCAAGCAACTAAGACATGACTCCACCTGGTCACTAAAGGATCCCTGAGCATATTCCATGAGGGTTGAAAGAGAGATTTAGTAGCTGCTAACAGCCTCATTATGGTTTGGTTAAGAACACCTTGCCATTATCATCAAACTGAAGGCAACACTGCATTATCATTCTTATTATTTAATAAAATAGCACGGCATGAAAAATAACTCTCTCTCTCTCTCTCTCTCTCTCTCTCTCTCTCTCTCTCTCTCTCACACACACACACACACACACGCA